>NC_139534.1:115723901-116082153 GCF_965153285.1 Podarcis tiliguerta | reverse complement strand
TGAAATCAATTCCATGTCCTAAAACCATTCCAGATAGATAGATAGATGGATAGATAGATGATAGATAGATAGATGATAGATAGATAGATAGATAGATGATAGATAGATAGATAGATAGATAGATAGATATAGATAGATGATGATAGATAGATAGATAGATAGATAGATAGATAGATAGATGATAGATGCTATTGGGGAGAGGAGATGTTGGAAGCTGAAGAGGAAACAGGGCTTAGTGAGCTGGGAGAGTCTGTGGCAGAAAGAAGTCCAGAATCAGAGGCAGAACCTGAGGCAGGAGAGCTGGATGAAGGAGGCCAAGAGGCAGAGATGAGTCCGGCTTGTGAAGAGGCACAGGTTTCTCCCCCTCCTGCTATGACAAGCTCTACTCCCGCCTTGTCTCCAAGAACCAGCAGAGGCATGAAAAGTGCAGAGGAGAGTTTGGTTGCATGCAGACACCGTCTCTTATTGCTTGGGAAAAGCCCTGGAGAAGAAGGGACTTAGATGGTTGTGAGGAGGTGGAGACTTTCAGTCTTAACTTATTTTCATGGAGGAAGACCACCAGGAATGAGCTGCTCTGCCCATTAGTCCTGACACTTAACCAAGCCTGTGAAGATCATGTTTTTGCTAATAAAGAGTTAACTCCATCTTTGAACTGTGTGATTACTGACTGACATGCTACTATGACACAAAGCTAGTTAAAAGTCCTTCCTAGCCACTGAGAGTCACCTGTAACTCAGCCAACAAAGATGAATCCAGACTATGCACCTGTCCATTCAGTGTGGGGTTTTTTTTTATGTGTGTGTGCATAATAATTTTTGTAAGTCATCCCTAAAGTCTCCACAGTAGGAAAACAAAACAAAACACAAGCAACATTGGGATAGTGACTTACCAGAGAGCTGTGGCTACAATAGGGATTGTCCTTAGAAAATAGGGGTGGTGGAAACTTGTGGCGATTCTTCCAAGCACCGCAACGTCCCCATTTCCACATCCCGCAGAAACTGCGAACGACAACAAAACTGCCATTCCTTGCCTTCCTCTGAAATAATAATAGAATGTTTAGCGTAATGCATTTTGTTTTTGCTTTTGCTTTTCTTCGAGCCTGAAAGACCAAATGTACTTTTAAATATAATTTGTCCGGGAAATCACAAACAGATGAAGAAAAGCACATACAAACATTGTTAAGAGAGAAAGATGTAAATCGTAACACTTATAAGTAATGTATTTTCTTCTTCTTCCTCCCTCCTCCTTTCTTTCCCCCTTTCCATTTCTAAAGGATATATATATATATATATATATATATATATATATATATATATAATAAAAAAATTCTGGCACAGTTATCATTCATGTTGATGTCAACAGCCCTACATAGACAGGTAAGAGGAAAATACCACCCCAGGGTTCCTATTCATGGTTCTCAGCAGGGCCTTGTCTGTAATTACTGTGGCCTAGTTATTTCTCAGGGGAAAAAAGTCCAGCACTAGATCCTTTTTTTCTTAATAGGTGAAGTTGAACCTAAAGCACTGTAATTTTAATCAAATCTTTCCCATCTGCGTGTACGTCTCTGAGAAGTTGAAGATTTAAGTGTATGTTGTAGGGTTTGTTGAATAGTCCCAGCAGGGGGAGAAGGGGCAGAGCGATGGTAATTATGTTATACTTAAAGGTATTTCGGTTGCCAAGGAAGTTTCTTTTCCTTTTCTCCAGCCTCCCCCCCCCCCCGCCCAGCCCCAATCTCCTTTTCTCCCCCCCCCTCCTCCCCCGCAATGAGGGTTAAGATGATGTCACAGAGAGAAAAGGAAATACTGCAAACAGGATAGACGGCAAAGTCGGGCGCAAGCGGGGGAATTGCTGAAGATGCACTTTGCAATGTGTGCAAGGATTCTGGGTAGAGAGTTCCCATTAAGTCTCTTGTAGGGGACAATCCCCCTTTCAGCTGAGATGTCCATTGTCCTCTAATAAAAGGAGCAAAATCGGCCCTGAGGGCACAAGAAATGAGCTCTGTTCAAGGACTAGCTTGGGTATAAATGAATGCCTGGTAGGTGGAAAGAACACTGGCCAGAATTGTACTTGCTAACCACAGCATGCACATACTCACATAGATGAAACTTCACCAACCTGGTGGCAATATTGCGCCCTGAACGAGGGCAAAATTTGGCACCCTCCACCCTCCCATATATATATATATATATATATATATATATATATATATATCTGGGGTTGCGGCGCTCATCTCGCTTTATTGGCCGAGGGAACCAGCGTACAGCGTCCAGGTCATGTGGCCAGCATGACTAAGCCGCTTCTGTCGAATCAGAGCAGCACACGGAAATGCTGTTTACCTTCCCGCCGGAGTGGTACCTATTTATCTACTTGCACTTTGACGTGCTTTCAAACTGCTAGGTGGGCAGGAGCAGGGACCGAGCAACGGGAGCTCACCCCATCGCGGGGATGCGAACCGCTGACGACCTGATCGGCAAATCCTAGGCTCTGTGGTTTAATCCACAGCACCACCAGCGTCCCATATATATATATTCACAATAATTATTTTTGCTACCATTGTATTTTATGTATCTTTTCAGTAGGCACACATCTAAACAGAGGTATATTATTGTTGTTGTTGTTATTATTATTATTATTATTATTATTATTATTATTATTATTATCCCCCTTGGCTTGCTGCCCTGTACGGGTGAACCACCCACACTGCCTTAAATCCAGCGCTGCTCCAAATCCCAACAGGACACAGTGTGAACTAGCTCTGTGGTGTCCAATGACATTTCGACAAGAATGAAAGCTGAAGTGAAAGTTCTTTAACGTAACTTTTGGCGCAGTTCACGGGGAGCAAAACGCTTATTGGGTGTCTCCTTTTCTTCCTGCCATCTCCTGTTTATAAACAGTCTTCGCAGGAGGCACCCCAGGAATCCCTGTCACCCCAAAGCACGGAGAATAGGGCTGGAAAAGCTCCTTCCATTTTTGGCAGGCATTGCTTGTGTGATCAAGTTCTCCATTTCTACCTGCCCCACACCTGATGTCACAATGTGGAATCAGAGATGGTGCAGGTGAGCTGGATTTGAGGAAAACAACACTGTGGCCCAAACCGGGACATAAACTTGGCACAATTTGGCCCACAGGCCAGAGGGGAAGGGACAAATGGCTGGATGTCATCTCTACATCAAACAGTTTCAGTACAGGCAAATTGAAGTACTATCCAAATACTGACTGCTGGTCTGGGGCAGATGGATGTTTTTTGTTGCCAAATTAATACTTTTTAAATGGTGATATAGCACACACACACACACACACACACATGCATGCGTACCAGGATATAAAATTCAATTCTTTCTTCTTTAATTAAAAATGAAGACGTTCATAATTTTTCTCCATCTAATTTGACATGACAGTTATGATTCTGCTTTTTTGACACCCAAGTCACATAGCAACATATTATCACTCCATAGCAACTTCCTGGCTTCTCATACAGTAATGATCTTGGATGTTAATCATTTGATAAAATACACTTTTAATTGAAAGGTAAATAGGAACGTAATATTCTGCATATAGGCGTGCAGTTCAAAACAAACTCCCGCATCTTCTGCAAAAAGAGAAATGAAAAGAAAAGTGATGAATAAAATTTTATTTTGATCAGTGAAAAATTGCTTAGGATCCTGGAGGAAACAAGGAGCAAACAAAATAGCCTTATTCACAGACACAGGTGTGAGCTGCCTCTACACATGTACAGTAGTACCTGTGGATGTGAACGGGATCCGTTCTGGAGCCCTGTCTGCATCCTGCGTAGAACATAACACGCGACTGCGCGTTTGCGGGTCATGTTTTGCCGCTTCCGCAAATGCGCGTGATGTCATTTTGAGCGTCTGCACATGCGCAGGCGGCGAAACCCAGAAGTAACACTCTCCGTTACTTCCGGGTCGCCGTGGAGCACAATCCAAAAATGCTTAACCTGAAGCTACTTCAACCCGAGGTATGACTGTACAGGACTTGTGTGAAAGAGCGGGCACTTGTTGGCAGCTCAATGATTTGCCCATACACCCAGAAAGAAGACTCGAGAGACACGTAATTGGATAGAAACAGGTATTATTCAAATGATAAGATCTGCAGGCAATTCAACCAGTTACGAAAGTGTGGGCAAGTCCCACCCTTTACCCCAAAGTCCCAGGGCAGGTCACCCATGCTTCTCCCTGCTGAGTTCTACAGTCATAACACTGAAACTAAGGAGAAGGAAGCTGACAGCCATTGACACCCTCAAGGCACATTGTAAGTATGAAAGTCAGCAGCTGAGGACACGCTGAGGTTGGAGGGCCAGGGCTTTCTTTGCCCTAAAGGAGAGGCCTCCCCTAAATAATGGCAATTATTTCCTTCCTTACATCATTTATGAATCACTTCCCATGAAGCATCCCAAATAAATTTACAGTACAATAATAAACAATTGCATATATTGAAACAATTTAACTAAAAAATCGGGTCCTCCCTAAAAGAGGGCACGTGTTGTGGTGAGACCTGGAGACCAACCACCTGTGTTGTGGGTGGGTAAGATTGCTCAGTCACAACACCCGATTGGTAGGTCCCTCAATGTTGGGTTCAATCTGGCCAATGGGGCGCAGTCTAAACAGATCGAGGGACCTATATATACCCATGCACGTGACTCAGAGCTTCCTCTTTCGGCTCCTGCATTCGGAACACCCGCCCACCTCTCCCTACTTTTAGGGCATTTTGCAATTGAGCTTGCTATGCCGTCGTGTGTCGTCTGTCGTTGGGACAGGGGCACGGCAGGAATTTCCCCACTTGGCTGATTGGCTGTTGCCATTTCCCTTTGCCTGCCCAAGGGTGGGAAGAATTATGCAGGAAATGGTATATTCCATTTCAAACCCATATCTTTGTCCTCTGGAATGCCCGGGTATTCCTCTTCCCCACCTTGTCAGCAATCAATGCTATTTATCCTTGTGTGTTTGATAATACAAATAATAATCCAGAACTGCATGGTGTTTGATCTCTTGTTGTGACAAATCTTTTTACATGTACCGAAAGAATATAAACTTCACCAAGGAAGTAGCCGGGAGATCTTCTGTCTCTCCTCATATGTGAAATGTCACAACACAGATCAGCTGTCATGGAATATGTGTTACCTATTTTCTAAGCCATTGTTCTACAATAAAGGGAAGTTGGAGGTAGACGCTGAAGTTCACTCAGAACATAACACCCGGATAAATTTCCCGTGTACAGGACTTTATGGGGACTTCAGCTGTGCTTTATAAAGAACAGTTTGTCCCTTTATGAGGGAACCAGAGAAGAAGAAGAGTTCGGATTTGATATCCCACCTTTCACTCCCTTTAAGGAGTCTCAAAGCGGCTAGCATTCTCCTTTCCCTTCCTCCCCCACAACAAACACTCTGTGAGGTGAGTGAGGCTGAGAGACTTCAGAGAAGTGTGACTAGGCCAAGGTCACCCAGCAGCTCCATGTGGAGGAGCAGAGGCTCGAACCCGGTTCACCAGATTACAAGACTACCGCTCTTAACCACACTGCCTCTTAAGAGGGGCATGGAAGGCCATCTCATCCAATCCTTCCTTGATGCAGAACATCCTCAACAGAAAGCAGACTATGCCTTGCTCAATTCTGGGACATCTCCATCAGATGGCTGCCCACCTTCTGTTTAAAGACCTTGAGTGAGGGACAACCTATTCCTCCTCTAGAAGCTGCCTTATACCTAGTCGAAATACTTATCCATAGAGCCCAGTAACGTCTACTGCTTGTGGTTCTCCTGGGTTTAAATAAGTGGACTTTCACATCAATTGCTACTTGATTCTTTTAGCTAAAGAAGGATGAGGAACCTCAGGTTTGAGGAGGTGCTTTCTATCTGGCCCTCAGGACTCTCACCAGACCACACCCTTCCCTGGCCCTGCTTGGGTGTTTCTTCCTGGCCAGAGGGTATCCTCAAACAACAACAACAACATTGCATGCCCAGGCAGAGACCCCCCCAGCCCCACGAGATACCAGAAGGAATAGTGACTCATGACAACGTGTTATGGAATTAAAAATTGGCCACAACTTTATTAAACCTTTCAGATGTAGGAAGACCTTGGCTTAGGCATTGGGCGTGTATCCCTCCCAGTCCCCCAGCTGGGGGAACTGGGGCTCCTCAGGGTGAATGGGATATGAGGTAGGTGCACAAAAAGACACTTGTGTACACTGGTAGCTCGCTCCATATCCCCACAACGCAGGGGAGTTGACTGACAACCTTTCAGTGTATGGCCAGTGACACCCATATTACAACCCCTTTAAGAGGGGACCCTGGAATCGCTGCCGCGGGGGGTGGGGGGTGAGTCACCACTTCACCTGGTACGCAGGCTGAGACCCTACCTGCCCGCGGACTGTCTCGCCAGAGTGGTGCATGCTCTGGTTATCTCCCGCTTGGACTACTGCAATGCGCTCTACGTGGGGCTACCTTTGAAGGTGACTCGGAAACTACAACTAATCCAGAATGCGGCAGCTAGACTGGTGACTGGGGGCGGCCACCGAGACCATATAACACCGGTCTTGAAAGACCTACAATGGCTCCCAGTACGTTTCCGAGCACAATTCAAAGTGCTGGTGTTGACCTTTAAAGCCCTAAACGGCCTCGGCCCAGTATACCTGAAGGAGCGTCTCCACCCCCATCGTTCTGCCCGGACACTGAGGTCCAGCTCCGAGGGCCTTCTGGCGGTTCCCTCATTGCGAGAAGCAAAGCTACAGGGAACCAGGCAGAGGGCCTTCTCGGTAGTGGCGCCCGCCCTGTGGAACGCCCTCCCATCAGATGTCAAAGCGATAAATAACTACCTGACATTTAGAAGACATCTTAAGGCAGCCATGTTCAGGGAAGTTTTTAATCTGTGATATTTTACTGTATTTTTTGTTTCTATGGAAGCCGCCCAGAGTGGCTGGGGAAACCCAGCCAGATGGGCGGGGTACAAATAATAAATTATTATTATTATTATTATTATTATTATTATTCATTCCCCCACCCCCATTTTTGGAAGATAGACTAAAGGATTCCGTCCAAGGCCTAAAAAAGTTGTGACGAATTGCTATGGGGAAGGCAAAACCTGCCAATGCAGGGAAATTCCTTCCTGGCTCTTCAACAGCAACCATCCAAAACCATAGCAGCACCTGCTAAACAGGAAAGAAAATGGTTAACCTGCAAAAAGCATTAAAGAAAGGGAGGGGTGGGTGGGTGGGTGGGTGGGCTCGGAGCTCCGGAACCGACCACTTGGTTGCTGCCGGCTCCGCCTTCTATTTAAGCAGCTGGCCCCGCCTCCCTGCAGGTCTGATTGGCTAACTGAGGTTTGGCGGGACTAGCACAGGGAGGCAGGCCAGCCCAGCCAGTTGGTGGGTCCCAAGGGGCCGCGGTGCTGCTCGCGGTCCCACAAAGGGCACCCACAAGGAAGGTGTGAGTGCTTATTTATACCCCACCCATCTGACTAGGTTGCCCCAGCCACTCTGGGTGGCTTCCAACATATATAAAAACATAACAAAACATTAAACATTAAAACAAAACTTCCCTATGCAGGGCTGCCTTCAGATGTCTTCTAAAGGTTTTATAGTTACTTATCTCCATGGCTCAGGGGTTGCATAACTCCATACCCTCCAACATTTCTCCAATGGAAATAGGGACGCCCTAAGGAAAAGAGGGACGCGGGTGGCGCTGTGGGTAAAAGCCTCAGCGCCTAGGGCTTGCCGATCGAAAGGTCGGCGGTTCGAATCCCCGCGGTGGGGTGCGCTCCCGTTGTTCGGTCCCAGCGCCTGCCAACCTAGCAGTTCGAAAGCACTCCCAGGTGCAAGTAGATAAATAGGGACCGCTTACTGGTGGGAAGGTAAACGGCGTTTCCGTGTGTGGCTCTGGCTCGCCAGAGCAGCGATGTCACGCTGGCCACGTGACCCGGAAGTGTCTCCGGACAGCGCTGGCCCCCGGCCTCTTAAGTGAGATGGGCGCACAACCCTAGAGTCTGGCAAGACTGGCCCGAACGGGCAGGGGTACCTTTACCTTTTAAGGAAAAGAGGGACATTCTGGGATTAAATCAGAAACTGGGATGGCTTCTGTAAATTTGAAACTGTCCCTGGAAAATAGGGACACTTGGAGGGTCTGTACTTGCCCCCAGTGATAATTCTGTCCCTTCTTCTCATTTCTTTACCCCAAACTGGACCCAGTGAAGCTCCATTCCTGATGGGTTTCAAGGGAAGTAACATATAGGTTTGCAGAAAGAAAAAAGTGCATGCATATTTATTGCTTCCATTATAATCATATATGGGGCAGCCCCTGTGGAGGTGGTGTTTGCAGGACCAGAGCTCCCATGCCCATACAAAATAACTGCACTGGGGGACACCTTGCCCCACATAATGAACCTAATCGGGAAGCAACTCTTACCTGGGCGGTTGTGCTATCTGTGGGTTAAGGCAGCCCTTGAATGAAATAAAATCTAAAGCATCTGTCTTTTTTCATTTACATGTCAAAACATAATTGGCTATGGTTTGGGTTTGTTGCCTTTATTACTTTTAATAGCTGTACAGCCACTGATTGCCCAAGCTGATGGTTAATTTAATTTCTGTCAATACAATATTGGGACTGTCTGCATATCCAGGCCATGATTAACTGCCGCAGAGTCCATAACAGTAGTGTTATTATTACTGCATTTAACTACCTCTCGGGAGAAGACAAATTAAATTATGTTGAAAATGCTGTTGATTATCATTACAGACTTATTTGTAGAGCACAATTACTGATCTGTTGTAAAATAAATCAAATTTTTTATCATCTTGGTGTAAATTAAATGTAATGTGGGCGAGTGGAGAGTGGTTGCCGAAAAGGTTCAGGCAGTGTTGGTTTTTTTTTAGTGGTTTTTTTTTTTTTGCAGAAGTCAACCGAGCACTGAATTAAAATAATAATCATAGATGAACACGATATTATATTTTAATAACAAGCTCCTTCACAACCAAGCGTGCCTCATATATTATGTGATTTCAACAATTAAAAAAAAAAAGAAGCAGCAAACTTCGGGTGCTTTATGTTCTGTGTTGACTTAAACAAAAGGTTGAGGCCTTCAAATACATTATTGGATTCTGTTACCTCTATACAAGCTGAAATCGTGGTTCAAGGAGCTAATTTAAGAGACAGCTTTAAAAATACAATTACATTAATAGCTTACATGTGGCAGTCTTTTAGCATTTCCTTTTCATCCGTGATATACCTACCCCTGCCAGAATGTATTATTATCATCTAATAGTCTTGCCTTTACTTCAGCAGTGGGGAATCTCAGGCCCCGAGGACTGAATGCAGACCTCCAGCTCTTTCTAGCTGGCTCCCAGGACTGTACCTAGGTCATGTCTACCCGGACCAAGCCCAGAGGTGGATTTAGCGCAGCGCGAGCAATGTGGTCGCATCGGGAGCACAGCCAAGGACGGCGCCTTCTCAAAGTCTGGTAAGCGCTTGCCTTGTTTCAGGAAGGAGGCACAAGGGGTCTGACAGGATCCTAAAATCTGCCTTCCTCCTACTCAAAGCCAGGCAAGCACTTAGCAGGCTTTGGGAAGGAGGTGGGAGGGCTCTTGGACCCTGCCAGAGCCCCGCACCTCCTTGCCAAAGCTCGGCTTAAGTTGGCATCACAAGCAGTGGCATAGCATGGGTTGCCAGTGCTCGGGGTCACTTGGGGGGGGTGGAGGGAGCAAAACGGACAGAGTACACATGTGCATTCAACTGCCTAATCACATCTGTGTCACCCAAGAGATCGCAGCCACATAGATAAGAAAATAAGAGTCGTTCTGTTGTCTGGAAAGGTTACTTCCTGGTTTGCATGCAGAAACCGTTTTAATGGAGTCCAGAGACGGAAGCGTGCAGCTGTATTGAGGCAGCACCAGATGTTGAAATTTTGCACCTAGGTCAACCACCCCCTCATGCTACACCACTGGCCATGAGAGCCAATGGTAGAGCAGCAAATGGCATCGCACAGTGTGGCATATTACCAAGGTCTGCCACGCCCCTCAGCAGCCCTACACATCACCCTTCTTAGTGGTGTTATTTGGCAAGGATATATGTCTTTGAACTGTGAAAATAATACATTTTGCTTGCCTGGAAGGAGGATGGAGAGTGGCCACACCATCTTTGGCCACCTCCACCACATGGGAGAAACCTAGTCAATCAACACACCAAATAGCTGCCCCATGAACAAGGTGCTTGGGTGACAATCTTAGAATCTAAATAATATACAAATGTTTTCAGCCCAACTGCATCCTGTGGAAGGCTGCCCATGAGAGAATGTGTTTTCTTGCCTGGAAAGGTTCCCTGCTTTACTTCATCAGCAGCTGCAAAAAAGAAAGAAATATTTTCTATTTATATGTGCGATCATAGAAGGGAGGGAGGAAGAAGAAAGGATACACCCATGAGGAAAGAATTCGTCGCATCCCCTTTTCTCAGTGGGCTGACCCAGGAGGCTCTTTCATCCAAGAGACTTACATCAGCAGAAAAGGGAGAGGGAATTATCTTCACAAGTTACCCCGTGATGGGGTGAGCTCCTGTTGCTCGATCCCTGCTCCTGCCAACCTAGTGACGGCAAAAGCACGTCAAAGTGCAAGTAGATAAATAGGTACCGCTCTAGCGGGAAGGTAAACAGCATTTCCGGGTGCTGCTGTAGTTTGCCAGAAGCGGCTTAGTCATGCTGGCCACATGACCCAGAAAAACTGTCTGTGAACAAACGTCGGCTCCCTTGGCCAGTAAAGCGAGATGAGCGCCGCAACCCCAGAGTCATTTGTGACTGGACTGAATTGTCAGGGTTCCTTTACCTTTACCTTTTTACCCTCTTGTGCTACAGTACCTACCTGACAATTAAGTCCAGTGCTACAGTACCTTCACACTACCTCCCACATTGTTCCAAATGGTTCCCCAACTCTCCGGTCAGTTTTATGGTGGTGTAGGGAGCAGTACAGGGTAAGAGAGAATAAGCAAGAATTCCGCCCTGCTTTCCACTCATGGAAACCTCCACTGGATCAAAGAGCCTTCTACTAGTGGACACAACAGGATACAATCACTTCAAAAGGCTGCCTACCAACACGCTGATGATGCGACCTGAAGCCTACCAGGGCAATTTGAATACCTCTGATAATTATGTCATGGTTTCTCCAAGATGTGTCCTCTTCAGCCCTCTGAAAACTAATTTAACCAGATTAATTTATCTCTTTGTCACAAATTGGAAGTGACATGTCATTCGTATTAGAAATCTAAGAGGTAAGGAAATGTTTCATTCAGTAAAACAAATGCAATTTGCCTTTCGTCTGCCCCGCCCCCCACTCCAAATGCAAGTTCTCATGAGCTGTTTTGTTTGGGAGTTCCTGAATCCCTACTTATAGGAATGCAAAGGATTCAACAGTGAAAAGTTACTAGGGGGTGGGGCGGGGAGAGAGAGAGAGTTTCTAAATTCAAAGTAAATACACATATGTGAATGTACACAAAATGACCACCTGGTCCCACGGGAGCCACAGACCTAGGTCAAGATGAAGGTGGGAGCAAATTAGCAGAGCTCTGAGGTCATATGATGGGCTGTACCACTTCAGAATGTAATGAGGGGATCCCATAGTGAACTGGTGAGGACCAAGCCACAGGCCAGAAGAAACTGTGGATGAGGCGGTCGAGTTCTGAAGTAGTACCCTGAGATACCCAGCTGAGTTTTTAGTACTTTGCAGGGCTGGCAAATGACCCCACTCCTTGCCAAAAGACAAGGTGCATAGCATCCAAGCTTTTGAAAGTAGTGATCTAGAAGGACCAATGGTCTGATTCACCATAAAACAGATTCCTGTGTTCCTCAAAATCAGCTGCCTAAGGTGGCTGCCTCACTCCTGATAATGGTAGAGCCAATCCTATGATTTGCTTATGTGCTCTGCTATTGTTATTTTTCCTTGTCCTAACTGTATTTCTTGTAATGGAATTTTTTTTTGGGGGGGGGTAAAGCTGTAATAAAAAGGGACCCCATTAGGTCCAGTCGTGGCCGACTCTGGGGCTGTGGCGCTCATCTCGCTCTACTGACCGAGGGAGCTGGTGTACCGCTTCTGGGTCATATGGCCAACATGACTAAGCCACTTCTGGCAAACCAGAGCAGTGCACGGAAACGTCATTTACCTTCCTGCCAGAGTGGTACCTATTTATCCACTTGCACTCTGACATGCTTTCAAACTGCTAGGTTGGCAGGAGCAGGGACCGAGCAATGGGAGCTCACCCTGTCGTGGGGATTCGAACCGCCGACCTTCTGATCGGGACGTACTAGGCTCTGTGGTTTAACCCACAGCGCCACCCGCGTCCATCTAAAGCTGTAATAAACATAACTTTATGAGGTTTTTTTACTTTTACAAACCTATAAAAGTTCCAACTAGATCATATATTTTAATACTTACATAAGCCAGAGCAATGAGAAATGGGTTGGTCCAGAACTGCTCTCCTTAAGATGCATTTTTTACTTACTAGGATCTACGTTAACATGATGAAATATTCCAAAGGAATGTCCCTACTTGTGGTCTGAAATGGTATAATCCCCACTCTGCCACCTCAGGATGCAAATTTTTAACCCCCTCAGTATTCTCACTTTGTTCTGCCACATACCAGTTCTCTGTTTGGCTTGGAACAAGTTACTCCTATCTGTAAAAAAAGTTTGTAAAACACACTGCTACTATTAATGATTGCAAAGCACATAGCCCCTTAAAACGACCCATTACTTAACTATACATTGTTTATTTGAAGTCATATTTTGTTAGTATGACCTATTTGTATTGAATCGGATTTTCTTGTTTCTTCAGCTTGCAAACTGCAAAAAACCTAAAATCAGGCAATAAAACCATAGAAAGTTTAAAACAAGTTAAAAGCAAAAAAGAAATTAAAACTTGGGGGTTTTTTGTCTTGTTTCCACATCAGCCTCCTTTTTTAAAATGTTATCATGAAAAATCAACATCTTACTGTGCATTTTTCCTAATATAGACATTTCCACCTGCAATTTTGCCTAATATTTTGCACATTTTTGGAAGCGATTTTACTTGACTATAATGTATTGTTGCACGTTATTTCTGCTAGTTATATGCATTGTATGCACACTTCTCCATGATTTTTGTACCTTTTTTTAAGTTGGAGAACTGCATCACAAATTTTGGAGACCTGTGAATTGTTGAAGGATGGCTACATTTTTGGAAGTGCAAACCAAATTTCTTCACCACCCTGATGCACGTTGCATTATGAAAAAAACTCAAACTGTGAAGCTTGTCATGACCCAGGTGCCAGTCACATGCGTGTACATACAGAAACACAAGCAAAGACCACAACCCACCTTCTATCTGCAACAGACACACCAAAATGAATACACTCATCAGTCCCAGGCATATGAAACCCTCTAATTCAAGGGTGAGTAACAACTGCATTTCCATCTGAGTAACTTTCTAGGGACCAAATACCAATGGTGGGTGGAGCCAGAAGCATAATTGGGTGGAGCCATTTCTGTAAATTTTACTTTTGTGCAGTAAACAAGTTCCTACACATACACCCCCCTCACTATCCTATATCCTCCAACATCCCTCCAATTATTATTATATCATTCCCTGCCCATCTGACTGCCCACTCTGGGCCATTTCCAACATGTACAAAAACATAATAAACTATTAAAAAATGTCCCTATACAGGGCTGCCTTCAAATGTCTTATAAAGGTTGTTTAGTTACTTATCTCCTTGGCTCGGGGATCACATAACTCCGAACCCTTCAACATTTCTCCGATGAAAATAGGAATGTTCTACCATACTCTCCAACATTTATCCAGTGAAAATAAGGGCATCCTAAGGGAAAGCGGGACATTCTGGGATCAAATCAGAACCCGAGATGGCTTCTCTAAATCCAGGACATCCCTGAAAAATTGAGAAGTTGGGGGGTCTGCTATAGTACATCCAATTCCAGCCAGACAAATGCACTCAGGAAGGGTGGGTAGGAGGACTGGTGAACTATGTGGTCAGGGAAGGGTGTGGCCTAGGGAGGGTCTCCAGAGAGGCCACTAGGGACACATTCAGTGCCCAGGCCCAGGTTTCTCACTCTCTCTCCAACTCTGCTCCAACTCTAGCAATTCCATTAAGTGAAACCTTTCACAAGAAGTCCTGAAATCAGAGGGTGCTGAGTAGCCGTGAGTGCTGTACAGTGGTACCTCAGGTTAAGTACTTAATTCGTTCCGGAGGTCCGTACTTAACCTGAAACTGTTCTTCACCTGAAGCACCACTTTAGCTAATGGGGCCTCCTGCTGCTGCCACGCCGCCGGAGCACGATTTCTGTTCTTATCCTGAAGCAAAGTTCTTAACCTGAAGCACGATTTCTGGGTTAGCGGAGTGTGTAACCTGAAGCGTATGTAACCCGAGGTACCACTGTACCAGAAAAGAGCAACAGCCATCATGTCCTTCCAAACTGCAATGCAATTATCCTTCACCCCGCCTCCCTTTCTGGTCCCAACCAAAGAATCTATAAATGCTTTACCAAGAGTGATTCTTGTCAAGAACCTGTTCAGCACAGGGTTGAGGCGATTCAGAAGTGGCCTTGGCATAGGAAACCTGAATCCTAGTTAGTAGACGCACCCACAAAATTAAATTTCACAACAAGCTAGCAACAAAAACAAAGCTACAGTAAGGGGCAGCACACAGGAGATCATTAGCAAGATGATGAAGCCAGACTTTAAGTCACTGCAGAGCATCCTTTTTTGTAGGAAATTAATTTGGTCGACTCAGTTGCCAAGAGATGTTTGGAGACAAGCCAAGAGACTTATGGCAATAAATCAACAGGAAATAACATAAACAGAAATAACTGATATTGTCAGAAAGATAGCGCCTTGATGTCTCTGAGTCTATTTGTTTTCTTCATTTCTTTTACCCAAAATTTGTGGCCCTGAATATGGGAACATTTCTACAAAGGTGAAGTACTGTATCAAAAACTGATATTTGTCCTGCTGAAGCTCAAGGATAATCCTGTTTAAAAGGAAAATGGTAATATAATGCAACTCACTTGTAGCCCTCCAGAGATAGTTGGCCTCCAACTTCCATTCAGTTCATGGCCAATGATTCAGTTCATAATACACCCAAGCATAACAAAATGGGAACCTTCAAACCGTAAGCTGGGCAACTACAAACATCAGCAATATCACTGCTTAATTCACAGCACAACATTTGAGAATTACTGGTTTACAGTGGTAGGTAAAGGTAAAGGTAAAGGTAAAGGACCCCTGGACAGTTAAGAAGAAGAGTTTGGATTTGATATCCCGCTTTATCACTACCCGAAGGAGTCTCAAAGCGGCTAACATTCTCCTTTCCCTTCCTCCCCCACAACAAACACTGTGTGAGGTGAGTGGGGCTGAGAGACTTCAGAGAAGTGTGACTGGCCCAAGGTCACCCAGCAGCTGCATGTGGAGGAGCGGAGATGCGAACCCGGTTCCCCAGATTACGAGATTACTGCTCTTAACCACTACACCACACTGGCTCCCTCCAGCCAAGTCCAGTCAAAGTCCAGTCAAAGGCTACTATGGGGTTGCAGCACTCATCTCACTTTCAGGCCGAGGGAGCAAGTGTTTGTCCACAGACAGCCTTCCAGGTCAGCCTTCTGGCACAGCCTTCTGGCGCAACAGAACACCGTGACTGAAACCAGAGCGCACAGAAACACCATTTACCTTCCCGCCGTAACAGTACCTATTTATCTACTTGCACTGGCATGCTTTCGAACTGCTAGGTTGGCAGGAGCTGGAGCAGAGCAATGGGAGCTCATCACAGGGATTCAAACCGCCGACCTTCTGACCAGCAAGCCCAAGAGGCTCAGCGGTTTAGACCACAGCGCCAGCCGCATCCCGGGTTAAAAAACAGTGGTGCACTGTATTGGTAACTGGGTCTTTGGTGAAGTGCTCTAATGAAGACTCCAAAACCAACAAGCTGTTGTCCAGATGTTGCTGGACTCCAACTCCCATCATTTCCAGCCAACACAGCAAAGGATGATGGGAGCTGTAGTCCAACAGCATCTGGGATCCAACCGCATCAACTGTATCTCCTTGGATCCTTCACTTTTCATTGAAAGCCAGCCTGATCAAACCAACATATTGGGGAGGGAGCAAAGCCAAGAGGTTGTTTGCATTGGCCTTTGTGTGGACCTGATCACATAAAAATAACCCATCCCGTTAATAGGTAAGGGTGTGAGCCCCGGAGAGCAAATGCCACGCTTCAAAACAGCTGTTTTCTGGAGAAGTGACTTCCTATTCTCAGTAGGACTTATTGCTCAGGTTGTACAGGCAGAAAGTTATTTAGTTATATGCATTATGTTCAGAGTGAGCTGAGTGCATGTAATTTATGACTGTTGCACTTTAATGCATATTTAATAAAGCTGCCGACATTTATACTCTAAATCGACTGTGTCAATTTTGTTTGCTTTGGAAGCCTGGAGAAGTCCCATGGCAATGCTGACATTCCTAGGGAGAGATTTAAATTGTAAGACATTTCATTTGAGAGGAGAGACCTTTTAATATACTTGTAGCTTGATACGGCTAGGTGCAATCGGCAAGCGTTGATGAACACCTACAGAAAACGAGAGAGAAAGGATGTCACCTCCCCCCCTCAAAGAAATAGAATAAGCCTTCATTTTCAGACAAAAGACCACTCCATGATACCATGTCATTTCTAAGAGCTAAAAATAATACTCTCTCTTTGAGCTTTGTTTGCATAAAACATAGACATGTAATACTCTTGACTAGACGGCCTTGACCGCCAGCCCATGCTAGTATTATGATTATTATTATATTTTAGTTAACAGTGGTATCTGCCACCACTATTACTCACATTTCCGTCTCAAACTTTCCCCCCTTAAAGGACACTGGAGCGTATATATGGCATTCATCCCATTTTAGCTTCACAACAGCCTCCTGAAGTAGGCTAGGCTGAGAAACAGTGCCTGCCCCAAGGTCACTTTGTGTACTTCATGGCTGAGTGGGGATTTGTTTTTGGTTTTTTTATTAGCTTTATTAACAATCTCTTATATCATATGACACATTTCATATAGCATATCTCGTATAACATATACATATGTATTGTACATCTTATTGAGTGAACATATATATATATATATATATTCAGTGTAAGCAAAAACCATATACAAGTAGTATTCTGTTTACTTACATAAATTAAATTGATTCGTATTTTTGCTATCTTTTGTTGTCTTATCTATTTATTAACATGAATTAAAGAAAGAAAAAACCAGAAAAAAGGTGTAGTTGGACTTCCTGTCATTTCCCAGTGTATAGTCTTATTCTAGTAATGAATGTACCTATCATTATTGGGTTATTCCTTATATTCCTTCTAATACCTTCTTACAACAGTTAGTACCTTTTGACTTATTTCTCATATGTTTCATTATATAAGGGTGAATCGAATGCTGCCATAGACGGTATACCACTGTTACAATTTTGTAAATATTTATTATATTTATCCCATTTTTGTACAAATACTTGTCTTGTGTGGCCTCTCAAGCTATTAGTCAGTTGTGCCATTTCTACATATTCCTGTAATTTATTTTGCCAGTCCGATATAGTTGGAACATTTCCCCCTTTCCAGTTCATTGCTATCAATGTTCGAACTGCAGCCATGGCATATAGGAAAATTTCTCTCAATTTTTTCGGAATATCGTTGCCAAGAATGGGCTGAGTGGAGATTTGAATCTGGGGCTCCTCAGTCAGTAGTCTAAGCCCCACATGCAGACCTTCCAAGTGTCCCTGTTTTCCAGGGACAGTTTAGAATTTACAGAAGCCACCCTAGTTTCTGATTTGACCCTGGAATATCCCGCTTTTCCTTAGGATGTCCCTATTTTCATTGGAGAAATGTTGGAGGGTATGGAGTTATGCAACACCCGAGTCAAGGAGATAAGTAACTATGTAACCTTTAGAATACATCTGAAGGCAGCCCTGTATAGGGAAGTTTTTAAATCTTTAATGTTTTATTATGTTTTTATATATATTGGAACCTGCCCAAGGTGGCTGGGGCAACCCAGTCAGATGGGTGGGGTATAAACAACATTGATGATGATGATCATTCCTATTTTCACCAGAGAAATGTTGGAGGGTATGCATCATGCTCTCTTCTACCCCAGCTCAAGGATCATTCAGTGAATATAGCTGAACTCCATTATAGATATCTGTTCAGGTTTATTAATTCAAATCAGAATGTGCTTCTTGCATTCCCATATACCTCACTGTCTTTTTCATGCATTTGTTAAAGTAACTATTGTATGCTGGTGCAAAATACACAGGGTGCTCTGGTTGGCTCTACAATCCAACATGTGACACCCATCTTGAAGCAGTTGCACTGGCTGCCAATATGCTACCAGGCTATTTAAGCTTATGCTATTGGTGTACAAAGCTCTACAGTGGTACCTCGGGTTACATACACTTCAGGTTAGATACACTTCAGGTTACAAACTCTGCTAACCCAGAAATAGTACCTTGGATTAAGAACTTTGCTTCAGGATGAGAACAGAAATCATGCTCCGGTGGCGCGGCGGCAGCAGGAGGCCCCATTAGCTAAATGGGACCTGTGGAACGAATTAAGTACAGTGGTACCTCGGGTTAAGTACTTAATTCATTCTGGAGGTCCGTACTTAACCTGAAACTGTTCTTAACCTGAAGCACCACTTTAGCTAATGGGGCCTCCTGCTGCTGCTGTGCCACTGGAGCACGATTTCTGTTCTCATCCTGAAGCAAAGTTCTTAACCTGAAGCACTATTTCTGGGTTAGTGGAGTCTGTAACCTGAAGCGTACCTAACATGAAGTGTATGTAACCCGAGGTACCACTGTAGAGCTTTGTACAGCTCTTAACCTGAAGCGTATGTAACCCAAGGTACCACTGTACTTAACCCGAGGTACCACTGTATTCAGCTCAGACCCCACTTATTTTTTGAGAGACTGGCCCCTTCCAAGCATATACTACTACTGCAGTCAACTGAGGAATCTGTCCGTAAGAATGTGCCCACTCTAGGGAAATAAGGAATGTTGTATTTGACTGCACCAATGGCTTACATCCCACAAAGGTAAGGTTGGAGCACTGGAATACAGTGCCCCCATTTACCACTTCCCAGAGCTGGTCTAGGACAGGGGTCAGCAACCCACAGCTCCGGAGCCGCTTGTGGCTCTTTTACACCTTTGCCATGGCTCCGGGGCGTATACTAGCGAGGGGAGGAGGCGCATTGTGTGCCCTGACACTCCCCACTGTTTTAAATGTCGCAATGGTTTTGCGGCTCCCAGTTGTTGTTTTTTCGGTCCAAGTGGCTCTTTTTGTCTTAAAGGTTGCAGACCCCTGGTCTAGGAGGATACCATGTTCAATGGTATCAAATGCCAGTGAGAGATGGAGAAGCAGAAGCAAGGTCACAGTCCCCTTGTTCCGCTCTGCAAAGGTCATCCACCAGGGGGACCAAGGCTGACTCAGTTCCGTGGCCAGGCCTGAATCCAGATTCGAATGGATCTAAATAATCGGTGGCCTCCAAGAGTGTCTGCAGCTATCCCACCATAACCCTCTCCATTACCTTCCCCCTAAAGGGGATATTTAGTTCTCTGCACTCCTTCCTCTCCTCCCCCTGCCATGATTGGTGGTGTCATAGATTACGTATTTTTCGCTCTATAGGACACACTTTCTCTCCTCCAAAAATTAAGGGGAAATGTGTGTGCGTCCTATGGAGCAAATGCAGGCTCCTTGGCTTCAGCGATAGCAACGCAAAGCCTCCGAAGCGCAGAGGGAGAGCTCCCCCTGCGCTCCGGAGGCTTTGCGTTGCTTTCGCAGCCTTAAGCCCCTGGAGCACAGCAGGAACTCCTGCTGTGCTCTGGGGCTTCAGGCAGCTATCCGCAAGCCTTCAGAGCGCAGCAGGAGTTCTCGCTGCGCTCCGAAGGCTTGTGGATAGCTGCCTGAAGCCTGGAGAGCGAGAGGGGTCGGTGCACACCAGTCCCTCTTGCTCTCCAAGCTTCACTTCGCTGGGGAGGCACTGCACAGTTTTCCCTTTCTGCACAGCGCCCCTTCAGCAAAGCAGGAGGAGATATGGAAGGGGCTCCGTTTCTCCTACCGCTTCGCTGAAAGGGCGCTGTGCAGAGAGGGAGAGCTGTGCAGTGGCCCTTCAGTGAAGTGGGAGGAGAAATGGAAGGGGCTCCGTTTCTCCTGCCGCTTCGCTGAACGGGCGCTGAGCAGAGAGGAGGAGAATTTTTCCCCCCTGTTCTCCTCCTCCTATGGTCTGGTGCATCCTATAGAGCGAAAAATACGGTATTTGACCATGTGGACTTGTACTTGCACTGGGGCAAAAAGATCTGATAAGGCATAGGAACCATTTTTAATCACATTGTGCGTGCGTGTGCACGCACACACACACACACACACACACACTATTTTCTTACTCTCCTGCTCCAATTTGTATTCAAAGCAAAGATGGCCATTTATTACATTTTATGATGTGGGGTGTTTTTTGTTTGGGGTTGGGTTTTTTTTGGAAAATAAATGCTTCTTTGACATAAACTTTCGAGCTTTTCACATTCCACCTCCACCTTGCTGGAGGCAAAAAAATTCATCTAAATATTATTGAATTCCAGCACAACATTAGCATGCAGAGATATTTACAATAACAGAGCCATTACAACTCAATCAAAAGCTGATTTCAGCCAGAATTATGCAGAATTAAATCTTGCCGGATTCAAATTATTAAAAATCAGAGACTCAATAAAGTGTGGTCTAGGAGCCCCATTTATCAAGGGAGTGAAGAAGTACTTCTGCCGTTATGGTGACTTTTTCATATATATATTCTGCAAGAATTTGCATGTATTTTAAAAGATCTGAGTTTAATTCCTATGGAGTTCAGGCAACTATGCTGTATTTAGAAGGTAATAGAATCCAACTCAGAATCAGTTCTTTATGTTTTACTGTTTACTACCACTACTGTCTCTCTCACACTCTTTTAAAAGACCAGTTTTAATGCTTGGATTTGGGTCCTCCCAGACACTGAAATGCAAGAGGCACGCCTGTGCTGGATTTAATGAAAGCTGAACTGACAATATTAGCAGGTAGAAAAAATGCAAATCAATATTAAGAAGGACACTGGCATAAATACAGTGAGAGGAAAATAACATATGATCCAATTGTCCCTATTTACCAAGGACAGGCCTGGTTTTCTGCTGCCTGTCCCTCATAAATCACTGTTCCTATTTCTCCCCAAATTTGCCTTTTGAGGAAACCTTTGAAAAGTTTTATCAGTGTGACAGATTGCTAATGTTCACTTTTCAGGCCTTCACCACCACTGCCAGGGCTTCTAAATGTTAAATAGCTAAGTGGGAGGGAAGCCATTTTGTCTCCATTGCACATGCTTGTAAATTCAGGTGCATGAACATCAATGTGCTGCGTCATGCACAGTCTGCCATTCCACACGTTGTTTCTGAATGTATTGCTTCTGAACATTTGACAGAACATTAAAAAACATATGGTAGATCAGATCAAAAGTCCATCTAGGCCAGGCATCCCCAACCTTCAGCCCTCCAGATGTTTTCGACTACAATTCCCATCATGCCTGACCACAGGTCCTGTTAGCTAGGGATCATGGGAGTTGTAGGCCAAAACATCTGGAGGGAGGCAGGTTGGGGATGCCTGATCTAGGCCATGTTCACATCATACATTTAAACCACTATATACCACTTTAAATATGGCTTCCCACAAAGAATTCTGGGAGCTGTATTTTGTTAAGGGTGCTGAATGTCTTAAGGAGACCCTTTTTCACCCTCACAAGAAAAAACAGTTTTCAGAGTTCCCTGTGAAGAGGGGTTGCAATCCCTCCAAGTGCCCCTATTTTCTGAGGACAGTCCTGGATTTACAGAAGCCATCCCAGTTTCTGATTTGATCCTGTAATGTCCCCCTTTTCCTTGGGATGTCCCTATTTTCATTGGAGATATGTAAAACATCATCATTGGTCTTAAAAACTACTTTAAACAACCAGAGGAGCCCAAACCACAGAGCACGCTGAGTTGCCACTTATGGCTGGGAGAACGCTTCAGTGTCTCATATGCACAAACCAGTGGTAGGTGCAAGCATCTTGGTCAAAGTCTCTAATCACATTTCTGAAAGCTAAAATTATTAATGTTCAAATGGATAGGGGATGGGGAGAGAATTCGTTCATAAATAATGAATAAATTAATTAAGACACAAACTCAGGTATAATTAAAGATAATTGCAAGTATACATAGATATCTAATTCAGACGTCCCCTATGGCAGTACAAGTCCCCAGTTAACAACAATACTCGGAGTACTTCACAGGATCACCCTAACTGTCTGAAGCATTTTTGGCCCGTTATCTTACAGAAAAAGAGAGAGAGAAAAGAACGCTCTTTCTCACTTTATCACAGAGGGAAATCATCAAAGGGAATCTTGAGGCAATGTTTTTTCATTTTTATTTTTTTTTAAGAATTAAACTAGATGTTCGCTTTATTACACCCTGATCATATACAATGTACCCCAATGAGCTTTCATGAACAATATGTCAGGAAGAGATTACAGAACAGACAGGCGCATGAGCCAATGTTGTGGGGAACTGGTGGAGTTAGGGTGGAACAAGTCACTGCTTTGCGAAATGTCACTCATTTTATTGAGAGATCTTAAGCTAATGTTCTAGAAGTCTATCTATCTGCCTGTCAGTCAGTCTGTCTGTCTGTCTATCTGTCTATCTACACACACACATACATTCTACTCCCCTGAAAATTAGGATGGCATCAATAATTTGTTCTTTCAGGCTCCTTCTTAAGCCTTTTTGATTCAACCAGCCTTTTCCAAAGTAGCATTGCTGGATGTTGTTCCTCCTGGTTTTACAGATGGATTTAATGTATATATATATATATATATTAAAAAAACCAACCACCATTCTAACTTGGTGTTTTGTTTTTATTTATTTCATTTCATTTATTTCTGTACACTGCCATAATATTTTGGAATGGTGGGTGGTTTAAACATTCTAAATAATAAAGACAACAGCAAGGAATACCTATTCAGGCAATGCGCTTGGAGATGCAATGTTAAGTCGTTTCGGAATTAGAAGTATGGCAAAAAGGGCGGGAGCCGAAGTTTGTCCACAGACAGTTTTTCCGGGTCATGTGGCCAGCATGACTAAGCCACTTCTGGCGAACCAGAGCAGCGCACGGAAACGCCGTTTACCTTCCCACCGGAGCAGTAACTATTTATCTACTTGCTTTTTGACGTGCTTTCGAACTGCTAGTTTGGCAGGAGCAGGGACAGAGCAGCGGGAGTTCACCCCGTCGAGGGGATTCGAACCGCCGACCTTCTGATCAGCAAGTCCTAGGCTCTGTGGTTTAATCAACAGCGCCACCCGCGTCCTTGGCATGCAACAATACCTATTCACAAAACCTCTCCTTGATTAGGCTAGCCATGCCTTTCTCTCCCCACATACGAAGCAGGAAGTTGGAATTGCAAACTAGGCATGCACCCATCTGCAATGCCATTGGGGAAGGTGTTGATACCTGTTCTCCACCCTCCCATTGCTTGGACCACCTCTCTCCATTTTCAAATGGGCATCCTGAAGAGGAATGGAGTATCAATCTGCTTTAAGCTTTTATTTTTGGAATGAAACTAGTTTGTGAAAAAGCACTTTTCGGGCAGGTAAATTATGCAATAGATTCAGTGTGTGTGCAAACTAGCTAGAAAAATATATATCTAAATGTGCATTGAACATCAAGCATAATGTTGTGAATACACAGCATTAATTTAAGGCATTCTGCAGGGACTATCCTTACCTCCCCCAACACTAGTTTTGGCTCCAAAATTGAAGCAGGTTATGATTTGGTGCAGTTCTAGCAAACAGTGCCATGCTCAATTATAAGGCCTAGTACTCCTTGGAATATATCCTTTTTTTTCTTTTTTTGGAAGGCTATGTTTATACATCTGGCTCAGATCTTTTGTTAATTTTCCATGGGATCTAACCTAGACCATTTCTCGGTGTTCTAAAAGAAATTACTTTGTATGATATATTACTTATTTTAATCAAATACAATTTTTTTTCTAATTGTCACAGCTATGGCAAACTCACAGGGGATGGTCTGACTTGTGTACATTTCTGACAGCGAAATCGGTAACAACAGCTGCTTTGTGCCAGCTATCTCATGTACCATACCTCTCAAGTCTTGTCATTCACATCTCCCCTAATTACCAAACATCTGCTTTCCATTCCCATTAACACTCCACTACCAGCTTGTCTAGTTTAATATCAATGACTCCTGACCTCCCCCAAGGAAGACACTTTATGTCAAAATTCCCCCCAAATGGAGCCTGTTTCTGCACTCTAAATTTGTGCATTTTAAATGCGGCCATTTCCTAAAATCAGCACACCTCGGGAAAAAAGGAATGCATGTTAAAAGTCACTGTAAAGAGGTAGATCGCAGGCAAACAGAAGCATTTACCTTCCCATCTCCAAGAAAGAAAAGAATTAAAAGCCTTTTAAAACATTAGTATTAAATGTTACACATAAAACAGTAGGATGCATGACAGGTTAGAAAAGGCAGCTTACAGGTTCGGGCGAGTGTCTATCTGGCAAATATAGAACTATTATATGTGAAATGATATCTGTCGACTTAAATAGAGACCCTAATGGAAGGTCCCAACTGCCTTTATTATTTTTTTAATTATAGGTTATTATAACAGTGTTAATGTTCGCTGGTTAATACACGATTCTAAAATTCAAAAGAATTATGGCTCTATAACTCCCCACCCCATCTTTTATTCCAGGTTGTGATCTCATAAAAAAAAAAAATCCTATTTGGAAATCAGTTGGCACTTAAAATATTTAATAGCGTCTTTGTGTTCTCCAGTTGCATCATATTATACTTTCACAAAGTATGAGGAAGGAGGGGTGGGAAAGGGGTTTGAATGGTGAAAGTCTATTTTTTGCATTAAATGACTCTAAGATTGACTATAATAACCCCATACTCCCTGCCCCCGAAATCAGAGACAAGCTCTAGATCTAGATCATTATCTATATACTTTGTTGCTTTGATTTGTTGGGTGATGGTTTAAAAGGTTCCCTGCAAATGGTGACTATGGCTAATGTGCTTATTTTAAAACAACACAGTGAGACTGCATTCAGACAGCACTTTCTTCTGTTTTCTCGATGTTTCCTTGCCTGATAAATTCCGCGTTTTATGTGATCTTTCACATAAAAGCCACTTCTGGAAATCTAACAGAGGTTTAGTGCCCATTTCCATGTTAATTCTTCCAGAAAAAAATCTGTTCGCAATCCCATTAACCTGGAAAATTGCAGGATGAAATTTGAGGCGGCATAGTCCCCCCCCCCCCCCCGCCATTTTCATGGAGGGACGAGAAGCCCACATGTGCAAAATGCTTTCTTAAGTCCTACTGTCGTGCCACAGCACACCCACTGATGCGAATGAATTCAACAGGTAGTGCGCTCTAAGAGGATAACTAGAAACTGGGTGAGTGTCTAGGGCCGTGGTTCCCACACGCTCCACAGGGTGGCATTTTGATTTTTAAGGGGGGCTATTTGAGAATGAGTTAGACCAAGATAATGGCTTTTTCCATGTGAACAGGCGTTTACTTTTTGAATAATAATAATTATATGTCGGGGGGGGGGTTATGATTTTAGAGATGCTTAGGTGAGACTCTTGAGAGTCCCATGGACTGCAAGAAGATCAAATCTATCCATTCTGAAGGAAATCAGCCCTGAGTGCTCACTGGAAGGACAGATCCTGAAGCTGAGACTCCAATATTTTGTCCACCTCATGAGAAGAGAAGACTCCCTGGAAAAGACCCTGATGTTGGGAAAGATGGAGGGCACAAAGAGAAGGGGACGACAGAGGAAGAGATGGTTGGACAGTGTTCTCGAAGCTACCAGCATGAGTTTGACCAAACTGCGGGAGGCAGAGGAAGACAGGAGTGCCTGGTGTGCTCTGGTCCATGGGGTCACGAAAAGTCGGACACAACTAAATGACTAAACAACAACAACAGGTGGGACATGGCCCAAAAAAGGTTGGAAACCATTGGTCTGGGGGGAGATGAGACCAGTTTCCAAAGAAGGGAGGGATGCCATCCATTTCTTTGAAGGACAACCAAAAGGCAACCCAATTCTTTTCAACAAGCGGAATTCATTTCAACCCAATTTGACATTAAACCATCCATCTGGTTCCCTAGGTTGCTGTCATCTTGAGCACTGCTTCCCAGATGGCACTTCTCTACAGCAGGGGTCAGCAAACTCTTTCAGCAGGGGGCTGGTCCACTGTCCCTCAGACCTTGTGGGGGGCCGGATTATATTTTGAAGGGGGGAAACGAATTCCTATGCCCCACAAATAACCCAGAGATGCATTTCAAATAAAAGCACACATTCTACTCATGTAAAAACACCAGGCAGGCCCCACAAATAACCCAGAGATGCGCTTTAAATAAAAGGACACATTCTACTCATGTAAAAACATGCTGATTCCCGGAACGTCTGTGGGCCGGATTTAGAAGGCGATTGGGCCGGATCCAGCCCCCGGGCCTTAGTTTGCCTACCCATGCTCTACAGCTCTTCTGTTTGGCCAGTTCTTCTTTTTTGTTCCATTAGGGCAACTGAGACACCACCCCCTCAGCCAGACCCCCACTTGCCCATCTTCCTACAACCAATCCAGGACGTGTCTTTAGCTTCCTCCTCCTTCGTCTCAGCGATGCTCTTGTAGAACCCAGCAGGCTGGAGGAGGATAGGGCCCAAAGTAGAATGAGTTTTCTCTGCCAGCCATTGCCTCTACCAATGGGGACTAGCCACCACTGCTTCTATGAGTAGCTTGGGACCTTTGCTCATGGCTCGCTGCTACATTTCAACATTTCCCCCATTTAGTCCTCAAACATTCACTTGACTGCATGTTTCTGCTGGCAGTAGATGTGCTAGTTGTTGTCTGCTTCTGTGTGGTGTTGCTATATGAAACACAGGTGCAAGCTGTCTCCATTTTTTTCCATTTGGCAAATTGGCACTGGCCATCTGGTTTTCACCTAACTCATAGCAATTGTCACAACTTTGTAAGGTGGTTAGGCATTGGGTAAACCTAGATTTTTGGTGGAGGGGAGGTTGTAGCCTTTGCCTGCCCTTCTTTGGAAAGGGGCATCCTGTTGAAAGGATCCAGGAGGAGTGGCTTCGGTCTGATGCCCAGGTGGGGTCTAGGGCCATACCACTACTCCAATGGGGACCCTTCACGGCCTAGGACCCTCATACCTACGGGACCGCCTCTCCCGGTATGCCCCACGGAGAGCCTCAAGGTCCATAAATAGCAACACCCTAGAGGTCCCGGGCCCTAAGGAAGTTAGATTAGCCTCAACCAGAGCCAGGGCCTTCTCAACACTGGCTCCGGCCTGGTGGAACGCTCTGCCTCATGAGACCAGGGCCCTGCAGGATCTGATTTCTTTCCGCAGGGCCTTTAAGACAGAGTTGTTCCGCCTGGCCTTTGGCTTGGAGTCAATTTGATTCCCTCCCCCTCTTTCTTTTTTCTTTTTCCTTTCTCCTCCTGTGATGAGGCTACATTTTAATATTTTAATGTTTCAATATTTTAATTGTTGTATTTTAATCTTGTTAAGTTGTAATCATTCAACTTGTTTTTATTATTGCTTGTTAGCCGCCCTGAGCCTGGCATTAGCTGGGGAGGGCGGGGTATAAATAAAAATTATTATTATTATTATTATTATTATTATTATTATTATTATTATTATCATTATTACCCCTATTTGATGTAAGTCATAGGGCATATCCCCCCCCCCCATGGTTGTGGTTTACCCTTAGATGCATTCCTAGCAGAAGGGCTGGAGCACAATAGCAATGGCTTTACGCAATGCCTACACCAAATCATTCTCTACTGTAACCAATAAAGTTGTGGCCATATTCAAGCCCCAAACCCAAAATGCTGTTATTCATCCCCCCTAGGGAACTGTGGGGTCACAGGGTCTTATTCCTTTATTTATACTGCCCTATACCCACAGGTCTCAGGGCGGTTCACAGGATAAAATCACAATATAAAAAGACAAAATACATAATCAAAACAAAAACAAGAACAACCCAATAACTCCCCACAAATAATCAGAGCGGGGGAAAAGAATTTAAAGCACACATACACATATTTGTAATAAAATGTATAAAAATAAGCACCCATCAGGTATCGTCAAGGAGTAGATTAAAAGATCAATTTAACTGTCTTTCAAATCAAAACATTTTAGCCATTGGTTTTGTTTTCCAATTGTAACCATTCATAGAAGCTCTTTGGCACCCAATGTGATTTCCCACAGATCCTCACACCACTACGGGTAGCTGAGAACAGGAATGGAGAAGTAAAGCAATTCAATTCATGTTTAAAGGCAAATCTACCCAACTGCTTGCACTGTCCGAAACAACAGGCAAACTGAAACATAGCACAGGTGCCCAAAGTTTGCAACACAGGTATTCAGTCAAGTGATGTGAACAAAATGTACATACCAGAGTGTGCATAAAAATGTGTGCTTTTGCGCAAATAACATACAAAAATGCATTAGATTGCTCTGCAAAACTGTGTGTGTTCAGAGAAATTTGCAGTAAAATGCTGATGAATTTTCATGAGGCCTTAATTTTAATAAATAAATAAATCACAAGCTGATGTGAATATTCAGAGAACTGAATTTAAAGATTGGAAGAATGCTAAACTGAGAGGAATGTAAATGGACATATTCACCCACCCTTAACGTAATGCATCTTGCCTATTTAGGAAGATATTTTTACAAAAAGATCAGCTACCCCCTTGAAAGTAGCCAAGAAAATTATTTCACTTCCCCAGTGAATGAATGATCACATGAAAATGGACCGGGGCGGGGGGGGGGGGTATGTTCATCTCAGCTTTATGAATTGTTACAGGTACAATGACTTTCCTGGGATTTACTATACACAAATATACACAGCCTTTCATCCCCAGATGTTGTTGGACTACAACTCCCATCATCCCTGACCACTGATCCTGCTAGCTAGGGATGATGGGAGTTGTAGTCCAACAACATCTGGGGACCCGAGATTGAGAAAGACTGATGTATAGCATCGCAACCTTAACCTGGTTAAACAGTGTGTCCCTCTCGCCAGAGAATGCTGGGAATTGTACCTGGGGAAGCAGGCTAGGAGATTTTGTGCATCTTAAGCAAACCTCAATTCCCAGGATTCTTCATCTTAAACTGTATGGCGTAAATTCGACTTGGACGAAATGAGCAACAGGAAGGAGATCAGCTGCATGGCTGTGAGTGCCCTGGGTTGAACTGAAGTGGTAATTGATAGAAGCCAATAACACAAGCTCTTGTCATTTCATATCCCTAAATATTAATAAAGAGAACTGCGCATAGTTTGCAGCGTTGTAGCAAAGCTTCACTGACATCTGCCTGCTCCATGCCAGTGGGTGTCATGGTGGACGATGAAATGAAAGAAGGAGCAACTGTTTTACAGGCAGAGAGGTTAGACGAGCAGGATGTTTGTGTGATTGTGAGTCACAAAAGTGTGAACTGTTGTCACGCAGCATCTTCCTTGTTGTCAGTCTCCCTGAAGAAACTACTACCATTTAACTGGGGAGGGGTGGGGAGAAGATGATCTTTTAATCTCAACAATGAAAGCATTCCAGCCTTTGTATTTGCTGACTTACAAAAAAAGAAAAGTCTTTCCAAACAACAAAAGATGGAGCAGTAATTACATAAATCTCTTCATTCTTGATGAAGACACAATGGAGTATAAGGAAATCAATAGTGTTTCTGCTGTAATTCTTGTTTTTATTATGAGCTGAAAGCAAACTTGTTAAAATTGGATTCTGCTCTGTGTGTGTGTGTATAAGGAAAATTAACATTCACTGAACAGCAATGCAAGGAAACACGGGCTTTAAATGCTTAGGGGTGATTTTCCCACCCTTTTTCTCCCCCCCCCCCTTTATGTTGTGAAATCTGACTTTTGGAAATGGGCATCGGACGAGCAATTTCATATTCTTACATATAACATGAAAACCTCGTACAGCCATAAAAATGCAGCTTCAGTGACTGTTCAACAGACAGCCCAAATGCCTAAAGGTTTCTGACAAAATTGAAACCTGCATATTAAATAAACTAAATGCACCCTGAAGTCAAATGTTTCCACCTTACTTTCAATAAATTGGCTGTAATGGTTTTATCCCACAACATCCATTTACAATATTTTCAGCATGGGGATGAGTAATACTGTTGATTTTTGTGAAGGGGGGAAGGTGGAAATGATTGCATTTAAAAATAATTAAGAGATGGGCCTGCATACCTTTGAATTAAATTAAAAGAAAAAATATTTCTTTTTTGTGGAAATGATGGCATTCATATTCAGTTTTTGTGTGAAAAGTAGATTCCAAAAAGCTTTTAACTAATTTGTTCAATTTGTTTCAAAGCCAACATGAATAGGCTTGGTGCAAATTCAGATTCATTAAAACTTAATTAATATGCATCATTATGCAAATGAGGTTGCAGTTAATGAGTTCTTAAAAGAAGCTTTCTTTAATTAGTTCAGTTTTAATGGCATCATCATTTATCTGACTTGTTTTTAAAGCCACATGACATACAAAAAGTGACCATCCTCTACAATGTTGCTGTTTTTTGTTTGCTAATTGCGTTTCATCTCCTTTCCTTTAACGCTGCAAACTTTGGGGTGTCGGGGGGAGCGTGATGTTTTGATGTGCAATTCTGTTTACTGGAATTTCAACTAAAATCCAGTGTCTCATTTATAGCAGGCTTTATGGGTGTGCGTGTGTGTCTGCGTGCATGGGTGTATGGTGTTGTTATTTAGTTATATTTTTGCCTGTTACATACCTTCTCAAAAAAAAAAAAATATCCCCACTGTCCCTTTAGCATCATACAGAAAAGGAACCTATGCAAATGTCCCTCTCTTCAAATGCTGCAGGGATTTCTGATAATAATAAGAGGGCAACACTATTTTTCCTACTGGAATACGTTAATCCACACATACACAAACAGTGGGTATATGGGACTGGTAATACTAGCATTGTAGAGATGCTAGCATTGTAAGGAAATGGCTTTGAAGGAGGAAGAGAAGGACAAAGAAGAGGCCTTTCTTTATAAATGCAGGTGTGTCAAAAATGCAGTAAATTAAGTTCTAAAATAGCATGTTTTCTCCACGTGTATTTTCTGCTTTGAAATACTGTATGTTTCAATAGCCTTATGCTGGGAGAGGTATTTTGCAGTGGACACTGGCATGCTGGGTGGAAGGGCTTGGAGGAGAGGCCACAGCTCAGTTGTAGAGCACATGCCATGCAGTTAGACGTTTCCAGCTTCCATCTCAGGGATCAGGCCTGGGAAAGACCTCTGTGTGGGACTTTGGACAGCCCCTGACCCAGTGGGTAATACTGAGTGAGGGCAAACCTGGAGCTCACTCAGTCTAAGGCAGCTTCCTGTCATCTCCTGAACACTCCATGCAAAACATAATTTTGTATGACTGCGATGTACCGTATTTTTCGCTCTGTAGGACGCACCGGACCATAGGACGCACCTTGTTTTAGAGGGGGAGAACAAGAAAAAAAACTTCTCCCCCTCTCTGCTCAGTGCCCCTTCAGCGAAGCAGCAGGAGAAACGGAGTCCCTTCCATTTCTCCTCCCGCTTGGCTGAAGGGGCGCTGCGCAGCTCTCCCTCTCTGCTGAAGCCAGGAGAGTCTGGCTTCAGACTCTGAAGTCACCACCGTTCAGCTAATGGGCAGTGCCTTCAAGTCCTGCTGATCCACAGTGCTTCAAAGCACCATACAGGGTTCTTCGCTAGCCCTGCATACTGCTTTGAAGTCCTGGTGGTGGTCACCTGATACCATTGTGGCTGCATGACAGGGGGCAGCCCAACCGCCTCTCAAATTTGCCTGCAAAGGATAGGGAAGATGAGACTCTTTCCAGACCCTCCAAGTGTCCCTATTTTCCAGGAACAGTCCCGGGTTTACAGAAGCTGTCCGGTTTCTGATTAGATCCTAGAATGTCCCACTTTTCCTTAGGACATCCCTATTTTCATCAGAGAAATGTTGGAGAGTAAGGCTTTCCCACTGCCCAAATCAGGTTTCTCCTCCCCATAAAAGGCAACAGACCAGAGTGAGGAAGATGGCTGCTAACAACAACAACATTCTGTCTATTCTTCCATGGGAGAATGATAGTGAGCCTCCCTTTCTGAGTTGTGGTTATGTGATATGCATTATACAGAAAAGGGTAGCCAGGGGTTGGAAAGAGGACCCCATAGATCAAGGATTCCCAAACCATGGTCTGTGGACTATCAGTGGTCCACAAGCTTCATTCGGCTGGTTCACATCATCTCTGTGAAGAATGCTTTCAATTTGAAATATAATTCAAACTGTAATGCAATGAAACACAGTACAGTGGTACCTTGGTTTATGAACTTAATCCGTTCCGGAAGTCCATTCTGAAACCAAAGCGTTCTTCAACCAAGACCCAAGTCATGCTTTCCCATAGCAGCAGGGGACTCAAATTACACTCAACAGGAAGCGTAACATGTTCTGCTTCCAAGGCAAAGTTCACAAACCAAGACACCTGCTTCTGGGTTTGCAGCGTTCTTAATCCAAGTTGTTCATAAACTAAACTGTTCTTAATCCAAGGTACCACTGTATAAGCAATAAATAAGCAATAAAAAAGCCCATTAAAATCATGCATCATCTAGCACAGTGCACTAGAGTGGCTGGTGCAAATCATGAAGGTTTTAAGACTCTCAGCAATTTTTAAGTGATCTATTGGAGGGGGGAAACCACTGGGGACCACTGCCATAGATCGAGCTGTTGCAAGGGTGTATGGTGTCCCAAATTCACAGTGAAAACATTTATAAACAACAACATAAAAATGTGAGGAAGTGTTGTTAAATAGTCACTTAGGGGACATCCCAGGGGGCATAGAAATTTGAAGCTCTGTATGTCTTCAGAGGAGGAGGGCTGCCACCAGAGACCTCTTCACTGCAGCAAAGGACATTTCCAAAGTCATTGCTCTGCTATCAGCACTCCAAAAGTGGTGGGCAGCAAAAGTGGGGCATGTCATGCTGGGGGCAGATTGAGGATCGAAATGTCTCTTGTTCCCCTGGCATATCCCACAAATGGGAGGAAAGGTATGTCAGCCCTGGAGCTAGACTAGTGAATGTCCCTCCCATGGGACTAATCAGAGGGATATTATTATTATTATTATTATTATTATTATTATTATACCAAAATAAGAGGGAAAGATCCAACTTGGACATGGTGGTTCCCTGCCACAGACCCCTCCCACCCCCTCAGTCTCCATAAGATTCATCTGCCCCATAGGAAATACCTGGGTTATAAGAAAAGCCAAGGAATTTGCAAGCATTCTTATCTGCGTGACACAGATTCTTTATTCCAAAATAAGAGTAAAGCGAAGGACCAACAAAAATTGCAAACAATGTAATCACACTGCTTTCTAGTGTGATAACAACAGCTGATGCGTTCTCGGCAAGGCCAAAGCGCATCCTATTTTAAGGCACGGCAACTCTTTCTAGCGATTTAAAGTTTAGCAGAAATGTAATGGTGGAAACCTTTCCACTATGAATTAGAAATGCAAATAATGAGGCCCGGAAAGTGTAGGTGGAACTGACTGGAGAAAACAGAGGAGCGGAATGGAGAAACCCAATGTGGAAATCGTAAATTCCCTTGTGGCTTCAGGTAGTCCACAGTAACAGTACAGTAAACAGCATTTTAATGACAACAAATTCTTTCTTTCTTACCATCACTCGTCAAGTACAAATTTTAAGTGGCAACTGCTTCATCCAGGAGAAAGCCGTGTTCTCTTCAGCCCTTCCTCCCTCGGAATAAATATGTGACTAATTAGTTTCAGTTTTAACAAGAGAAAGCAAGTTCGCCATCCCTCCCATCCACCCACCACTTTGTCCGGCAGTTCAAAACCCAGGTCAAATACATAAAATGTCACCCAGTCATTGTTTAATTGATGCTTCATTCCTCCTGAACACAGGACAAGAGGGAGCCATCAATTACAGGAAGAAGAGTGATGTTTTCATCCTGTCTCAAACTGCAGAAGAAAGAAGAAAACATCAATTAAACAGCAGTTTTACTGAGTATGTTATATATTTGACATAGGATACAATGCCACGGAGGCAGTGGAATTCATTATACATGTTTCCCCTTAATGTTTCTTGTCATGAATCTATCTAGAGATTAGACTGGGTAGATAGGTAGGTACATGGTGTATAGATTTAGATATTTATTTAGATTTAGATTTAGATATTTATATTACATATTTGTCTCCTGCCTTTCTTCCAAGATGGAATTCTAGGTAGCTTACGACATTTAAAAACAAAGCAATATGAATGAACTAGTTAAAAACAGCAGTTAAAATACATCAAAACACATAGAAAAACAACATTAAAGGGCCGTTTGCCCTGACAGCAGCCCAGTGGACAGCATTACCTGTGCCTTGGTTTTAGATATAGATACAGATATACTAAGAAAGAAAAGTAGGTAGACAGATAGATATTAGATATCCTGAGTCTATGGTAATTTAAAATGGATTCTAAAGTTTAGTTGGTTCTGGTCAGGGAGAATGGAATAGGAAGAACCGTTCTTAAGTCTTTTAAGATGGTTTCTGTGTTACTGACTTAGTACCTCCAGCAAAATTTTACTACTGCCTTGTCACAATATGATTTTTGCCCCTTTTCCTGGAATGAGAGAGTTGGATAAATCTTTACTATATCCCACCAACAGAGGCTATTTGTTCCTTTAAAGAGGGAAGATTCCTCCCTGTTTCATTTATCGTTTATTAAACTCATACGCCACTCCATGTCAAAACACTGGTTTACAATAAAATACAATAGAATGCAAGAAACAAAAAAAACCATGCAAAGTAAATTGTTCTAATTTTTTAGAAAGACATCCGAAGGAAATGCTACACACACACACCAGACAACAAGGGCAAGGAATAAAAGATTATCAAGGAAGGATCTGTATGCACACATATAAGACTTTTGTCTTTCCATTTAGGAATCACTTCCTAAGAAACATCTCGTTGTGATTCAACAATGAAAGCAGCAGCAATAAACTCATATCCAAAAGCCAATTAAAACCATTATCAGGCGTGAAGCCAGTTTCAAACCCAAGACAGATACAGACTGGACAAGAATCTGCAGATAAAAGTTTTGTTGGAAAAAGAAGTTGTTTGATGGGCACCAAAATGAGGTAGTGCCTATCTGATATGCAGTGGGAAGGAGTTCCAAAGGACAGGTGCCAACACACTAAAGGCCCAATTCCTAAATCATAAGGAACAGAGCTCCTGATGAGATGGCATTTATGGGATGCCTTCTCCTGAAAAGAATGGCAGTTAGCTGACTACATGCGGAGTGAGATGATATTTTAGGAATCCTACTTCAAAACCGTATGGAGCTCTGGACACCAGTAACCGCATCCTGAACCCAGCCCAGTGGCTAACAAGCCACCAGTGCAATTATTTCAGCAGCCTGTGATGGAGTCTCCCATATTTATGACACGATGCATTTCTTCCCCTAAATAAGTCCCATGGAAACAGGGACTTGGAAACAGTCTTCATTTGCTAGTTCCAAAAGCACCCAAAGTGAGGCAGATGCCATTCAGAATTTAACCGTCCCCAGCAGGTTGCCTACAGGCTTAATGTTGAAGGCAGAGTTGAGAGGAACCTGAGGAGGGCTGCATTTCCCCGGGGTAGACAGGAGGTGTGTACCAGCAGTGGGAGGGGACAGAGGCAGGGGTGGGTGGGGCTGGAGAGCTGTGTTGGCAGAACCAGGACAAAACTGGATGGAAAAGAGCCAAAAGTGAGCAGGGCACCCCCTTGCTGCCTTTCTGCCAACCCTTTTCTCTCTTTGCAATTACCTCTCCCCCACTCCACCTATTTCCCCTTCTTTGCTGCCCTAATTAAATTAGGTTGAGGGCTATACACTGCCCACCCCTAGCATGAGGGCATGACCCAGGCAAACCTAATCCACTTTTAACAAGGCATTACCAATTTGTGTGTTTTCTCTTGCATTCCACTCCTGACATTCTGTTTTGATTTCTTTCTTTCTATAATCTCTAGGTTAATTATTGCAGGCTTCCTGTTACGGCAATTCATTTCCAGTTATCTTTTTTTAGCATCCACCAGCAAGTGCAAAGTTTCCTCCCCTCCCCTCTCCAGGTCCTCTTCCCTCCCCCAGCCGCCATGTTCTTATTTAGCTTCTAAGCTTGCTGGTGAGGACCTAGAAGATCATAAGAACATACATGCTGGATCAAGCCAGGGGTTCTTTTCTCATAGTGGCCAACCAGTAGCCCCTGGGAAGCATGCAAGCAGAACCTGGTCATAACAACATTCTCCCCACCTGTGGATCCCAGCAGCTGGCAGGATGTACAATTCTGAGAGTGGATGCAGAATCCAGCCACTAGGGAGTTGCTCCATCCCCTTTATCATTTTGGTTGCCATTTTCTGAACCATTTCCAACCCTGCAATATCCTTTTTGGGACGAGGCAATTGATTTAACTGCAGTTTCTGCTTATTTGCTTAGGATTTGAGGTTAAAGGTAAAGGTAAAGGTACCCCTGACCATTAGGTCCAGCCGTGGCCGACTCTGGGGTTGCAGCGCTCATCTCGCTTTATTGGCCGAGGGAGCCGGTGTAGAGCTTCCGGGTCATGTGGCCAGCATGACTAAGCCGCTTCTGGCAAACCAGAGCAGCGCACAGAAATGCCGTTTACCTTCCCACTGGAGCGGTACCTATTTATCTACTTGCACTTTCGAACTGCTAGGTGGGCAGGAGCAGGGACCGAGCAACGGGAGCTCACCCCGTCGTGAGGATTCGAACCGCCAACCTTCTGATCGACAAGTCCTAGGCTCTGTGGGATATGAGGTTAGGAAGCAGTTTATCACATCCTCCCCCCTTTCTTTATTCATTTGATTCATTATTTCCAGATATTTTACCATTTTGTTAAAGCAGAACTTCTCCTCGGTTTTGGTGAAAGCAGACTTTCTATTTTTGCTGCCCCTTTATTTTACAAAAACAAAAACGTGGTGCAGGTTTTGCTTTTTATTTACGAGGTATCGAGGGGATAGGGTAGGGCCTCTGCGGCAGAACAAGGCGGAAGAATCCTGACACGGTAGATTGGACTGCACCACTTCACAACGCGGGTGGACAAGGTGCCAGCTTTGAATGTTCTTCATGTAAAATCTCCTTGTAAGTTACAACCCCCCCCCCCCAAAAAAAACCAGGCTACTCCTTGCTGTTGTAGTTTCCTGCTAACAGAGTTACTAGGATGGTGGGGGTTGCACACAGAAAGCTTCAATATTATTACCTGTATAACAGCAGCCTGAAGTGGCATTGTCCATTCCACCACCTCAGCAGTCCATAAAAGGAGAACGAGGCACTGTCCTATCAAGTGCCGTCAGCCAGGCCCCACCTGCCTATGGGTCCATCTCAGTGTGATTCCTTGTAGAACTCAGCTGCAAAGAGGATGGGTACAAAACTAGTATTAGCTGGCTCTGCTTGCCATTGGCTCTGGTGCCCCCTAGTGATGACCTCCCTGCGTTCTGCCGCAGCAGTCCCCAATGGACACCAGTCACAGCTACACCTGAGAAGTTTGCCGCTTCCTTCTACTGTGTGTGTAGACCAAAGCATCGGTTTTGTTTTACACCAAAAACGGAATGTAGATGGCGCGACCATCTCGTTTGCTGAGCCACGTAGTATTCAGCAGCCAACTGACTTGACTTATAGGGGCTTGCCGAGAAACACCGTGAGGGGTAAGCAATAAATAGGAAAATAGGAAAGAGCACATAAAACTGATGAGTACTTACCCTCTATTCCCTACTGATGTTTCTACTTGGCCCTGCTTAGCATTTCAATCTATATAAAGTCAATGGGCCATATAACCTTCTCCTGCATACACTAACCAATTAACATTATTCTTTAATAGGAAGAAGTTTAAGGGATGTATTGTCTTCCTATTTTATTCAGACTAACGTTGTTTACTAAACCACAATCACAATGCCTCCCTTCAAGGGCCAAGGCAATTTTATGGTCCGTGTAAGGGGCGATAGAGAGAAGAAGAAGAAAAAAGATATCTACATATGCTTATGTCTACCAGAATATCTGCTCTGTCACCTCTTATGTATAATGGGGCTTACATCCAGGTAAAGGGATGCGGGTGGCGCGACGGAGTGAGCTCCCGTTGTTTGGTCCCAGCTCCTGCCAACCTAGCAGTTCGAAAGCCACACAGTGGCGGGAAGGTAAACGGCGTTTCCATGCGCTGGTCTGGTTTCGCCAGAAGCGGCTTAGTCATGCTGGCCACATGACCCAGAAAAACGCCAGCTCCCTTGGCTTTTAAAGCGAGATGAGCGCCGCAACCCCAGAGTTGTTCGCAACTTAATTTTCAGGGGTCCCTTTACCTTTACATCCAGGTAATTACTGGTAGGTGTAGGATGGGAGCCTAACAGAGCTGTTCTCTATCCAGGAGTCACAAAATCCAGAATGGTGTGAGGATTTTTTTTTAAGCATCCCCATGTGCTTAGAGCGGATGTAGCCAACATAGTGTCCTCTGAATGTTGTAGACTCCAGTTCCCACTTGTCCCAACCAGGAAGGCCAATGGTGAGGGCTGAGGGGAGTTGTCATCCAGAACATCTAGAGGGTGCCCTGTTGGCTAGCCCTGGCTTAGATTAAGAACATAAGAAGAGCCTGGTGGATCCAGCCAATGGCCCATCTAGTCTAGCACCCTGTTCTCACAGTGGCCAATCAGATGCCTATGGGCAAGTAGGATTCGAGTAGAAGAGCACTCTCCCCTCCTTTGGCTTCTAGCAACTGATATTCAAATGGCCCAGAAAGCAGGTCTGTTTTTGCATATCCCACCCTCCTCAAGAATGAGGTAAGGCTCAAAACAACCCAGGTCCCAGTCCTAAATGGCCCAAGATGTTTCAATGCCCGTGGCAGAACATCAAAAGGGACCTCCCCCATAGTGGTAAAAATGTTATAATAAACTACATAGTTGATGAGTGGCTGTTTCTGGAGGGTTCCTGAGAATCGATGGCTTCCCTCTGCTATCTCTTCTGCACACAGGACTGCCTTGACGGACCCTGAGATTTGGGAGAAAAGGAAATATGCGGTGTCACCCGAGCTGCTACTCAACCAAAGCAGAGGGCAAAACCACATGCCTTACAAGAATGTGGTTGAGATGTGCGTTTGCCAGCAGACATTCCCTTTCTGAGAAGAGGGTTTATTTGTAAAAGGGAAAGGAGAACATGAGCTGAAGGTTCATTTACAAGGCTGTCATGGAAACAGCATTTTAAAATAACCACAACTACATAAAATGATAATCATCAAGCCAAACAAACTAAATGCCAAAATACTTTGAAGCCTAAAAATAAGAACTAGGTTTAAATTACCCTAATTTCTATGGTGTGTGTGTGTGCGTGTGCATGTGTGTGTGCGTGTGGTTTTTTTTACTACATTTCAGCAGGTAAATCACGTTTCGGCGCATTCTCTTTGTTTTTCATTCTTGAAGAGCAGTGAAGTGGTTTGTGAATCAGGCTTTTAAAAGACATTTGGCTGTAGCAAAATTGTAATAAAAATGCATAATATGTACTTAAGGAGGAAAGTAACACCTCTGCCACAAATTGGTTCTTTGAAATATTTAAATTAAAAAGCCTAAACCACACTATGCTTGAATAGAACAGAATTAAACAGCATGTAGCCAAGATATGGGGTTCTCCACATGGGGATACATGGAAATGGGCAAAACGCAAAGATGGAGAGGAGGGATCTTTATTAATGACTACATTGATGGTGGTTGTTTTCTCCAGTTCAGATCCACGCCCCTTTGTTGTTGTCCAAGAAATCTGCCTTCCCATTGTACTTTAGAACAATCGCTGTGAACACTGAAACTTACCATATTTTTTTTCAATGAATCCGGGGACACTTTTCAGTTTCCTACTAAATAGATCGATTTTGTCAGGGGACTGATTTGTAAATCCGGGGACTGTCCCCAGGAAACGGGGACATCTGTTAACCTTAACTTACTGTCATCACCCTTAACCTTTGAATATTAGGGTAATTCTTAAGTAAAAACACTTGAAAGAGCAGTGCAATACAATCCAAAGTGCACTGTTCACTTTGAAGGAAATCCCTTTGAGTTCAATGCAATTAACTTTCTCCTCAATGTGTTTCATTATATGAGCTACGAATGCAATATCCAATAGCCACTTACCTGGGAAGATTCCCCCCTGAAGTCTGTGGGACTTCTTTCTGAGCAAACATTGCAGAGGATCGCACTGAATGCTTAGTTCTACTAAACATTCAGTGTGACATTTGGGTGCACAGAATGCTTGCGTCTTTCATTTGCACTCAAGTCCTACCTAAGAAGAAGAAGAATGGCCCAAGAGCCAATGGTAGGTGGAGCCAACTAATTCTGAGTTTTGTGAGATAACCAGCCTCATGCTTAAGTCTATTTAATGTGTGAAGGAGTTAAAAGCATAATGTAAGCTATCCTGACAGGCTTAGCTCACCTTGGGAGGGACTCGGGAATAAAGCCTTTGTTCCCCTCTCAGTCTACCTGCCAAGCTCAGGGTGTAAAGTGGTCTGAGCTGCTTAGGTTGTACAAGGCGCTCTTGAGTTCCTAGACCAGTAATTTAGGAACTTTCACAATTGTAACTAAGCCAAGTTTTACTGCCTGTGCAATGCTTTCTCAATGCCGTATGGAAAAAGTGCATGAATTTGACCTTTGGAGAGTTTGTAAGTAAACCATTTTTACTTATCAAATGTATGGCCTTTTTCTATGCTGGGGGAAGAGGGGACTGTTTTGGAACTCATAAGGGCATATTTTAAGGGTCGAGCGGCTCATACTTCCACACTCTACTTTTCTGCATGTTTTGTGATTTACCAAAGGGTACTTGCCCCAAACTTGGAGGCAATTGTCCTTTTATACCTGTTTTTCCCCCCTTGCCACCCAATAGTTTTGCCCCCATCCAAATTGCTACAAGAATGCATTCCATCAGGGCCATCTCTAGGTTTAAGAGGACCTCCAACAAAATGCTGGGGTGGCTTAGGCATCAGTATTCCCCTCCATTAGGCTGGTCATGTGGCCAAGCAACAAGGGGCGCAGCAGTGCAGAGGACATTCCAGAGATGGGAAGCCACCACATGCTACCACCTTTCAAACATCACGTGGTTGTAGGCTCATCAGCAAGGCTTCCCCTTCTAGTTTTTAAGCATAGACAGATTGGTATGGGAGGATGAATTCCTTCGAATATTTGGACCCCAAATCTTCTAAGGCTTTTTAACTGGCTCATCTATTTTGCTGAAACGGTGAAAGTCCGATGAAACTGCTTTAGCGCTAGATGCATTTTACTTCAGGGTCTGCCATCTTTATTTTCCCCCTGATGATATTTCACTGCAGGTCTCAGGCCTACGCTTTGTCCGGGGCCTCATTACGCTCTGCTTCAGGGGGAAGCAAAGGGAAAGCTGAGGCATCTGGGACTTTGTTTTAGCTTAGAGAAAAAGCAAGTAAGAGCTGACGTGGTAGAAGTTTATGAAATTATGCATAGCCTGGAAGTGGTTGGAGAAAAGTTTTTCCCCTTCTCTCTTATCACAGTAGAGCTCATGGCAGCGGCGGAGGAAGGGGGTGAGGTAGGGGCAGTCTGCCCCGGGTGTCGCCACTGGGGGGGTTGACAAAATGCCGGGCGGCACTCATCGCGGGGCCTGCAGCGTGCCAGAGCCATGTGTCTCTCTCCTGGGAGTGACACAGTGGCTTGGGTGCCCGCAGGCTCCGCACTGACCCAAACGGTCTGCCCACCGCCTCCCCCTCAGCTGCAGGGCGGCTGAGTGGGAGGAGGCAGGCAGACTCCTCGGAGGCCTCGCGAAGCATCCTTTCCGGGCTCGCCCCACCCCTACGGGCAGCTGGCCCCACGCCCCCAGGAGCTGCCCCAGGCACCCGATCGGCTTGCTCCACTACTGACTCATGGGCATCCAATGAAACTGAATGTTGGGAGATTCTGGACAAATAAAAGAAAGGACTTCTTCATGCAGCACAATTACACTGTGGAATTTGCCCCCCCCCCAAGGGAGGCAGTGATGGCCACCAACTTGGATGGCTTTAAAAGCAGATTAGACGAATTCATGGAAGATAAGACTATCAATGACTGTTAGCTATGATGGCCATGCTCTGCAGTGATGTTTCTGAAAAGCAAGAACATCTAAGCTCTTGTGCTTAGATTCTGCTTGAGGTTTTCTGACAGACATCTGGGCAGCCACCGTATTTTTCGCTCCATAAGACACACTTTTTTCCTCCTAAAAAGTAAGGGCTTATGTGCGGCTTATGGACGGCAGCAGGATCCCTCAGCTGCCGCTGCAGTCATGAGCTGAGGGATGCTTCCGCTGGCGGAGCCATGGCTCCCGCCTGTCCCTCCTCTCACCTCACAGTAAAGCAAGCAAAGCGAGAGCCGCTTACACGGCTTCTGTCCCGCGTTGCACGGCTCTCACTTTGCTTGCTTTACAGCAAGCCGGGAGGAGGGGTGGACGAGAGCCATGGCTCCTGTCCATCCCTCCTCACACCTTGCTCCTCCTGGCTCACAGGAAAGCAAGCAAAGCAAGAGCCGCGTAGAGCATGTCAGCTGCTCTCGCTCTGCTTGCTTTACAGCGAGGCGAGAGGAGGGACAGAAGGGAGCCATGGCAAGCAAAGCACCTGTCCTGGTGTCTCCGCCTCCTCTTCTTGATCCGGCATCACCTTGCTTTACAGTGAGGCAGGAGGAGGGATAGGCAAGCAAAGTGAGAGCTGCGCAAAGTGGGACAGTAGCCGTGTAAGTGGCTCTCGCTTGCATTAAAGCAAGAAAAGCGACAGCTGCGCAGAGTGCGTAAGCGGCTCTCGCTTTGCTTGCTCTACAATAAGCCGGAAAGAGGGGCGAATTTTTTTTCCTTGTTTTCCTCCTCTAAAAACTAGGTGCATCTTATGGTCAGGTGTGGCTTATGGAGCGAAAAATAAGGGTGGTTGCTGAACTACATGGGCCATTGGCCTCATCCAGCAGACATGTTCTTATGGAGAACCTGTAGCCCTCCTGATGTTGATGACCATTGACCATGCTAGCTGGGGCTGATGGGAGCTGGAGTCTAACAATGTCTGATGGCAAGGGATTCCCTATCGCTGCTCTACTCTCTCCTTTGGGTCTCATTTTGCCCACTGACCTTCACGATAGGGCACCATCTGTTTTCTGTTTCTATAATACAACTGTCTGGAACAGGGTCGGCTCCCTATCTAAATAAATAACCAAAGGAACTGTAAAACAAACAGCGAAGGGTGTTTAAAAATATTCACTCATCCACACACGAGTCCAAAAGGGAGAGAAGCTAATATACAAATGCCAAGGAAAGAAAAGTAACCAAAATTTCCCACTCCCACATGTGCACACATCTCTTTTATCTTAAAGAGTTTGTCTGTTCCATTCAATGCCTTTATGAGGCTCCCCTGCAAGTTTTGCTTTGAATTCTTCCGTATTAGTCTCAGTTTAGCCTCTTGGAACCTGTGGTTATTAGTACATTACCAAGGGAAGTCCTCATCTGAAATGAGAACCACCTCTATGGGCTATAAATCAAACATAATTAGCCTCTCCAGTCAAGTTCTAGCAAAACATACCGGGGACTCGTACATGCTGGGGGGAAAGCAAGTTCGGAGCACAGCGCTCCACAACAGAAAGGAAGACATTTGCATCAACATAGCTATATAATGATAGAACATTAGCTGGACATAAAAGCACAAGCGCATATATTTATAAGGGCCAGCTCCAAATTTGACAAAGTAGCTGTGTCTTTGACCTGCCTTTTTCAATGCTGACAATGCTTTGACCTGCCTTTTTCAATGCTGACAATGGTCCACAATGCCCCTGCCATAGCATGGAACTGGGACCCTGTGGGAAATGGAACTGGTGCTTCCCAGATCCTGACCTGGGGGCTGCCATTTTTATTTCGTACAAGGCTCCTGCCCCATGCTATGGCAGGGGCATTGTGGACCATTAAAATGGAAGCTCCAAGGCTCCCACACTCGGATGAAAGTCTCAGAGTCTCCACTCAAGAATTCCGGAAAGTTTCATTGAGGAAATCAGCACCCAATTTTCATATCCTATTATATATATATATATATATATATATATATATATATATATATATGAGAAAAACATATATATATATATATATGGTTTTTCAGATTAAAATTTTACAATCACATATCCAACATACAACATAAAAACAAGATTCCAAGGAATCTCTTGGACTTCCCTCCTCCCCTCTGTGGGTCCTATTGTTAATCATTCCTTCCTGCATCTTTTATGATCATCCAAATCTTTGATCTCTCCATTGTGTTCAAAATTCACCATTAAACTACAAGTGATATTCTAATCCTACTAAAGATCTTAACTGATTAGAATGATCTTTAAGATAAGTTATAAACATTTCCCCATTCCTTATTAAAATTTTGGTCCTCCTGATTTCTGATTCTTCCAGTCATTTTAGCCATTTCAGCACAATCCATCAACTTGTTCTGCCATTCTTCTCTGGTAGGGACTTTATCTTCTTTCCATCTCTTTGTGTCTTATCATAGGCTACAAGGTTTAAAAAGCACACTGGCAGAATCTGGGACACATGGCTGGGCATAAACAAAGACATCGTTCCAACACTTGACATGGCTCTTTCTCTCTCTCTACTTTTAGAGGGAGGGAGTGACGCTCACCATTTCCACAGTTCACGCCCCAAGCGAGAAGACTGAGCTTGCCAGCAAGTGGTTTAGGGGTTTCTCCTGTGCTGATAGCAATGTGTTCTTGCTGACAGGACTCAAGTCTAACCCTCTAACTCTCCCTCAGCCTCCCATACAGTTGGCTCTACAGATTGGTCAGTCATCTTCTCAGCTACCGTGGAAACCTCGCTCTCTGGAGGTGTGTTGGAAACTGGTTTGATCACCTCCCCCTTCCCAGCTGGGACGTCCTGTGGCCCTGGGGGAGAACCCTCATCCAGATCATGGTTCAAACAGATGGTATGTACTGATGAAACAGTGATATTATTATTATTATTATTTATACCCCGCCCTCCCCAGCCAAGGCCGGGCTCAGGACAGCTAACAAGCAATAATAAAACCAAGTTGAATGAATACAACTTAAAAACAAGATTAAAATACAACATTAAAATATTGAAACATTAAAATATTAAAATGTAGCCTCATCGCAGAAGGAGAAAGGAAAAGAAAAAAGAAAGAGGGGGAGGGAATCAAATTGGCTCCAAGCCAAAGGCCAGGCGGAACAACTCTGTCTTACAGGCCCTGCGGAAAGAAATCAGATCCTGCAGGGCCCTGGTCTCATGAGGCAGAGCATTCCACCAGACCGGAGCCAGAGTTGAAAAGGCCCTGGCTCCGGTTGAAGCCAATCTAACTTCCTTAGGGCCCGGGACCACTAGGGTGTTGCTATTTATGGACCTTGAGGCTCTCCGTGGGGCATACTGGGAGAGGCGGTCCCGTAGGTACGAGGGTCCTAGGCCTTCCCAGCTGTAGGTGCCAAGAGTTATTTTGGCACCTGAGTAAGAAACACTGCTCTCTGGGAGATAAAACAGAATGATTTAAATAAATAAAAAACCCAATAATTTGCTGCCCTGTATGAGACCCCAAATCAGTTGCCTGGGGCAACTTCCTCATTCTGCCTGATGGCAGAGCCAGCCCCTCTAAGAACCTCTGCCTTTCAAGTTCAACAATGTCCATTAAATAAGGCTCTCTCTTTTCGTATGCCCAAACCATCTACAAAACACCCCGATTATTAATGTCTTCCTCCTAACACCCTGAGTTCATAATATCTATATTACTGCTGCCTAAATCAACTATATTAATGCTGGCTTCTTTCCTTCCCTGGAAGTCAATTTTCCATCCACACTTGGTTTTCTTTATGAAGAGGACAACATTTATTAACTATCCAATTAAAAGCATTTTATTATATGGTTGCTGTTCGTGGCACTGTGCTAAAGGGTCTCTCAGCATTGCCACCATAAACGGTGGCTTCCAGAGGTTTATACATGGAATGTAAAATCTGCTCTTTGGATTGAAAGGCTTTAGCTAGTAGATTTTTTTCTTTCTTCTTTTTTTTCCCTTCAAAAATGGCAATACCTTATCCTTCTCATAACTGGAAACCCCACACTTTACTCTGCAATTTCCCCTGGTGCCATTTGGCAGTAAATCAAAACTGATGTACTGAACTAGCGCATAGTACACAAGCCAGAACATGGAAAGTTCATTTTTTAAAAAAGGAATTAGTTCCAGTTCAAGTTTGCCCATTCCAAAAAGGAACTTAGTTTGTAATGGGTCAATTTACAGTTTAATTCACAATTCTTTCTCGTGGTCCTTGCCATTTTTTCTCTCCTCCTCTACCATTCAGAATTTAACATTTACCATTTTATCTGGCTAAAAAGTGATGCTGCCATTTAAGTTTAAGGATCATGATTGTTGGGGGAAATAAATAAAGCAATTATTCACCTTGCACACTGCACGTGTGTGTTTGGATGCTCTCTTAGTCTTAAACATATATGTATACTTTAGCTGCCTTTATGGCCTTGGTTTGAGCCTTCAAACATATGGAAGTGCTAACAAATGAAGCAGAATGGTCAATCGCAATGCATTGGTTCTTTCCACACGGTGATAAGAAATCTGTGGTGCCTATCAAGTCTTCCTCAGGCATCCTGAAAAGCCCCTGAATTTCTTCTGTCCCCACCCTTACCCCCACTGTGCACAAGCTGATAAGGCGATGTGTGGCCACTCTTTTCTGCCTTGGAAAGTACATAGAGCTGAAAGAGGAAGTGGGGAAGAGTGGCAGTCTTTCCCACCTCCTCTTTCAGGTCTTTCTGCTTTTCAAGGCTCAGATTAATTCTAATGAATCCAAATTTTTACCCAGATCCCTTGGGAAAATGAAGTGTGTAAACACACACTTTCTCTTTTTCTGTCTCTTAGGCTGGGGGTGGGGGTCTTCTTCTTCTTTGGCAATCACTCATTGTCTTCCATAAACATGGTTTTAACAATTCTGAATCCACATGTCCTTCCACAGTGAGGACATTGGTTTCCAGTCAAGAGTTGATCATGGTGTGGATTTGCCAAGCGTGCCTTCCTCTTGGCACATTTCTCCCTTGCGTCCTGAGTTTGAGGGTCTTCAAAGCCCATGACACCTCTGGTAAAGTTCTCACTCTAAATGCTCCCCCCTCGTAATTTAATCCCCACAACAACCCTATGAGAGAGGCTGGGTTTTAGAGTCATGGATGGCCATCTGTTATAGATGCCTTAGCTGAGATTCCTGCATTGCAGGAGGTTGGACAAAATGACCATTGGGAGTCCTATGATCTATGACTGGCTCAAGGTCACCCAGTGAGCTTCCTAGCGAGTGGAGATTTGAACCCTGGTCTCCCAGGTCATAGTCCGACACTCTATCCACTATACCACACCGGCTCTGTAACCCCTACTGCATGGCCTAGGCATCTCCCTTTGTCTCTCACACACTTCTTTTGCCTTGTGGGCTTGAGCCATACCAAGCCATGGCCGTTATCAACATCTACAAGCAGGGTGCCAAGAATTCCAGAATACACATCATGTTCCTCCTCAGTTCAAACCCGTTTAACATAAACACACGGTTTGCAGGAAGGGGGTGGGGGGAAACGCAGCCAACATATGTGGATGGTTTAAATTGACTCACTGTATTAACTTCCACACTACTGAAAGATGGTCTCAACCAAGGATTTTTCTACGCTGCCGAGGAAAGCTGGCCCACAGCTGTTTGTGCGAGTGCCCGGGGAGTGTCCGCGGAGAACGGCACCTTGAACCACTTTATTTCTCAAAATCCAGAGGATTTGTTACATCGGGGTTTTCAAAACATTTTTTTCCCCTTGCCAGAAGTGTTAATGTGTGTCATTACAGCTGCCAAGTCGTGCGCAGTGCACCGAGACCCTCATCGGAGTTTATAGAACCTGACATAAGAATGCTAAAGAAAACAGAGGCACGATATGGAGAGTGACAGCTGATTATTTATTTTTACATATTTTTCAAAGTATCAATAAATCCATTTGAGACTTCATGACTTGAGATGTTGTAAGAACGGCAGAGAACACGAATTATAATTAAGCCGCATTTGCGCTCGACACACGCACACACAAAGAAATGGAAACAGAGGGTGCTCACAGAATGAACTTTGAGCGATCAAAGGAACTTCAGTTACCTGAAAAAATGGCGGGTGGGGGGTGGAGAGGCTCATGTGTTAAGATGATATTAAGGTTTACGGTCCCATGTTGGCCTCTGAGCAGGGCCAGATTTAGGAGGAGGCAATCTCCTGGGCAAGGGTGGCTAACCTGTAGCCCTTCAAATGTTGTTGTTATATGACTCCCGACACTCCTGACCATTGACTATGCTGACTAGGGCTGAATGGAGTTGGGAGACCAACAACATCTGGAGGGTGACCGCTTAGCCACCCCTGACATAAAACAATGCAATGTGGTCTTTAAAAGGCCCAACCCTCCGCACCCCAGTTGCTCATATTTTCTCCAAGCCCCAATATGTGTCATATCCCCTTTCAGCTCCTCGCTTGCCACTGAGGACCTTTTTCCCAGAATTGGAAGTCTCTGTCTTCCCCTGGCTCTCTCTCTTGAGCTTCCTGGTTACGTGGAGGACAGAACTGTGAGTACCACTGAGCATGATTACCCTCCAACATTTCTCCGATGAAAATAGGGACCTTCTATTCCATAATAGTAATAATTTTATTATTTATACCCCACCCATCTGACTGGGTTGCCCCAGCCACCCTGGAGATTTTCCAACATATATAAAAACATGATAAAAACAACAACAGGGACGTCCTAAGGTAAAGCAGGACATTCCGGGATCAAATCAGAAACTGGGACAGCTTCTGTAAATCCAGGACTATCCCTGGAAAATAGGGTCACTTAGAGGGTCTGTGCATGACTGGCACCCCCTAGCTAGCTGTGCTGGAGGGCACTATTCCGTTGCCAGTGTTGAACTGAGATTTAACCATTAATCTGGTTGGGAAAGGAGGACACCATCTTGCTCTTTGCCTTGGGCAGAAGAGTGCATTGGGCCAGACCTGGGAGCCGATCGTCAGAAGAGCCGAGAGAGAGATGGAGGTAGATGTGAGCCACAGTGGTGATCTGAGTAAGCTGGGTGGCCAATACTAGGAGAACAAGAACTCAGCAGCTGAACACAGCAGCCGGTGCTGAGGAGAACCCAAACCAGAGCTGGACATCAGAAGCCAGTAGTAGTAGTAGTAATAATAATAATTTATTATTTATACCCCGCCCATCTGGCTGGGCTTCCTCAGCCACTCTGGGCGGCTTCCAACAAAATATTAAAATACAGTAATCCATCAAACATTAAAAGCTTCCCTAAACAGGGCTGCCTTCAGATGTCTTCTAAAAGTCTGGTAAATGAAAGGAATACTATAAAGATGAAATTGTTTTTATTAATATTTTTTCTTTTTTGATGTTGTTGTTTTATATGTTTTTGTATTGTGTATTTTCTTTTGTGTTTTTCTTATTCCTTCTTTCTTAGTCTTGGTTTGTATTGTGTGTAAAAAACTTAATAAAAAATATTTTTTAAAAAAATATAAATAAATAAAAGTCTGGTAGTTGTTGCTGCATTGGAATGGGCTGTTTCAAGTAGGGGTACCGGACGTTGTGCCCTCCAGTTGTTGTTGCCGGACTCCAACTTCCATCAGTCCCAGCCAGCATGCCAATTGGCCAGGGATGATGGGAACTGGAGTTCAAACACATCAGCAAGACTCCACATTGGCTACCTATTTTATCTTCTCTTGACTTCAGTTAATTACCTTGGAAGGCTGTATTCATACTAGATGAAAAAGATTTCTTGTTTCTCTCCGAAAGTTGGTTGCACAACAGATCCTTTCAAATCTTGCTCATTAAATGTTTTGGTTTTGGGGTTGTTGTGTTGTTGTTTTTTTCTAACTCCTTTGTTTTCTACAGCTTCTTCACGGCAATTACTTAATAAATTATAAATCAATGTGTGTGCTTTTTAAGAAAATGCATAGCCGCAAAACGCAATTTGGCTAACCAGCTTTGCGTGCACGTTTTTGTATGAATACGTATGCGGAGGTCGTGGTTCAAATCAATAGCAGCCGTTGAAATGCTTTGCTGTCTTAACGGTTAAATATTGGGGTTAGCTGCCCCACCCCACCCCACCCCCACCGGCACTTTGCTCACAATTAATAACTTGTTTTGGATGCACCTGTTGCCAGCATTTAATTTCTGTTTAGCACATTTCACAGAAAATATGACCATGTGTCAGTGTATAGTTCCTGCTTGATGTTGCATATAATTCTTATAATATTCTGAACGGCATGTGCTAATTATTTAGTACAATAGCTCATCTTATGGAGCTGTAAGCCTGGGGAAAGAAGGGTAGTAATTACCTGGAATGAGGATGTCTTTTTACCTGCAAGGAGGATGTCTTTTGTTGTTGTTGTTGAGCCCAAAGGGTGGGGGCGGGAAGGGGAGGGAATCGAAATCTAAAGAGCAGTCAATTGACGAGCATTCAATACGGAAAGAGTTAAACGTTTTTTGACAAGCTTACTGCCAGTAAGACTGGAATCTCTGGCTTCCAAAGGAGCGGTTTTGTGAAATGCACAGCAATTATGAAATGCTTGTCTTGATTCATATATACATACACTAACAAATTTGTTTCTTCCATTTTCGAAACCAAGCTTCTTGGACCTCTTTCTGCAAAAAGTTTGTTCACTCTTGCATTTGTCTTGCAAGTTCCAGAGCTCTCTAATTTATTTTGACTTGTCTGGCTTAACCTACAGCAGAGGGCAAAAATAAATAAATGCAGCAATGGGCCTAGTGAGAAGATCAGAATAACAGAAGGCTCTGCATATATATATATATATATATATATATATATATATATATATATATAGGGCACACAAAGATATAGTCTAATTTACATCAGAATGCCTGCTTTCATTCCCTTGTCAAAACTCAAGAAGGTACGACCTTGACGAAATACTTTGGAAAAGGGAAATTTTGTCTGGAGCTAGCCGTTTGCGGAGGAGAAAATAGACCACTAGTCAGAATGGGGATGCAAAAATGGGCTGGCTAGGAAGTGAAGTTCTCAATTGAGGCATGTGTCAAAGCAGCCCATGGTCAGTCTCACCATCTGCCAAAGTGAGAAGACCTGCGGGAAGGGTCCTTATCCCAGAGACAGGGGAGCTGCACTCCCAATCTGCCACCATGCCTTTCCAAGAACAAAGCAGGATTGGGTTGCATCCTAAGAGAGGAATCAGGGGGACTAGTAAAATGTTGCAAAATGTCAGTTTTTGAGAAGTAGCAGTAGTAATAGCAAATGGAAACTTTTTTTGTATCACAGGAGCCAAAAAAGTTGTAGATTGTCTTTGTTGCAACTATAAAAAAAAGAGAAAGCACCCTGTGCAATAGATAGTGGTAAATACAGTGGTGCCTCGCAAGACGAAAAGAATCCGTTCCGCGAGTCTCTTCGTCTAGCGGTTTTTTCGTCTTGTGAGGCAACCCTATTAGTGGATTAGCGCTATTAGCGGTTTAGCGGCTATTAGCGGCTATTAAAGCCTTAAGGGATTAGCGGATTAGCTGCTAAAAGGCTATTAGCAGCTTAGTGCCTTAGAAAAAGGGGGTGGGGAGCGAAAAAAAATCGCAGGAACTCGCAAGACATTTTCGTCTTGCGAAGCAAGCCCATAGGAAATTCGTTTTGCGAAGCACCTCCAAAACGGAAAACCCTTTCGTCTAGCGGGTTTTCCGTCTTGCGAGGCATTCGTCTTGCGGGGCACCACTGTAATATATACTGCTTTGCCACCATCACAGAATTGTAGAGTTGGAAGGAGACAAAAGGATCATCTAGTTCAGCCCCTGCAATACAGAAATCCTTTGCCCAGTGTGGGACTCAAACCCATGACTCTAAGATTAAGAGTCTCATGCTCTACCTACTGAGCTATCCCCACCAGATGTACATTGTACACGCAGTTGCCTCCCATATTGGCTCCCTGCTGAAAATCACATTTCCAAATGTTTATTATAGGAATGCATTTGTTTAATTATTTAATTCATAGTCCTGGGCACCAGGACCCACCCAAGCCATTTTGCTGCTCAAGACAGAGCTTCCCGCCTTTGCCTCCCGCACAGAGCCAGCCAGCCAGCATGGCCAACGGTCAGGGATGATGGTTTTGCAAAAAGAGCCTGAAGATTTTGTGAATATCCTCATGCAATATAGCTGTTCTGAAAGAATGAAAGGATGACTGAGCATCTGAAATGAAGGTGACCGCTGTACGGAGCGTTACCGTTGCTGATGGCTATCTTCAATAAACAGGACGTAAAATATCAGATGCAGGGAATACAGTATTCCTCGGAAGAAATGTCACATTTCAGGACAATTCTTCTTGTTTGCTTAGAGGCACCCTGATGCGGTCAAAAACAAAGAGGGCCTTGCAACCCAGTGAGTGCCAGGTGTGTTTGCCGTGTCTTCCTTGCAATCCAAGAGAAATATCTACAGTCAACATATCGGTCCAAAAGGCTTAACAAATATAAGAATTCTGCAGCACCCAATGTAGTAGCGATGGTCGCCAGATTCTGTGTACAAATCTGTAGGCGCAGACCATTGCCCAACTCAAAATAGTCCGGCATGAAAATCCCCAAACTCTGTTCCATGGGTGACTGAGTCAACTCCCTGGGATAGTTTATTGTTGTACACTGTTTCTAAATTTATTGTTGTACATTGTTTTAATTGTCTGTTTTAACCATATTTGCACATCAGTTTCTAATGTTGTGAGTGTCCTCTATTTCAGAGGCTTTTACTCTGCAGCCTCTTATAGTTGTTTTAACTGCGAGTCTCTTAGTTCTTATGCTCTTACAGTTGTTTTAACTGTGTGTTTTTGTTTCTTTTTAGTTCTTATCTGTTTTAATTACAGTGGTGCCTCGCAAGACGAAATTAATCCGTTCCGCGAGTCTCTTCGTCTAGCGGTTTTTTCGTCTTGCGAAGCAACCCTATTAGCGGATTAGCGCTATTAGCGGTTTAGCGGCTATTAGCGGCTATTAAAGGTTTAAGGGATTAGCGGATTAGCTGCTAAAAGGCTATTAGCAGCTTAGCGCCTTAGAAAAAGGGGGTGGGGAGCGGAAAAAAACTCAAGAATCGCAAGACATTTTCGTCTTGCAAAGCAAGCCTATAGAGAAATTCGTCCTGCGAAGCACCTCTGAAATCGGAAAACCCTTTCGTCTAGCGGGTTTTCCGTCTTGCGAGGCATTCGTCTTGCGGGGCACCACTGTATCAGTTTTTATCCATCCATTATCCATGTTTAATCTTGTATTTTATTCAGATGTTTTATCCTACGCGTGTTTCTTTGTCCTTATTTGCTCTAACAATTATCAGTTAAAAAAATCCTAACTGCTATTTTATTTATATGTTTGTTTTCGGGGTTTTTATCCTGGTCTGTGACCGTAATAAAGTTCATTCATTCATTCAATGTAGTAGCAAAAATGAGTGTTCCCTCAGTGCCCTGCTTCATTCATCCCTCTGTGCTACTAGACTGACCATCTCTGAACATAAGAGCCTGGTGGATCAGGCCAATGACCCACCTGGTCCAGCATGCTGTTCTCAGAGTGGCCAACCAAATGCCTATGGGAAACCTGCAAGCAGGACATGAGAACAAGAGCTCTCTCTCCAGCAAGTGTTTTTCAGATGCATTGCTGCCTCCAACTGTGGAGGCAGAGCAGAGCCATCATGGCTAATAGCCGTCAATCGTCCTCTCTCCCATGAGTCTGTCTAATCCTCTTTTAAAGCCAAGTTAGTTAGTCAGACCCCTTCATGGATCACTGCCTTGTTGTGGCGAAGGGGCTTGAAGAACTCCAAGGAGCTTTGAGCTATGCCGTGCAGGGCCACCCAAGACGGACAGGTCATAACCGAGAGTTTAGAGTAAATGTGATCCACCTGGAGAAGGAACTGGCAAACCATTCCAGTATTTTGCCAAGAAAACTCCATGGATGTAAGAAAGAGAAGCTTTGCGAAGAGAGTGAGAGTTTCCAAGGCATGCTCTGGTTCATGGGGTCACGGAGAATCGAACACGACAAAGACGACTAAATAACAACAACAGAAGTTATAGTGTCCTGTTTTTGGGTAACTATATCTGTGTAGAGCACGGATGGGCAAACTAGGGCCCAGGGGCCGGATCCGGCCCAATCGCCTTCTAAATCCGGCCCGCAGACCGTCCAGGAATCAGCGTGTTTTTTACATGAGTAGAATGTGTCCTTTTATTTAAAATGCATCTCTGGCTTATTTGTGGGGCCTGCCTGGTGTTTTTGCGTGAGTGGAATGTGTGCTTTTATTTAAAATGCATCTCTGGGTTATTTGTGGGGCATAGGAATTCGTTCATTCCCCCCCCAAAAAAATATAGTCCGCCCCCCCCCCCCACAAGGTCAGAGGGACAGTGGACCGCCCCCCTGCTGAAAAAGTTTGCTGACCCCTGGACTGTAGAGCATGTGTGAATGCCCTGCACGATAGAGAGAGATTGACTAGATTTGGCCTTCTCTTTTGATTTGGGTTTGCATTAAAAACTGTGGGATTTGTGGTCTAATTTGGAGGGGCACCACACTGGCTGTTCCTGTGACATAGGAGAATGGAAACAGATCCATGAAAGTAGTATAAAACATAAATGGTCCTCGAAGCAGCTGGAGTGAGAGAATGGATTGTCAGATCAGCTGGTGGTTATTGTTGGTAGTTCCAGATCAGATCCCAGGAGCCGCTAGAAAGTGCTAATGATCACCTGCAAAAGGACGGCACCTTTCATAATTCAATTAATTTGAACCCTCTCATTTTCTCTAACACAGAGAAAATATGCTAACCTGATTTAGGAATTATTTATTTTTTTAAAAAAAATGTTTTCTGCACGATGTGCCAATAATATAAGATTGATTTTTCTTTAAAAAACAAAACACCCTTCCCCAAAATATCTGATTCTAAACAACTAGGCTAAGTGCCAAGTAGCCTTACTATTTACATGAATGCCAAAGTAATGTCTACATCATTTTCTTTCTTTCTTTCTTTTTTTAAAAAAGAAAGCCTGTGGGGGGAAATTAATAATTGAGAAGTGTAACAAGTTTTCTAATCACAAAAAATATTTATTTGGGAGTCTTTAGAACACATACCACCACTTTCCATAATTACAAAATGAGGTTACGCGTTAACCAGTTTTAAATCTGTCAAAATATTTTAAGCAGAATGAGAGATCTACTTTGTGAATTATCGGTTCCATTTATTAGCCTAATGATAAACTCACCTTTCACCTGCAACAGATCACGGATAATCATTGAAACATGAAAGAAAAGCAAACAAATTGTCACATGAAATGAAGTCTATAAGGATAGCATAGGGCCCAATACATTCAGTTTTATTTAGCAAAATGCATTTGTTATAAGAAGAAAATTATTTTTTGGGGGGGGGGGGAATTGAAGCCAAAATCATTATTAAATAAATGTGGAATAAACCTTTAATTGATTCCACTTGTTTTGATCTGGAATGTTTGGGTCGGGGAGGGGAATACTATAAAGAATTGGGTTGCAATACTGAAAAAGACTCTATCTGTGCATCTAATTATAGTGAATAGATTGTTGGGTTTGAACGTTGTCCTGGCCCTTGCTGCCCAAAGAACTCAAATTCAGCTTTTGGTTTCTGTCCAGTTCTTCCATGGATAAATCTGAGTGATAAATGGGCAAAACGAGGGTTAAAGGTGTTATGGATTAAGATTAGTAGCAGTTCTCACTCAGGGCCACCAGTATGTAAATGAAGGATTGAAAACTGTCACTCCTGATTGGTTAGCTAGTTGTGAGTTGTTACTGTTTCAAGTTACTTAGTATTATATAAAGCAGCCAGCTCGGTTGCAGTCAGTCTGATTCCAGGAGCAGTTCTAACTGCTGCAGTAAAGAGCTGTGAATCCAACAGAGCTGTGTCCTTCGTCCATCTTTTCCACTATTCGACAAAAGGCACAGTGGGTGAGTTGAATGGCTAAGTGCAAGCTAAGGTGTTTACCCAACAAGCTATGCATCTCCTGTCTCTTCCTTTTGAAGAGTGGAGCGAACACAAGTCTTGGCATGGTGAACAGCAGGTGTCTTTGCTCTGCACATGCAAATGGGCACTTCTATGAGTGGACCAGGTCTGTGAAGTTCATACATTCCAACACTGGTGCCTCTGTGACCTTGATGATGGAGGTGTCAGCTCAGTTACCAATTCACTCTCAGGTGCCTCTCCAGAGGAGGCTCCTTACTGACAAGAGGGGTGGGTAGTGACAGTCCTTTAGGAGGTGCCCCACTAGAGAAGTGCAATATCACAAAGGCATGGATATTCCAAAAGACAAAACTAAATTTTTCCTATACGTGACGCCTTCAGCAAGAATCCTGTTGGCTAAGTACTGGAAAGGAAATCAGTTACCCACTAGGGGAGAGTGGTTATGTAAGCTTTCAGAATATTTAGAATTAGCCAAATTGACAGATATAATAAGACAAAAACAAAAAGTGAAGTGAAAAGGAATGGGAGTGTCTAAATGAATACCTTAAAAGCCAAGGTTCGAGGACAGAAATCTGGCTGAGTCTGAAATAACCTTGTGAAGTGAAAGGATAAGAAAGAGGGATTTATATCTGGATGCTAGGATAGAGATGATAAGGAAAACAGGAAGAAACAATGAGAGGTAAAGGAGGTGCTGTGGGATTGGTGGAAGTCAATGTTTGTTTCTCTTGTTAGTGTTTATATTATTAACTTGTAAGATATGGATTTGTTTTTTTGAATATCAGTTTTTGTGTTTTGTGTATTATTTTTCTATATTTTTCGTGTTGCTGTTGTGTGGAAAATACTAATAAAATTTATAATAAAATTAAAAAGATATATATCACATGGACAAGACACCTCTCCAACAGCTCACTCGAACCTTCCCTGGGATGCTGCTCCTGACTCTCTTGATCAATGGCACCCTTCTCTTGCTCAGGCAGTTCTTGAGGCCCTGATTCCGCCTCCTCCATCCCGCTCAGGCCCTCCCCCAGTTGCGTAGCTCCAACTCCCTGACCTTGTCCCCTACCTTCTTGGGATCAGCCCATCCGCTCCAAGATCTACACAGGGCTCCCGACAGACATAGGAGTCCTGGGTTCAAATCCATGCTCACCCATGAAGTACAGCAGGTGATCTTTGGGACAGGCCACACATTCCAAAGCTCCCAGGTTCCATCCATGGCATCTCTAAGTAAGAGCAGAAATCTGGGATAATAATAATAATAATAATAATAGATACCTAGAATGATAGGACTTGGAAGGGACCCTGAGGATCATCTAATCCAACCATCTTGCCAGGCAGCAGAGGAACCTACCCCCACGGCAGGTTTCCAGGAATGGACAAGACAAGGGAAAGTCCTTACCATCTGCTTTTATTCAATATTCACAGAGAGAGGCTTGGGAATGTGGTGTCTCAGAATAATGGTGTTGCTCTGAGTAAATCTGCCCTCCCCTTCTCTCCCACTTCCTCAGTTGTCATCTCTTCTATGGTTGGCACTGGGGGCCCTTTGCTTTTGAGCTCTTTGCTCTCCTACTTTCAAGGCCCGCCTGGTCCTGGGAGGGGGGGGTCTGGAATGCTCTCTAAAGACACTGAGTCCGTCAGCTGTCGCTCCCCTGGTGCTGCTGCTTCTTCTTCCTTCTCGTCTCCCATTATTTCCCAGCTTTCCCCCTCATCTGCCTCTGAGCTGTGACCTCCCTCAAACCCCTGTTGTAATTCTGAACAGTCTCCTTCTTCTCTGGAAGGGTCAGGCTGGGGAGACAGACTACACCATTCCTCCTCTGCCCAGGAATACGCCACTGTTCCATATGCAGATCGAACCTGCAACCTTGGTGTTACTGTATCAGCACTATGCTCTAACCAACTAAGCTATGCAGTTGTAAATAATAATAATAATAATAATAATAATAATAATAATAATAATATAGTTTTTCCCGTGCCAATTATAATGATGATGATTCAGAGAGAGTTCCAGAGCATGGTTGCCCTATGAGTGGATTTTTGTCCACTACAAAAATGTTTCCACGCCAGCTGTGAACTGTGTTTCCAGCCCAGATGCTGAAGAGGGCATGGCTACTGTACAGTGGTACCTCAGGTTAAGAACTTAATTTGTTCTGGAGGTCCATTCTTAACCTGAAACTGTTCTTAACCTGAGACACCACTTTAGCTAATGGGGCCTCCCGCTGCTGCTGCGCCACCGCCGCACAATTTCTGTTCTCATCCTGAGGCAAAGTTCTTAACCCGAGGTACTATTTCTGGGTTAGCAGAGTCTGTAAACTGAAGCATCTGTAACCCGAGGTACCACTGTATATCCTATTCCATGCATTCACAGGTAGCTCATTACATTACAGCAGCTTGGCTGAGTTCCTACTCTATAGTGTACAGAGCATAATAGTTCATTCAGCTTGGCTTAGGCAGCCTTTGGCACTGCTTCGTACAAACAGATTTGAGAGTCCACACTCCAGCCTGAATGCATGGATGAAAGAAAGTCAGCTTTCCACCAAATGCTTACACACACACACACACACAGGCTTTCTTTATCTCCGTGTTTTGCAAGTTACACTGTTGGGGTTAGTACAAGTTGTTAAAATGTTCCTCTTGTTATCATGGCTGCTTGCTAAGTTTCTCCTTAAAACAGTCCAACCTGTTCAGGGTGGATTCCCTCCGCCTTTTCTTTTAAAGACATCTTAATTAGTCTAATCCTGACTGGTCTTTTTCCAATGTTCCTGTTGGCACAGTTGGATTTCAATTAACATTCTGCTTTAGTGTTGCAAATGCCCCTGCTCAGATTTCTTATTTTTATTTTTATTTTAAATGTGCTATTTTGGATGCCATTTCTCTCATCTCCTTTCAATTTTCCCATCTTCAAAAAATATATATATTCTGTTTTCTAAAAGGTTTTGGAAGTGAAAGGAGTGCTGTCAATTTGTGCTATTTGAGTTTTTCAAGAAACACGGCCCTTTTCTGAGGAGCTTTTGACAGAGATTCTTTGTATGTTATTTCTCCACTCTCCACTTGGCAACCTTTTAGGGCATCATGTTTTTTTTTTTTATTATTATTATTATTATTATTATTATTATTATTATTATTACATTATTTATATGCCCCCCATCTGACTGGGTTGCCCCAGCTACTCTGGGCGGCTCTCAAAAAAATAAAAATAAAAGCACAATACAACATCACACACTGAAAACTTCCCTGAACAGAGCTGCCTTCAGCTCAGCTCCTAGTCCCTTCATTCTCCAATTCTTAAGCTTGCGCCTAGTTATCGAGTACCTGTATTTCCAATGGTCAGTGAAACTCTGGGAAAGGTTTTGCCAAAGAGTAGCTCCAAATCTGTTAAGGGAGCACAACATCTGTAGCCATGTACAGCTGCTGCTAAATATTGCAATATTTCCAGGTGAATCTGGATGGTGGTGCTCAGTATTTGAGGAATTTGGAGGAAAGAGTTTGAGATGAATGGAGAAAGGTTGTGGCTCAGAGGGAGAACATCTGCTTTGAATTCAGGAGGTCCTAGGCTCAGTCCTGAGCCTCTCTAAGTAGGACGGTGAATGTTCCATGCCTGAACCCTTGAACAACCACTGCTATTGTAAGACATATTCTTATGTTCCTAAGATTTGGGAGTTTTTATGCATGCCTTGCCAACAAAGGTCCGTATAGTAAAAGCTATGGTTTTCCCAGTAGTGATGTATGGAAGTGAGAGCTGGACCATCAAGGCTGATCGCCATGGACTGCAAGAAGATCAAACACATCATTCTGAAGGAAATCAGCCCTGAGTGCTCACTGGAAGGACAGATCGTGAAGCTGAAGCTCCAATACTTTGGCCACCTCATGAGAAGAGAAGACTCCCTGGAAAAGACCCTGATGTAGAGAAAGATGGAGAGCATAAAGAGAAGGGGACGACAGAGGATGAGATGGTTGGACAGTGTTCTCGAAGCTACCAACATGAGTTTGACCAAACTGCGGCAGGCAGTGGAAGACAGAAGTGCCTGGCGTGCTCTGGTCCATGGGGTCACGAAGAGTTGGACACGACTAAACGACTAAACAACAACAACAACATGCATGCCTTTACAGACAACTTTGGTCCAGGTTATTAGTCAAGCTATGAATTGGGTCTCTTCACTTTAAAATTTGGACCAAATCCCTGGTTCGTACAGATTTGAATCTAGTGAATCCAGAAGTTACATAGATTTATTATAGGCTCTCCCCTTAGATGATATGGAAGTTGCTCAAAATTATGCTGTCTTAAAGAGGCAAGGTTCAGAATGAGTTGTTTACCCACTCTACCTGTGGAACATGCCAATCCATATGAAGCTCTATATTTTAAAAAGAAATTAAATTAGTGGTTCCAGCAGGTATGGGTGGAGCTCAAAGCTTGTAATGGCAAGGAAGAGAAACGAGTGGGATCTTCCTTTGATTCTTCAGAACATTAAATGAGATGAACAAAGGAGAAATTAAACACAATGCTTTGCCACAGCACCATGACATAAGTGTCAACTCAGAATTTCAATTACAATTATAAGAGTCTTCTAATAATTATATAGGTAGTAAACAAGGCTGTAGGGCAAACATCCGAAGCCAGGAATGACTAACAGATTTGTGCAAAAAAAAAGGAGTTTTACTTTTTTATTTTAAAAATGCAGTCAGTTCTATATGTCCCATGGATCATATTGTGGTAAGATCAAAGAAGTGGGAAGGTTAAGACCAGTTAATGTTAGACTCCCCCAGCCCATCATCCCTTCCTAGCCTCTTCCATATTCATAGCAAATTGTCATCCATATTCATGAGAGAAACCTTTGACATTCGGAGGAGATTTTACTACTATAAACTCCTATTAAGTACGGTGATGCCTTCTTTTGTAGGCACAGCGAACAGCATCACATTAAGGTCTACATCACCATAGATCTCCAGAAGACTGGAGGGTAACACAAAAAGGGAACCATGACAGCAGGGGTGGGAGATCTAGGAAATTACAGCTCCTTCAGTCCAGATCCTGTCCGAGGTAAGTTGGTAGTAAGCAACTATACAGCTAGAATGGTTAAGCCCATAGAAGAAGAACAAGCCTTGCTAAGATAAATCGAACCAGCTTCTATGAAGAGAAGTTCTTCTCCACCATTTTAAAAAGAATACTTTCATTGGAACGCTCCGGTAGAGATTATATACAGTGGTGCCTCGGGTTAAGTACTTAATTCGTCCCAGAGGTCCGTTCTTAACCTGAAACTGTTCTTAACCTGAAGCACCACTTTAGCTAATAGGGCCTCCTGCTGCCGCTGGGCCGCAGGAGCCCGATTTCTATTCTTATCCTGAAGCAAAGTTCTTAACCCGAGGTACTATTTCTGGGTTAGCGGAGTCTGTAACCTGAAGCGTATGTAACCTGAAGCGTATGTAACCCGAGGTACCACTGTACTTGGACTTCCAAAAAGTTTTAAAGGAAGTCCCTCACCAAAGGCTCCTAAGTAAACTCAGCACTCTTTTCTTTTTAACAAGCCTTCCTATATATTGGTAGCTGGTTCAATAGTCAACTGGTATGGTCTAAAAGCGGAATTAGATAAATTCATGGAGGAGAGGGTTATTGATGGTTGCTCTCTATGATGGCTTCTTCTTCTTCTTCTAGCAGTGAAAGAAAGGAATTGCCCCCAGGAAAATAATAATAATAATAATAATAATAATAATAATAATAATAATAATAATAATAGAAAAAACCATGAAAATTCTCCAGAACACAAGGAGGTGCCTGCTGCCATGTACCTGGCAGGCAAGCTGAACCAACACCAATACCTCAACCCCCTCAGGTGAGGTGACCATGCCAGCAGTTCCCAAGCACCCAGCTGCAGACCCATTGCAACTGTGCCACCCACAGCACAACCCTGGCACAGAGTTCCTTTTTCAACATGTTAGGAGTGGCTAGGCCGCTGCTTCGCGTCCCCTCCCCTGCCTCCTCCCTCTTCCCCTTGCTTCCCAGCCAAGGGAAATGACCTCTCGTCCACTTCCACTACCCCGGGGCACAGCCTCCCCTGGCAATATTTTTAAAAACCCTGAAAAAACGGGGCGGGGGGAACGATACAGAAAAAAACCCCAAACCTGGGTTGCCATACGTTTGGGAAATTCCGGATAATTCTTAACATTCAAAAAATTCCCCTGGATGCCATTTTAGGTGTCCAGTTTCTGTACGTGTCCGGAATTTCCTGGACATACAGTATGACAATCCTAGGCTGTGCTTTGCCTTCACAGTTACAGGCAGAAATACTTCTGAATACCAGTTGCTGGAAACCACGGGAGAAGAGAGTGTTTTTGTGCTCAAATTCTGCTTGCTGAATTCCCACAGGCATCTGGTTGGCCACTGTGACAATAGATAGATGGGCCTTTGGGACAGATCCAGCAGGTTTCTTCTTGCCTTCTTAACAAGAAGCAAAGAATGAGATAAAGGAACTCTCTGTTCAGGAGAGTAGGCTCTCCCAAAGATCTGTATCGGGAGGGTGCCATTTTAATTTATTCCTAAAGGATTTGACACATGACATAGCCAAGTTTGCAATGGATGCCAATTCACTCAGAAGCTGTGAAGAACTCCAGAAACGTCTCTTCAAACCTGACAAAATCAGCGTAGGTTTAAACCATTGAGGCACCCCCTCATCCCCAAAGCCCCTAAAACTAAAACACTAACACAGATTGTTCCGGAATTGGCTCTACACATAGATAAGTGGCTCTCCCAACGAAGCCTGGGCCACGCCAGGTGAAGTGCCTTATCCAGGTTCAGCTATAGATACAGAATAATAGAATCACAGAATTGTAGAGTTGGAAGGGACTCCCAGGATCATCAAGTCTAACCCCTTGAAATGCAGGAATCTCAAGTGAAGCATCCATGACATATGGCCATCCAACCTCTGCTTATAAACCTCCAAGGAAGGAGAGTGTGCCACCTTCTGAGGGAGCCCATTCCGCTGTCAAACAGCTTTTACCGTCAGAAAGTTCTTCCTGATGTTTAGTTGGAATTTCCTTTGTTGGTTCAGATCCTACCCTACAGAGCAGGAGAAAACAAACTTGCTCCATCCTCCATGTGACAGCCCTTTGGATATTTGAAGATGGTTATCACATCTCCTCTCAGTCTCTTCCTAACCAGGCTAAACATACCCAACTCTCTCAACTGTTCCTCATAAGACTTGGTTTTCAGACCCTTGAACAGCTTGGTCACCCTCCTCTGCACACATTCCAGCCTGTAAATTCGGAAGTCCAACTGAATCTAGTAGGCCTTGCTTTGAAAGAAGTGGAGTTAGGATTGCTGCCTACACCAAGTGACAGAAGGCAGAGACAGACATAGCCACAAAGAAGGGCTTGTGTACCTCATTATGCAGTGGCCAAAGCGGTTTCTTTTTGTGGTTCACTATACAGTGGTGCCTCGCAAGACGAAAAGAATCCGTTCCGCGAGTCTCTTCGTCTTGCGGTTTTTTCGTCTTGCGAAGCAAGCCCATTAGCGGATTAGCGCTATTAGCGCTATTAGCAGTTTAAGGGCTATTAACGGCTATTAAAGGCTTAAGGGATTAGCGGATTAGCTGCTAAAAGGCTATTAGCAGCTTAGCGCTTTAGAAAAAGGGGTTGGGGAGCGGAAAAAAACCTCAAAAATCACAAGACATTTTCGTCTTGCGAAGCAAGCCCATAGGGAAATTCGTCTTGTGAAGCGCCTCTGAAAACGGAAAACCCTTTCGTCTTGCGGGTTTTCCGTCTTGCGAGGCATTCGTCTTGCGGGGCACCACTGTATTATGATTCTAGAGAGCTAGCGTGGTGTAGTGGTTAAGAGCGGTGGATTCGTTCATAATCTGGCGAACCGGGTTCGCTTTCCCGCTCCTCCACATGCAGCTCCTTGGACCAGTCACACTTCTCTGAAGTCTCTCAGCCTCACTCACCTCACAGAGTTTTTGCTGTGGGGGAGGAAAGGAAGGGAGATTGTGAGCAGCTTTGAGACTCCTTAAGGGGAGTGAAAGGTGGGATATCAAATCCAAACTCCTCCTCCTCCTCCTCCTCTTCTTCTTCTTCTTCATTGTTACTAGAACTATGCGCTGACTTGGGCCAAATTTCTGAATCCCACATTTCCCTTCTTCAAGAGTAACTGCTCAGCTCCCACCACCATTTTGGACATCTGGCTTCACCACTTGTGGGGAGAGAAACGATCCTCAGCTAAAACAAATAAATAAATAAAGTTTAGTGCTAATAGTAATCCATTCTCAGCTGTCATCCACGAGCTTTTAAGAGCCAGATTTAAACGTAAGATTATCTGCCACTTTCTCAGGCAAATGGACTGTGTGCCTGAGACACTAGCAATGGGTTGCTATTTTTGTATTTCCAAATACACACAGTTTGATTTCGAAGCAACTTCCTGCAGCAGTGAGACGCAGCTTGCTCTGTCAACTCTTAAGGTACAGAGTGGGAAGAAAGGAAGCCATTGAATTGATGGCTTTGTTGATAAGGAGGAAGGCATGCAGCAAATGTGTTCATGCTTATGATCAGCTTGGCCTCTGATGACAGCAGTTGCTGAAGATGTGGCTTCAGGTCGCTGCTTCTTCGGGGCCACAGCTGAAATTCTTAGGCATCCATGTGGGTTCACATTTGCAGTGTGGTTCTCTCCACCAGGGCTCTCACCAAGACAGAGATCCAGCTCCAGATTACCTTGGATGCTATGATGTAACAGAAGCCAAACAACAGGTTCTCACTTACTACTGCCTCCGTTACCGGCCTGTCGAGAATCTGGAGTTGGAAACAAATAGGTCTTTGCTTCCTTCAGAAATCCTTTCCGAATTTATTCTCACTCTGCAAAATAGAAATGGCAAGGGCCTGGTTCAACAGAGAATCTGTAATATAGGCAGCTCCAAACTCTGTACAGGGTTTCTGACAAACTTAGCAGAGCCTCCTAAATGAAAAGATCTCTAACGGGATCACAGGGCTGACAAGACTGGGACAAGAAACTGGTGGCAGGGTGGGAAATATTACTCTGTAATCCCCCCAGACCTGAATCTAGCTTTGCTTTCAGTAGTTTTCTCGTAAGAATGATGGGGGATCCTTTTTAATTTCGGAAATACTAAGAGAACAATCCTAAGTATAGGACACCAGATGAATTTATGCTGACTCAAGTTTGATTGGTGTCATACCTTCCAACATGACGTGACCCAAATCCGGGGCACCATCTTCTGGGTTTGCGCTCCTATGTGAGTCACATGACATGCACAAGATCACGGTCCCCCAAAAAAGCATTTTTTTTCAGGCACAGCAGCCGAAAACATGTTCTGGGGCACGACATCTGAAAAGCATGCAGCCTGAAATCACCTGAGATTGCAGCGACCATTTTGGCCTCTCTCCTCTTGAGAAAAAAATAAGTGGGGTGTCCCTTTTTTTCTGGGGCAGTATGTGAGTATGTGGTGTACACCTAACTCCAAACTCCATTCAGCTACTGTAGATTGAGCCAGTCTGAACCCAGTGCAAGATTTACGTATAAGCTAAGCAAGCTATAGCTTAGAGCCTCACTCTCTTGGGGGCACCAAAAAAATTTTAAGGGGAAAAAAACTTGAATGTACATTTCCAAAATATAAGATAAAAAACCAAATAAAATAAAACCTACATGCAATTAGAACTTAATAATTATTTCACTATTAATATACTTCTTAATTGTATTTCAGTTCAACAATTACTTTGATAAAATACATATTTTGTTATGTGCAAATGGCTTTAGATGCCTATTAGGTTCATAAATGATCATATAGCATATATTCAACATAAAAAACAGCGACAGTTTGTTGTTGACAAAGGAGAGCTGGAAATAGAAAGGGCCCCATTACCTTCAGTAGTTTAGGGCCTCATCAAACCTAAATCTGGCCCCGCCTGAACCTGGCAGATGGAAAACAAGCCTTTAAAATGCAGTTTGGCTTACTGGATCAGGGCATTTGCCCAGTTAGTCCAACATCCTGTTCTCACACCAGATGCTAGTGGAAAGCCTGCAAGCTGAACATGAAGAAGAAGAAGAGTTTGGATTTGATATCCCACCTTTCACTCCCTTTAAGGAGTCTCAAAGCGGCTAACATTCTCCTTTCCCTTCCTCCCCCACAACAAACACTCAGTGAGGCGAGTGAGGCTGAGAGACTTCAAAGAAGTGTGACTGGCCCAAGGTCACCCAGCAGCTGCATGTGGAGGACAACTGCACTCTCCATACCTGCGATTCCCAGCAGCTGTCATTCAGAGACATGGTGCCTCACCTGTGGCAAACTGACAATCAAAGATGTAAAGTTCTAATCCAATACAGTCTAATCCAATGCAGTCTACTGTGACAAAGCATGTTCTCCTTCATGGAGAGCACGTGTTGCAGTGGGGGCTGCCAGGACACTCCAAAGTTGGGGGCGGGCTAATTGACCGTTGGCCACTGATGCGATTGGGGCTTCCCTTGTTGTTGGGAAGAAGTTAATGTTGCCATTTGTTGATTGACAGCCAGAAATGCTAAAACTCCTTGCACGAGGCTAGGGCTTCCTCTTTTCGCCCGTGCATCGGATTGCCCGTCCCCCCTCCCTCCCTAGAATTAGGGTTGTTCGCTTTGACCTTGCTATGCCTGTCATGGGGTCGTCTGTTCTTGGGGCAGGGGCCCGGTAGGAATTTTGTCCATCTGGCTGATTGGCTGGGGCCATTTGGTTTTTGCCTACTGCGTAGCAAATCGTCACAACTTGTAAGGTTGCAGTTAGGCATTGGTTTATGGTTTGGTTGGTTGAGGGGCATGGATTGGCTGTTCCTGCCCCTCTAATGCTGCTGCTGCAAGGGATTCCTTTAAAGGAATTGGGAGCTAACTATTGCTTGTCCACTCTGTCAAGGGGGCTTGGGCCATAGCAATGAGCTCCTGGTTGCATTTGGGGAGGGCTGAGGGCAGCTTCCCTGCTCCGTCGCTACCCCCTTTTCTGACTTTCGCATCGTGCGGAATGTCAGTCTGTCCCCCATGGTGGGGGCAGATAGTCGCAACCAATGCCTAAGCAACCACTCACAGTTTTGTATTTTAATAAAGTTGTGGCCAAAATTATGCCAAAAACCTTAAACAAAAAATTCTGTGTGATGTGTGAGTTATTGGGGTGGCCCTGGGGTCCTCGACACGCAACAGCAATTCTCAAGTCCGTAAACTTTAGTGCAGACTATTCAATTCTACCATAAATGCTCTCATATTCAGGGATTTTAGAAAATGGCAAAATTTGATATGTCCGTATTTAACAGTATTGCCTTTAAATTATTCAGCAACTTGGGATTCTCAAAGCAGAAGTCCAATACAAAACTGGAAAATGCTCAAAACTTCAAAAGTTGGATTTAAATTCCCAATCATTGGGGAAGTTTTAATTTGCGCAAGCATCTATTTCTGCTCTAGAACTGACAGACGCTATCCAAAGAAGTTATCTAGTTGCTACATGGGGGTGGGGAATTGTAATAGCCTACTTTTTATATTTATAAGTTCATTGGTGTATTGCCAAAGCTTTGCACTTGTCAATATGGCATCAGCATCTTTCAGATGCATTTTACAGGAATAATAAACAGGGATGTTTAAAAACTGGGAATTATTTTGCTGATGTGGTACTGTGCTGAGTTGGCTGAAGAGAATCACAAACAGTTATAAGATTTCAAGGCTGAGTTCCTCCCCCGCTTCCCTTAAGATTTATCTGGTACCTTAAAAGTAGTAATTTGGGGGTAAATCTGATTATCAGCGCCCAAAGGTGAATTTCATTGGCTTCATGCTGATATTTTCCAAGCAACCCATTTGTAAAACACAATTTCCAACTTTTGTTGCCTTCATTAAGAAGAAGAATGTTGATTAAGTGGAATCAGCATGCAAGAAAATATTTAGCAGCTGTTCTCTTATTGCAAAGCCGAAAATATATGGAAAAATAATCACATAGATATTTTATGCCAATTAGCAAAATACTTCTTTAATTAAAGCCAATACTAATGCTACAACATGATCTTAGTATTATTAAATCTTAAGTCAGCCTTTTTAAAAATGGAAAAATAAAACCTGACCTTCTACCCAATACTGTTGGCAAGATAAACTGAGTTACTTCGGTTACCATCTCTTTTCACATTTTCTTTTATTTCAAGATTTGATTTCCGATGCCTCCCTTCTTTATACTTTCAGCTTCGAGGGTAAGTACAAATTAAATGCACTCGTTTTGCTTATGTTACCAAATACCATTATAGAATAGCCCATATTTTATCACTGTGCTTTGTTTTCCTTTAATATTTTCTTGCTTAATCAGACGGTGGCTAGATTAAAGGAGTGAAGATCTTCCATATCTCTCTTTATTAAATTATAATAAAAAGAATATTTGTAGCTGATAATAGAAGGGATACAAGATAACCTCTCCACCAGCTTGTTGCTATATCTGAAAGGAACGCAGTCGACAAGCCAAAAATCAGCCCTGCAAAATGCAAAAGTGATTGACCAGCTTTTACGGACAAGGGATTAAGTCTGACTCTTTCTTGTATCTCCACTTTTTCTCCTTCATTTGCACACTCCCCACTCCCCTCATTCTCAGCTGACAATCCTCTGTCCCTCCCCATCTTCTAAAACACAATGGAAAGTTAATTGAATGTTTTATGCTTTAGTAATATCAAAGAAATGAAAAAAGTGGGTTTCAACTGTATTTCAATAATAAGTGCATTAATTTTTACCTTTTAACTGACTCTTGTACTAATTTCCTTAAATGCTCTTTTTCTTTTCTTTTCTTTTCTTTCTCTCCCCCCCCCCCATTCCACCCGCCTTTTTTGATCTGTCTGGCTTTGTCGGGTCTGATGATGAGGGCTTACTTCAAATGCAAAAAGATTAGCTCTCTTTCCTTTAATAGCACAATTATAGCGTGTGTGATGTCTAAATCATGAAAGATATCAGGGACAGACTTCTAAAGTCGCATCAGTTTATTACAAAAGTGGCAGTAATCATTTTAATATCAAAATTACTCTGATTTCCTCGTGGTGTTTAGAATGTGTTGCAAGCAATGGGGGGGGGGGACACAGAGAACAACACCCAGTGTGGTAGCCTTTTGCTTCTAAACTGATTTAGGCAATTGTTTTAAATAATGCAATGAAATCAAAATGACTTGCATTTTATTTTATTTTTATTTCTGCTTTAGAAATATAGAGATGGATGGACAGAGAACTGGATCGCAGAGAACACCCAAAACAATACCTGATTATTATTTTTTACCTCTACCTGCCTGAAACTGTAAATAGTCAGGGTAGAGACTACTGGGCTTGGAACATCTGGTCTGACCTGGCATTGACTCATTTTGTCTGCTCAGAACACAAAGAATCGCATTAGTGTTTAAAGAACTAAATGCCTCAGGCCCCAAATATCTGAAAAACCGCCTCCTTCCCTACAGACCGTCTTACCTCCAGCCTTCCTCACAGGGTTGTTGTACGGATAAAATGGGGAGTTGGGGACATTGTGCAATTCCTTGAGCTTCTTAGAGGAAATATTGGGTGTCATTGTTATAAATGAAACATGTACTCCTTGAATGCCCTTATTATAACGATCTGAGAAACAATTACATGCACGCCTCGTTAAGATTGCAGAAGGGAAGGTCATCTCTTGCAAAGACCTGTTTTTGTTGTTGTCTGGTGTAGAGAAGTATACAGTGGTACCTCGGGTTACATACACTTCAGGTAACATACGCTTCAGGTTACAGACTCCGCTAACCCAGAAATAGTGCTTCAGGTTAAGAACTTTGCTTCAGGATGAGAACCGAAATTGTGCTCCGGCGGCACGGCGGCAGCAGGAGGCCCCATTAGCTAAAGTGGTGCTTCAGGTTAATAACAGTTTCAGGTTAAGAACGGACCACAGGAACAAATTAAGTACTTAACCCGAGGTACCACTGTATATCCAAATTTCTTACTAAGGCTCTACAAATGTGTGTAAAAAACCTAAAGGGGGCATGGGAAATAATTTATCCTTTAAAGGTTTGGGGGGGGGCTGTAGAAATGAAAATCACTATTAGTAGCAGGATTCTTGTTGTTGTTATTATTCTGTGTGCAATGGCCGTTTGTTAGAACACAGTAAACCAAACCAAACAGAACCGTTATAAATGAATTAAATAACCTTCCCCTGCAATGTGGTGGAAGTAGAATTTTGGAAGGTAGAATTTTGTGGGCATACAGGTGAAGCTCACACTCATATTTGGTTTGGTGCCAAAAGAGAAATTCTGCTCTGGGCACAGAAATGCCCCTGGCTATAAATTTCCGAACAGATATTTGATCAAGGAACATAGGAGCCAACTCCTAGGAGCTGAGGGGTCTTCGTCCCTCCCCCCATAAAATATTTGAGGGGGCCGGGGACCCCAAAGTTGATAGGCACTGCCATTCAAATAGTGTGCGTATGGCGCATCATGTAATCAATTATGTGGGGCTGGGCTTACCTGCCCCCACCCCAATATTTCATTCAAGTTGGCACCCCTGTTAAGGAAGGTGTGTCTGTAATTCTAGACTATAATTCTCATAATCCCTGGCTGTGTCTGATGGGAGTTGGAGTTCGACAGCCTCTCTAAAGCACCCCTGTGAAAACTGTAAAATTATTTTCAAAAACTGAGACAAATGCAGTTTACAGGCTTAAGCCGAAAGCTGACAGAACTCTGGATGATTTGTAGCGAATCAGCAATTGCCTAACAAGGACAACAGCAAAATGAGGCGCTATTTGCATTTTCCCCAAAGGATTCTGGGAACTTCAGTTTGTTAAGGGTGCTGAGAGCTGTTAGTAAGTAACCAAGAGTGGACTCTTTTGTAGAAGGGCTATGAACTCAGTTTGGTACCGAAAACCACTTCCTAGGCTCAGAGGAACCCTGCTATTTAATTCTAAGCATATGACTTTTCTACCTGGTTCTCATGAAAACAAAAAAGGAGGTCCATCTGGCCTCTGTTCTACAGCAACTGCGCTTCAGTAAACAGTTTGCAGGGACTGTGCTTTTAAAAGGAGAATAAAACAACTAAACAACAAAAGTGTGTCTACAGTGCAGCTATTTTATCTAGAACAGCAAAGAATCTTGTGGAACTTTAAACACTGACAACTCCATTGTGGCAAAAACTTTTGTGGAGCACTGTTTGTTAGGCGCATGAGACGGACTTTAAGATGCCACAGATCTCTGTTTTTCCTGCAACAAACACAGCTGCCCCTCTGGGAATCATCTTATATCTTGACATTTCCAGGGTTTAATTGGTGCTAGCTAGTTAATAAGGTACTCAGCCCCCAGGAGTAGCTACACAACAGATCAATCTGGGAAGAAACTTTGCCACATTTTTAGGTTCAGAATTGTTAAACAGGAGCAGCCTGACCTGTTGTCAGTCTATTTTAAGATGGAACATTTGGTAATTTCTAATGAAAAAGGAAAAAAGTACACAGCACTTAAACTTTGGCAGAAGGACAATTTTTTAAACTGACTGGAATAAATCTGTATGCCACTGATCTGTACTTTGAGTACAAGAGATAAACATATTTTCTGAACGAGAATGAAGGGTTGAACAAAAATCATCAGATGATTCTCAAACCAGCTTGATCCAGATCATTAATATTTCTTGAATGGGAAGAGGATGCTAAGTATGGGTTGAAGGACAGAACAGGACCCACATGGGGCTAAATAGGAAATCAATAATTTTATTTGTTCAGAATAAGAGTTTTGCTCAAAAGCCAAAGGGTGGAACCAAAGAGCTGTAAGGACCTTTGTTAACCCATAATCCTTGCCAGTCAAACTAAAGAGACATCATATGCACATTACTGAGAGGACTCAGATGAACATATATGTTAGCTTCGTTTGCTTTCTTTAAGCCTGGATAAGCATTGGGCAATAGCTGTTATTTGCATCTATGAAATTACCACTGCAATCCTAGATATGTCTATTTTGAAGTACACCTCACTGTTCTCTACAGAGGTTACTCCCTTACAGTGGTACCCCGCAAGACTAATGCCTCGCAAGACGGAAAACCCGCTAGATGAAAGGGTTTTCCGTTTTTCGATGCGCTTTGCAGGACGAATTTCCCTATGGGCTTGCTTCGCAAGACGAAAATGTCTTGCGAGTCTTGAGATTTTTTTTGCTCCCCACCCCCTTTTTCTAAGCCGCTAAACCGCTAATAGCCTTTTAGCAGCTAATCCGCTAATCCCTTAAGCCTTTAATAGCCGCTAATAGCCACTAAACCGCTAATAGCGCTAATCCGCTAAGCCGCTAATAGGCTTGCTTCTCAAGACGAAAAAACCGCTAGACGAAGAGACTCGCGGAATGAATTAATTTCGTCTTGCGAGGCACCACTGTACGTCCATTCCCCCAAGTTGCTCAGTGAATGGGGAGTGTATTATTTTGCTGTGCCATTTTAGAATAGTGTGTTCTGGGAAAGGGTGAGGGCCACTGGCTGAATCTCGAAAAAGCACTGTACACTGCAACGTTTTGTTGCAGCTGATTCCATTTGTGCTTTCATGTTTTTGTCGTAATGCCAACGGTTAAAGCAGGCTATGCAACTGACAACAAATTGCTCAGTTTCCCTTTCTGAAGGATACTTGACAGCAGTGGATTATTAATAAATGTGTGGCTTGTTTAATAAAAGTGACACGACTGGAAATATGTCTATTTGCATCTCATTTTATAGTCACAAAGGTATTAAATTTTGTATTTCCCACCATTAAAAAAAAAAGAGATGTGATTAAGGGGGGGGGGGGAAACCCACCTGCCTTTATTAGCTTGACACAACAATCATAAAATTTTCAACAAAGCATTTCTCTCCTTCAGTGTAGGTTTTAATTTTAAAATTCTTTATCATAGAAGGAGAATCGGGGCTGAGTTTTATTAAGCAAGCAACAGAGCTATATTTAGCCAGCTCGTTAAAGGCAAAGATGTATCAATTTAACTAAATCTTTAAAGAAAGATCTTTGACGCTGTCTCTAGAATCCAGAACTGAGAAATCTCAACACCATTTATTTAAAAATGATAGTGTTTGGAAATTTTGGAGATGCCCACTCAGTTAATGAACACGGACATTTGTCGATTTAGGCAACTGGGACTCTGCCCTACCAGCCTTCAGTCTGCCCTGGGCCTGTCCTCACCTGCCTGCATTCTACCTAGGTTCTGACAAGGTCTGCACCTGTCATTGGCTCTCTGGCGCCACCTACTGCCAGCCTCCCTGCCTTCAACCCTATCAGCATCAACGGGCACCAACCACCACTGGACCTTACTATACAAGACGAGAAGGTGGCAAATCAAGCTAATACATAAACGTCCATTTACGCTGATCTTTCCAATGGTTAAACTGAAGGAGATGCTTTCAGCGCTAAACTGACCTCCCCCCACTCCACGAACAATCCCACTTTATCTATTGACATGTATGCTCCAGGGAGTGTGATAATGCAGCCTTAATTGTGTCTTGTTGAACTTGGCCATTTATACGACTAACCCTTTGCTGACTTGGTTCCCTTTTATATATTAATAACTGTTCCAAATGATGTCTTTTCCTATTAGAGTGTCATTTTGTCAGCAGTATAGGGCCTGATTAAAAGGAGAAGGGGGGCGGGGAGGAAGAGGCCATAAGGCACTGAAGGCAAAGTGCTCATGGCGACATGGCAAGCACGTGGTGCTCCAAAACAGCAGCGATTAATTCATTACAAACACCTTTGAAATCTCTTTTTTCTTATTATTTCTTTTTCCCAGATAAAAGCTTGGGGGAGAGGAAATCCACCTGCCTCTGCTGGAGACAGAGACAATGGATGGCTGCTGAATAAACTGGTACAGCTTTTGTCAAGAAGAACGAAGCCTGCATCTTCAGAGCAGGGTGTTGATTGTAGCCACACAGCTATACACAGAGGGCTTGCGCTTTGTGGAAACAGAAGACACCCCTTGGTGCAGACCATGGGGGAATCTCAAGGCAGATCTGTTTTCAGATTTGGTGGGCTGTTTTGTCTTTTTCGGGGACACGGGTGGCGCTGTGGGTTAAAGCCTCAGTGCCTAGGGCTTGCTGATCGAAAGGTCGGTGGTTCGAATCCCCGCGGCGGGGTGCGCTCCCGCTGTTCGGTCCCAGCGCCTGCCAACCTAGCAGTTCAAAAGCACGTTCGAAGTGCAAGTAGATAAATAGGGACCGCTTACTAGCGGGAAGGTAAACGGTGTTTCCATATGCGGCTCTGGCTCGCCAGAGCAGCAATGTCACGCTGGCCACGTGACCCGGAAGTGTCTCCGGACAGCGCTGGCCCCCGGCCTCTTGAGTGAGATGGGCGCACAACCCTAGAGTCTGTCAAGACTGGCCCGTACGGGCAGGGGTACCTTTACCTTTACCTTTGTGTTTTTACAGCAGAACGGGAGTCTGTGGATTTAGAGAAGCATGTGGCTGGTTTGGTCTCACTGGGCACAGAGCCTTGCGGATGTTGCTGGTGATGGGTGGTTTTTTTAGTTGGAAAAAAAAGTAAGTGTGACCTTCAGGATGTTCCTGAACTAATAATAATAATAATAATTTATTATTTCTACCCTGCCCATCTGGCTGGGCTTCCCCAGCCACTCTGGGCGGCTTCCAACAAAGATTAAAAATACATAAAAATGTCACACATTAAAAACTTCCCTGAACAGGGCTGCCTTCAGATGTCGTCTTCTAAATGTCAGGTAGTTGTTTATCTCTTTGACATCTGATGGGAGGGCATTCCACAGGGCGGGCACCACTACCAAAAAGGCCCTCTGCCTGCTTTCCTGTAGCTTTGCTTCTCGCAGTGAGGGAACTGCCAGAAGGCCCTTGGCACTGGATCTCAGTGTCCAAACAGAATGATGGGGGTGGAGACTGGGCCGAGGCCGTTTAGGGCTTTAAAGGTCAGCACCAACACTGAACTAGAACTCCCGCTTGGGCTGATGAGAGTTGGAGTCCAGCAACATATGGATTCCAACACAGGCTAGATACCCCTGGAATAAAGCAATGCGATTCTTAAAAGCCACATCCTGCAAGGCGCTCATACTTGGATGCCTTTAAAATAGGGTTAAGATAAATTCATTGAGGATATCAGTGATGGCTCTGCTCTGCTTCCATGGTTGGAGGCAACAATGCTTCTGCATTCCATTGGCTGGAAAGCACAAGAAGGGCAGAGCTCTTCTTCTCGGATCCTGCTTGCTTGTTTCCTACTGGCCTCAGGTTAGCCACTGTGAGAACTAGATCCTGGAGTAGATGGGCCACTCGTCTGCTCCAGCCAAGCTCTCTTTAGTCTCTTAAATAATGAGTCTTCAATTTCAGCTTCGTTGGACTGGTCATGTTGTGTGGATGCCTGATTATCGTCTTCCAAAGCAACTATTCTATTCCGAACTAAAAAATGGAAAGCGTAATGCTGCTGGTCAACAAAAGAGGTTTAAAGACTGTCTCAAGGCAAATCTTAAAAAATGTAGTATAAACACCAACAACTGGGAAACACTTGCCTCTGAGCGCTCCAATTGGAGAACAGCCTTTAGCAAAAGGTGTCATGGGCTTTGAAGACGCTTGAACTCAGGACGCAAGGGAGAAACGTGCTAAGAGGAAGGCATGGTTGGCAAATCCACACCGTGATCAACTCCCACCCAGAAGCCAATGTCCCCACTGTGGAAGGATGTGTGGATCCAGAACTGGCTTCCACAGTCACTTACGGTCTCATTCTTAAAACAGTGTTTATGGAAGACAATCATACTCGGCTACGAGTGATCGCCAAAGAAGAAATAATATGTTGGGCAGCTGCAGCTTTGCAGGGCAGACAGAACTCTGGTAGAAGTATAAAAAGAAGAAGAAACGGGATCCCTGTCCAACACCTGGTAAGCTTCCCAGAAAGGGTGGTGGCAGGTGGCAAGGACTTGGATAAGCCCACCATCGTGGCAGACCAGGTGGTAGTGCAGGTCCCCTTGCCCAGGGCTCCCTAAAACCTGACCCAGCCTTGGACATCTGGCCAACCACCACTGGAAACGTACTCTAATCCAGCAAGCCGGTTCATATTTCCTTGAGAACGAAGGAACTAACTTTCCTGTCATTAAGGAAGAAGGTTCGTCCGGGGACTAGCTTAAGAGGCACATAATTGCTTGTGGCTTTTACAGGCAAGGGGGATGTTCGGTAGCAGGTAGAAGCCACAGCAGGAGGACCACTCTCGCACCCTAACCGAGGTCCATGAGAAAGTTAGATGTGTGTGAGGAGGGGGGTCCTCCATTACTGTCCCACATTATCAGATATGGTACCCCAATGTCTGAGTTAATGATTGTGGTGCAGCTTCCTTCAAGGTTACTAAATCAGCCTGCTTTGTGCCGAGGGCATCCTTTTAGTGCATCAGCAAAGGAAAGAGTGCCACCTACTGAGCCTTTGAACGACAGCTGAATTTGCCTGGGGACAATGTCCTCCATTGGAAGGCACACAAAGCTGCCAAAACAGAGACAAAAGGATCTGCAGACAAGACAAAAAAAAGCATGGCACCTTATTTAAAAATAGGTGAGGTAGCATGCATGGGTATAAAACATGGCTTTTGAATCAGCGCAGGGATGAGACAGGATTATTGGCTCCAAGTTATGTCCTAGTGAAGCACAGTATTGCTATTAGGTTTTGCTAGTAGGTTTTGGGGTTCTTTTAGCAGCAGCCTCATATATTTTGAGCGATATCCAGGCCTGCCTATTTGCTCAGAAATCTGCGATGGCTGTTAATTTGTGACCAGGTTAAATTCAATCTGGTACTATTGGTACATAAAGATGGATCACTTTATCTTGTCTCTGCCCTCTTGACCACTTCAGTCTGCAAAATGGGCAAAAGGTTTGTTCTGCACTTTCCAGGAATCGATCGTTCACTGTGGCAGCACTTTCACTTCGGAACTTGCTGCCTGTTTAAGTAAGGCAAGCTACATCGTTTTGGACATCTGCTAAAAACTTTTTTTGTTTTAAGGCTACCCAGCCATGTAAATTTGACACATATTTTAACATGATTTTTTTTGTATAATGCATATAATATAATATAATATAATATAATATAATATAAATCATACATGCATACATACAATGGTGCTCTTAGGGGGCAGGAATAGTCTATGTTCTTTTATGAGCAATTTTAATGTATATTTTATATGTTATGTAAAAGGTAAAAAAGGACCCCTGGACGGTTAAGTCTAGTCAAAGGCAACTAAGGGGTGTGGTGCTTATCTCGCTTTTCAGGCCAAGGGAGCCGGCGTTTGTCCATAGACAGTTTTCTGGGTCATGCGGCCAGCATGACTAAACTGCTTCCAGCACAACGGAACACCGTGATGGAAACCAGAGCACACGGAAACACCGTTTACCTTCCCGCCACAGCGATACCTACTTATCTACTTGCATGCACTGGCATGCTTTCAAACTGCTAGGTTGGCAAGAGCCATAACAGAGTAATGGGAGCTCACTCTATTGTGGGGATTCAAACCGCTGACCTTCCGACTGGCAAGCCCAAGAGGCTCAGTGGTTTAGACCACAGCGCCACCCACATCCTTGTATGTTATCTAAGCCGCGTGGTTGCTTCATATGAGCAACTGTGTGGCCCCAACATTGCTGCTCCTTCTCCCAGCCTTGTTTAGCAGCAATGATGCTGCTGTCAGGAGGACAGTTCTCCCTGACCATAAGTGTCCCCACTTCCCCAGGGATTGTGCCTGGGGCCTTTTGCGACAAAGTCACTGCTGCTTACTAGAGGCATCAAAGTATCAGGGGCGTTCAGCATGGCACAAACACATCAGCTTGTATTTGAGCCATGCAGACCTCTCTGTTGCGTCATCCTTCTACCTGCTGCTAAGCAACAGTGACCCATCTGGTGGGAAGCTAAGCATAGCAGCTCCAGCCCACCAGGTGACCCCCCCCTTTCTGAAACAACATTATTATTCTTACCTGGCTGTTCTCCACAAGGTTAATATGTCCACTCTTTTGAATTTCTCTGCAGACATACATGTTTTCGACATATAATGCTGCTCCCCTCTTTCTGCTGCACACAGGAGCCAAATCCTAGAGGCCGAGGTCCCTTGCCTCCCCCTATAAAATATTTGAGGGGCCAGGCCCTCCAAAGGTTGATGGGCATTGCCATTCAAATGCTGTATATGTCTTCTGTGTCATGTGATTAGGGCGGGGCTTACCTGCCTCTCCATACTTTATTCAAGTTCCCCCCCCCCCTGCTGCTGCACCTGTTATTTTTGAACATAAAATTACTGACAGCAGGCTAGACATAGAGCTGGCCCATGCAGTGGAGAACCTTGGCAGCTCAAATTTCAGTGGTGCAATGCCAAAATCCATCCCCTCACCTTCTGTTGGATGTCATAGTTGTGGTGCCCCAGAAGTGGCTGAAGCAATTGTGCTCCCCTAGATTTTCCTCCCAATTTACTTTACAGGGGTGTTGTGAAGATACAATAGGAGAGAGGGACAAAATTTGTAACCCTGGGCTCCTGAGAAGAAATGTGGGAGCGGGGTGCAAGCTGGGATTTTGTTTTTTGTATCTTTTTCTCTGTTTTGTATTTGTTATATATTGGAATAAAATAAATAAAAACATATTTAAAATAAAATAAATAAGAGAAGTCAGGTGTAGATGGCAGTCCCCACCTCTTTGTAATCATCAGCATTGAGGCCTAATTTTGTTTGTGTGTTTAAGGAATGATTGTTGGTTTAGCTTTCTTTCTTTTTATTTTTGCTTGTGATGAATTGCATATATCAACTTGGTTGCCTTCTAGGTGGAAGGGCAATTAATACACTTGATAAATCAGCAAGCCAACAGTGGACTTTTCCAAGATATGGACCACCTTTTCAAAGCCCACCTAAATTCACTCACAATGCTCATTTTCCAAAAGAATGCAGAGAATGGATCTTTAGCCAAGCATTTTAAAACCTCGACCGTGTTTTTTTTAAAAAAAGCATAAAATTTGGGAAAGGAATGGTTAAACATTTTATTATTCATGCCACATTCAAAGTAAATTGTGTAATAGTTTTCATGTCTTAATTACTTAAATTTTATATTGAGCTATAGCGATATTATCTCTCTTTTTGTCTCCACACAATTGTATTTTATAATAGCTTTTATTAGGGCCTACATGAATGGAATTTCAAATGAACACATCATTTCTGTTACTTGGGCAGTTGAGAAAAAGAGAGCACTTTTCTGATATTTGGCATGAAAAGCACTTCCCTTTGTGTTTTATGACATATAGAGAGTTGCATTCGGAAAGGACATATTTTGAACATAATGGTAACTAAGGGAGAGGAGAGAATGGTAGTGTCGCTTTCAGGAAGTTCCTTTTTGCATGAAGAGGAAGCTGGGGGTAGATGCTGCCCAAGGCGAGAAAAAGCGTATTTCAGGAACTCCTCGCAGTATCTCTGCACAGGTTGCGGCACAGCATCTTGGCATCTGGAGGAGCAAGGTCATTAACAGCATGTCTGGTGGGGCGGAGTTACTGGGATGCTGTGCCCTGACACCGCCATTGCTGTTGCTTATAAGGGGTGGTGGCAAAGTAGAGCACCAGATTTGAGGCAACACTTTCAGCAATGCGACCACATGTCCTCAACCTTCCTGCTGCTCTGCCCCATCCAGGGAAGCGGCAGCAATGGCAATGTTCCACCACACACGGATCTTGTGCAAAACAGCATCCACCTTCCTGGGCACTGATCAAGGCCGTCTTACCCATATGCGCTTGGGTGCGGGGCATCCAGGCGCTGGGCTCTCAGGGGCACCAGGCCGAGAGTCCGGGGCCCAAGAGTTGAGTCCGGGGAAGAGACCGCCCATCGGTCAGAGCGCCACGGCAGGATCTTCTGCTGTAGGCGCCTCTCCACCCCAACCCCCCGCCCTCCTGCCCAGCGTCTGACGGTGGAGTCGTCGTCAAAGTCTTAAGGTCTGCAGCACCACGGGACCAAAGCAAGCGGGCACTCCGGGTCCCCAGACGGACTTTCGCGAACCGCCCGCAGAGGCTTTCCACTTGGGTCCCGATAGCCACCAGCCTTAACTTTCCTCCTTCCCTTTCTCTGCCTCCCAAATTTTAGTCACCTTGCTGGACACGGAGGGCAACATGTGAGCAGGGAGGGCAATGCAGGTGACAAAGAAATCAGCTCGGTGGAGTCCCTGGCCATTTGATTTGATTTTTAACCCCCTCCCTGTCAGCAACATCTGGCATCCAACCGAGCTCCGGCCGCAGCAGCTCCATCCAGAAGGGGGGGGGGCCTGAGCGGATTTTTGCACCCCGGCGGTACATATGCTTAAGACAGCCCTGGCACTAATAGGTGGTTTTTGGCAGCCATCTGTCTCGAGAGACAATGGAGTGTGCCTCTAAGGGTGAAATCAAACCACTGGAGAATCACAGCGTCTGCTGTGGCTGCAGAGACCAGTAACTCATAACCTCTGCCACCCATGTTGTTTATGCTGTGGTAGCAGCACTGATGTGACCTCCCTGTGGTGCAAGCTCCAACTGTCAGAAAGTTCTTAGCTGAAATCTCTTTCTCGTAGCTTGAATCCATTGGTTCGGGCCCTGCCCTCTGGAGCAGGAGAAAACAAGCTTGTTCCAGCAGCTAAAAAAGCCAATGCAATTCTGGGCTGCATCAATAGGAGTATAGCATCTAGATCAAGGGAAGTAATAGTGCCACTGTATTCTGCTCTGGTCCGACCTCACCTGGAGTACTGTGTCCAGTTCTGGGCACCACAGTTCAAGAAGGACACTGACAAACTGGAACGTGTCCAGAGGAGGGCAACCAAAATGGTCAAAGGCCTGGAAACGATGCCTTATGAGGAACGGCTAAGGGAGCTGGGCATGTTTAGCCTGGAGAAGAGGAGGTTAAGGGGTGATATGATAGCCATGTTCAAATATATAAAAGGATGTCACATAGAGGAGGGAGAAAGGTTGTTTTCTGCTGCTCCAGAGAAGCGGACATGGAGCAATGGATCCAAACTACAAGAAAGAAGATTCCACCTAAACATTAGGAAGAACTTCCTGACAGTAAGAGCTGTTTGACAGTGGAATTTGCTGCCAAGGAGTGTGGTGGAGTCTCCTTCTTTGGAGGTCTTTAAGCAGAGGCTTGACAACCATATGTCAGGAGTGCTCTGATGGTGTTTCCTGCTTGGCAGGGGGTTGGACTCGATGGCCATTGTGGTCTCTTCCAACTCTATGATTCTATGATTCCATCTTCCACATTGCAGCCCTTGATATATGAAGATGGCTCACTTCTTAGTCTTCTCTTCTCCAGGCTAAACATACCCAACACCCTCAACCATCACTCATAAGACTTAGTTTGCAGATGCTTTATCATCTTGGTGGTCCTCCTCTGCTGGCAACCTGATTATTGAACAATCATCATGATTTGCTTGTACAAGCCTACCATAGAGTTTAGAAGATGTTCAGCCTTTCTTGAGCATTCGTTCATTCTTGCTCGCTTGTGGGGAGGTGATATTACAACGAGCATTCATCCTGAATTTGTCCTGCTTTGCTTGTGCAGTGGTTATACAGCTTTCCATTAATCAACAGTTCACCCCACATCTTTCAGTGTAATTCTACATGACTTTCCTAGCCGCGAAAAGGCAGCTTTTTAAGAAAAGTTGGTTTGCTGCACCAGGGGTGACAGAGTACTTTTATTGTGCAAACCTAAATTTTGGATCTCTGCCTGAATCTCTTCCCCAAAATGCAGGCAACCTCTCGGTTCTCACCAACTGCAGCCCTTTTGTATAAATGGTAAGAGTCGTCTAATATTTCAACAGAGTCCCTCCATCTGTTTTGCTAAATGTCATACCTTCTGCATTGATCTCCATGAGCAGTCATTCATCCTGAGCATAGATGATTTTTTTCTTCTTCTAAGGAACGAGTTGGCTTTTCTCGCTTCAGCTCAAGCTCCCCTCTCCACCCCCCTCCCCTGCTCTTTTATTAACATGTCCACACTGTTACTAAACACAAAGGGTTTCTCAAGGAAGCAATTTTACTACATTTGTTTGGGAGTTATATGGATCTTCGGAATGGAAATTGAGAGTACAAAAATAGATTTGGTTGATTTATGAGACATCTCTGTTTTCAATTCACCATCAGTATGTGCAGACACGACGCAGTCAAGAAATGAAGCATCTGGTTCCCCCACGTTTCATTTATGAACTTTAGCACCAGATGTAAATCATTCATAAAAATCCCAAAGTGTTGGAAGGGTCTCTTCCTTCATTTTAACAAACACAGACTGCAAGTACTGTACCTAAGACTTCACATCATTTGTTACCAACGATAGGATCTGAATTTTAAAAGACTCCCGGAAAATAAATTTCAAAGAGGATGGGAGGAGAAATGGGAGGAGGAGGGGGGGGATGAAAAGAAAATACAGGTGATCCTTACCATCTTTTGCGCCTGTCGGCAAATTTTCTACGAAAACAAAAGCTGTCACTTTTGTTTACTCAAAGGAAGCTTAACAAGCAAGGCAGGGCTTTTAATAGGAGAAGAAACCCATTTGTTTGCCTTTAGTTTTCATCAGAGTCTTTCCATTAGTCTAATACCCACATCAGAAACAGAGGAAAGTGTCTCACCCTCAAGTCCTCCCCCTCTAGCCCAGTAAGAGTCACACCGCATTTCCCTTCCCATCCATCAACCACCCTTCTCTCCTCCTTCCAATCCCTCTTTGAAACTTGCGTCTTCAGGCAACCCCACCCACTACCTTATCATCCTTCATAATCCTGTGTTTCCACTTTACATCAGAACTATGGCCCCTTGTCTCTCAGCATAAGTGAGCAAGGATGCTGAAGAGCAGGATCAGAGGGTTAGGCTCTTGTAAGCTCGTTGGGATAAGGGAACCGGACTCCTCCTCCCATGTCAAAGCACCTTATATACTACCATATAGTGCAGCTTTACGCCATATCGTAGTAGCTTCTCCTGGTGGCAAGCGTGTGGCATCTTCTGTTCTGCTTGGCAAATTAAGGAGAGAACTACCTAATCCCATCATACGGGCAAGGTGGCCAACCTCTTTAGGCCCATTTAGCTTTTGGAATGAGTATTGTGTGCAACACCCCCTCCTTGAGATAAGCTACCCCATACTTTGCAAGAGGCAGAAAGAGAAAGAGCACACAATTGCATACACCTCGCTTTCCCGAGGGATCTGGGTAAAACTTATGTCTAGTAGAATTCATCTGACTCTGGAAAGGCACATAGAGCTGAAAGGGGAAGTGGGAAAGAGCGTCACTCTTCTAACTTCCTCCTTCCGCTCTCCTTTTCAAGGGAGGAAAAAAAGGTACCCATCCTTGACCAAGCAGGAAGGATGGGGGGCAGGGTGGGAGGAGTGTCTCAGAGGCTTCATAAGCACCAGAGGAAGGTCATAAAGGCACCATTGTGCTCATAGAATTGTAGAGTTGGAAGGATCCACAAGGGTCATCTAGTCCAACTCTCTGCTTGACCCCACAACCCTGAGATTAAGTCTTGTGCTCTACTAACTGAGCTCAGGGATGCCATGTTGGGAATTCCTACTATACGGGGACATTTTTGCAGTGCTTGCAGGTCCATAACTTGTGTCAGATTTGCACATAAACTAAGTAAACTACAGTTTAGGGCCTCAGATTATGAAGGGACTCTAAAAACAGGGTTTTTTTGGTGGGGGGGTTGAACAGGTTTTACATAATTGATTAAAAAATAAAGGAAATGAGGGGAAAAGACATTATCTTTCTGATATGACAGAAATATACTTAATGGACACACAATTATTTGTCTCAGTGTGTTGATAAATCTGTGCAGAAATAACTATAATATAGGTTTCATATATGTTAAGTAAGAAATCATAAGTTGTTTTCATTTAAATGTGCAAATAGCCTTATTGCAAGATATGCCTTTCCGTTAGATTGTTAAGTTTCGGTTGCATCCTCACCTTTGTCATGGAATATATGCAAAATATATTTCTCTTTCCATTGTCCCTTCTGTAAAATAATCAGTGGCGTAGCGTGGGGGGTGCAGGGGGGGCCGGCCACACCGGGTGCAACATCTGGGGGTTAGGGTTAGGGGGCGCAAATCCACGGGTTAGGGGGCGCAAATTACTTGCCTTGCCCCGGGTGCTGACAACCCATGCTACGCCACTGAAAATAATACATATTTTGCGGTAATGCTATGGCACCTGGTCGACACACTGGTTACATTGGTTTTGGATGTGCCTGAGCATTGCACAAGAAACAGCTTCCTAGCATGTGTACTTATACAACAGGTGTGAGTAACCTTTGACCCTCCAGATGTTGCTGAACTAAAACTCCCATCATCCCTGGCCATTGGCAGTGCTTACTAGAGCTTATGGGGGTTGTAGTTCAGTTACATCTGGATTGCCAAATGTTCCTCAAATCTGCCATAGATCCTTTGGCTATAGCAGTATTTGGCTATATTCCTCCACAACTGGTCATCCTCAACCACCAATTGTGATAGACTAAGCACTTGTAAGTAGACTCCAGGATAAAATCTCTTGACTTTAAGTGACGCAGGATCTCACCTCCAGAATATGTTGCAGTATCAACACATTCTGAAGGAACATGTGATTACTGTGGATTTTCATAAGATGTATCATCCAGCTTCACTCTCTTTATCTTCATCGACAATCCACGCACTGCAGAAAGACATAAAGAGACAGTATAAAAATCGTCCAGACAGAGTGCTTGGGGAAATGATTGATGTTGGGCCTGCCATTTGAGAAACATGACAATTATTTGATTCGTCTTCCAGGTGTGTTATAATCTTCAAGCCATTCTCCTAAAAGATTCATATGCTAAATTGAAATACTTGTCTCTGTCATACAGTTCTTGGGTGGTTCTGCTCAAAATCGCCAAAGCTGCTTCCTCTCTGATCCATAACACGACCATCCATTCCTATCAACTATCCTATCACAGACACCTAAATGAGTGTTTCCTTTGCAAAGGCAAAATTCCACCTGATTCCCTTATGATCCATGCCATTCCCTGGGCAAAATGCTTGCCAATTCCTTTCTGCGTGCAGATATTTCTATTTTTCTTGCATTACCAATTGATGAATGGGTTATGACACACTATTTACCTCAACTTGCAGCTCTAGGGAGCTCCCCTCCTCACATCTGCCACCCACTTGGATTCCCACTAAATAAATCTTAATCGCAAGGCAAGAAAAAGAAGAGGGGAAATGAAAGAAAGAAGACCCAGCAGCCAGATTGCTGCAATTAGGCATTTGGCTTACAACATCCTTCTACAAACCAAACAGTTTGCTTCAGATATTAGGAGAATCTCATAGCTAATGGAATATCTCCTCCCACATAAACCTTCCAATGGCACTTGCTGTTTATTGATTATTCACCCTAATTTGTTTGCAGGGAGCTGGGGCAATGTTGCATCAAGCAAGGCTTAACCCACACTTCTCATTATTTCCCCATCACTTTTCACACTGCAAAAAGTCCCGTCTTCAAGGGAAGCAGGTTTGTTGTGCAAGGCCTCCCATCCACACTTAACGTTTGTCACCTGAATTTGCTGGTATGCAACTGAACCTTGCAGTCTGGAAACACCCTAATTCTTTGAGATCAACTGGAGAGGCATTCCTGTAGGCTTCTCTCTTTTTTTTTTTTTTTTTTTTTTTTTTGCTATTGTGCTCATTTATTTCAACGTATGCAAAAGCTAACTTGACCTCAGAACCTTCTAGTCTGAAGGATTCAACTTGCTAAGTCAAGAAATAAATACAAACTCAGGTTCCTTCTGAGAATAGCTAATGCTACTCTAGGCTGCATCAACAGAAGATAACATCCAGATCAAGGAAAGCAATAGTACCACTCTGTCAGGAACGTCCCTTCTCAGAGCTACAGCGAGGACTCTGAAGGGTAAGGAGAAAGCGAGAAGAGAAAAGTTTCTTTCCCCCTCTCTTATGGCACTAGCTAGCCCTTGTGGATATCCAGTGAAGCTGAAATGTTGGAAGATTCAAAATAAAATCCTTCACACAGCACATAAGTAAACTACAGAATTTTCTCCCACTTTTGGCTGTGATGGCCACCAAATTGAAGGCTATCCACATTTACAGAGGACAAGAATATCAGCAGCTACTTGCTATGATGACAATGTCTCTGAATACCAGCAGTTGAAAACCACAGGAAGGGAAGGTACAGTTGCACTCAGGTCCTGCTTGCAAACTTCCCATGGGCATCTGGTTGGCCACTGTGAGAACAGGATCCTGGACTAGATGGGCCTGATCCAGCAGGGCTCTTCTTGTGTCCTTGCAAGTGGCAATTGTTGCACATTGCCATTATGATGGGTAGCTTTTTGTACAGAACCCAAATAGGACCCAAACGCCCAGTGATTCCCCCTGTCATCCACGCACTGGCACCGATTGATTTGCTTTCTTTTATCACAGCAATGTGAACATAAAGAAATATGAGATAGTTAGAGATGCAGCCTTAGCCAGTGCTGTGCAAAACTTTCTAATAAATGAGATTTGTTAAGGATAAAAGTACAGTAATTGTCTTTTTAGGGGAAAGGTCAGTGGTACTTGGAAGAAAGGTTAATAGAACAATATTAATAGCTTTATACTGGGGCAGAGAGAGAGGCATGCAGTATTCATGGAAATGAAAAGCAGGAGTGAAGATGCTGCCCGTTACCAAAAAGTTAGGTCAAAATTCAAAAGGTCATCTTTATCCCTGGTGTGCCCAGAAATGACAAATTAGAAAGAATATGAAGTGTTATCAAGGTTTTTCCCCCCTCCTTCATTCAATTACTTTCACTGAAAACTACGGGAAGGAAGCAATCAAAAGAGCCAACAGTCACTGCCATTGACCACGCTTTGTTGAGACATCAAGGGAAGGTTGTGGGAAGAGAAAAAGTCAGCATGACACTGCCGTCAAGCTTTTACCCAAAGGAACATCAGCTGCTTTGCACACTCGAGCCAGAATTTGTATTCGCAAAATGCCTTGTTGCAGGGAACCTGTTAAATGTGCTCACTGTGGTTCCATGTTTCACACACACTATGAGATGGTTTAAAGGTAAAGGGACCCTTGACCATTAGGTCCAGTCGTGGCCGACTCTGGGGTTGCGGCGCTCATTTAGCTTTATTGGCCGAGGGAGCTGGTGTACAGTTTCTGGGTCATGTGGCCAGCATGACTAAGCTGCTTCTGGTGAACCAGAGCAGCGCATGGAAATGACGTTTACCTTCCCGCCGGAGCAGTACCTATTTATCTAGTTGCATTTTGACGTGCTTTCGAACTGCTAGGTTGGCAGGAGCAGGGACCGAGCAATGGGAGCTCGCGGGGATTCGAACCGCCAACCATCTGATCGGCAAGTCCTAGGCTCTGTGGTTTAACCCACAGCGCCACCCGCGTCCCATGAGATGGTTTAGAAGGGATCAAATGCTGGTCCACCACCCCATTAACTTTGGCCATTGGGGACAGAGGGCAGGTTTACTCCATGCACAGCAGCGTTCCAGGCTGAGGGCTAAAGTACATGTTTTGGTGGCGACCAAGATAGGGTCTTTCCCCAAATAAGTTTAAGAGTAGCCCTGGGCTTTGATTTGTGGAAGTGGCACTGGGGGAGGAAGCTCTTCTCCTACGTTATTGCTATGATGATGCATTATTTTTGTGTGTTATTTTACTGATACACACATGTGTCTCTGAGTATTGATGGCAAGAGCTGCTGGATCTGTGTGCAGCTCCCCTGTGTGGTGACCCATTGAACTGCAAGTGGCAACACTTCTCAAGCAATTACCTTCAGGCCTTGGACTGGCTCCGCCTACCCAGGCTGGCCGTTGAGTCATGCTAGGCAGAAAGGAGTACAAAAAGGGCTTTACTTGAGCAACAGACTCTTCTAGAGTGCTGGTGTATTCCTTTATACAGGCAACTCCCCATAGGCATGGGGGAGTCTCATGGGTGGGATCCTGGGCTTTTGTTGTGCTTTCAAGCTGCTGAAAGTTTGTTTGTGGGTGTCCTTTCTTCCGTTCACATCTCTCCAGTGGGCTGGAAAACAAAATTAGTGACCACACCTCTCTCAGGTGCTCCATAGCCAGCCTCCCTGGCTCCTCATGCTTCTAATAAAGCTTGAGGAAAGATGTCCTCAGATAACGTTTTCCATGGACCTTTTTTCAGGTCAGGAAGTGTTGGCAGGTGGGAGGGCTGCAGAGTTCCAGAGAAATATTCCATGGAAACAAGCACACACCCTACACACATGCAATAATAAGATAAGCCCAACCCAACACCTACTGAAATTCTAAAGGGCCCGAAGAAAGAGACAGAAAAATGGAAATCTCTTTAACAGAGGGGGGGGGGGCTTTTGAGAAACTGAAGGAGGGGTTTTGGCCAGGCGCTCATTTAGGTAGAACTGCTCAGGTGTTCTACCTGGTGTTTGTGATTTCACAGATATACCAACATGGGATGAAAGTTAAAGCTGGGAAGAAAGGTAGTAAATTGTGACAATTACATTTCAACAGGGGGAAGAAAGCTGGAGATGAGTTAGTTTGGTGTGGCATATTAATTACTGCTCCTGGCCTGCTTGATAAGGCTGGAAATTCTTATCAGGTGTCAGGGCGAAGCTCACATGGGATGAAAAGAAGAATCTGTGAACATTTACATTGCTGTTGCCCAACTGCTTGCCTATTCATTTGTGGAAATTCCTCAGGTCAAACAAACAAAACAGATTTGGAGAGAACAGATAAGAAATGCTTAGTCAAGGGAGACTCTGATATTTACTAGTTTGCTCATCAGGGAATTACCAGTATTTTTTTAAAAAAAGAAACACAACCCTTCTATATTTTAGGCCTCTAAAACTTTTTACCAGGATCCTTTGAGAATCCAGACCTTTTGGAGTAGATTTTACTGTTTCAAGGAAGCTGATTTCATGGGCCTCCTTTGGAATATCATCCTCTTGGGTTAAATGACCTTATTCAAACAGTGTCCATGCTGGGTTATCCAAATTGCAACATAATCAGAATCCAAAATCCTTCCAGATTATGCTGTTAATGTCATGCATGTACAGTTGGAACTAAATTTCTCTCAGCCTTCCCCCACCAGTAATTCCTAAACTGTGCCTCAATAGTGTGCCATTAAAAATGAAGTTCCCACCCACAGAGGAGGCTGCTCACTGTGTCTCTGTATGTTCTAGTAGTGTTCCAATGGGTCTTCTGAGAGGAAAATGGCACCCTCTGTTGGCTGCCATTATTTACCACCCTCCCCAATGCCCCCTCAGAATTATGTGATGTTGTGAGGTGGCATGATTTCACGGCCACGTGCATGAGAATATTTACAACCTCTCTTCAGAGTTGAATGGGCTGGCCTGTAAGATGCAAACAGAATGGTCAATATTAGACTGAGCCGTAAACCTTATCTGGATTCATAGTATGATCACTGTATGCTGTAGAATTAAGGCTGCTGTCTGATCTTGTGTGGTGTTGTTTTGTGATTTCTCTTTTTCCCCCCACCTCCCAAAAGAAGTTTAAAAGGGAACTATTGCCAATAATAAGCTCCCGCCCCATTCAAGGATGTTAGGAAACAGGGCCTTGAGGGGATGTGGTTGGAGGGGGGTTGTGGTCTGGGGAGAATCGCAGGGCTCAGATAGAAAGGCTTAGAGGGTCACTTTCAGTGCCAAGACTCAGGTTCCCCCTCCTCTTCAAAGTAAAGCCTGAGCAATAGCATCACCCACTTCCTGTGTGCCTATGGGAATCAGGAGTAAGTCCATACGGTTCACCCACTAATAACTTTTAAGTTTTAAACTTTTTTAAAAAAAACAACAACAACTTGCTTTCTTTTTATTGAATTTTGAAGCAGGTTGTATTTTAGCTTTTTTAAAAAAAAATTGTTTAGCTTTAACTTTGAATAATCGTTATTGTTTCTGATTCTAAAGTCTTGTAAGCCGCTTGGAAGGGCTTCTTGCCCAGTAAAGTTGGCATATAAGTATATTAAGTAAATAAATAACTTCTCAGAAGTTTGGCAAACACATCTCAGAAAACAGACTGCATGTTACTCCACAGCTGTTATTTAGCAAGAACTAGCAAACATATACTTTGAGTTGCTGTGAATTTTTTCCTGTGTACTTAAAAAATAGGGATGTTGGGGGTTTTTTTATATAAGATTACACATCCAGAAGTGGAACTGATCTTCTGTGTGTGAAGAACTAATCCCTGCTATGAATCTACAGCTAAGCAAACAGCACATTTATTTTCTTCAATCAGATCTTTTCAAGAGACTTCACGTCTACCTGCTTTTAAAAACAGATCTTCTGTTGCATAGTTTCTCTCTCTGTCTCTCTCTCTCTCTTGACTCCTCTGCTCCATTGCTTCTTAAACAATCTGAAATGAGTCTCGGGAAATGGTTATTACTTAGGGTTGCCAACTTTTGATATTGGCAACATTGCAACATGCCATGTGCTGCACCATATCACAACTCCACCTAGCTCAGTGTTTTCCATGCTGGTTGAAAATGGCTCTGCAGCGTTTCAGGCAATAACATTTCCCATCTCTGTCTGGAGATGCCACAGATCCAACTAGGATCCTTTGCATATGTTGTACCACTGAGCTGTTCCACCTGAGTGAGGAATCATAGAATCATAGAGTTGGAAGAGACCACAAGGGCCATCGAGTCCAACCCCCTGCCAAGCAGGAACCACCATCAGGCCACTCCTGATATATGGTTGTCAAGCCTCTGCTTAAAGACCTCCAAAGAAGGAGACTCCACCACACTCCTTGGCAGCAAATTCCACTGTCGAACAGCTCTTACTGTCAGGAAGTTCTTCCTAATGTTTAGGTGGAATCTTCTTTCTTGTAGTTTGGATCCATTGTTCCGTGTCCGCTTCTCTGGAGCAGCAGAAAACAACCTTTCTCCCTCCTCTATGTGACATCCTTTTATATATTTGAACATGGCTATCATATCATATGGAATAAAGTGGAACTTGGGGAGAAGGACCTAGGACTGAACATGGCAGGTCAGAGGAGGTCCTGGAAGAACCTAACAGGATGGCACAGAGCCCAGTCAGAAACCAGTAGGTTAGAGAGGGACTAAGGTGAAACCTTGTGGTTTTATGGGTGTAGCATAGTCTTCTGCAGCACCCTGACCTTTGAAAGCTGAAAAAAACCCCAAGGGAAAAAGTTATCTGGTGACTTCTTTCACTGAGCTATATTCAAAGCAGAACAAAAGCCCTACATCCCACACATGCAAATTTCTCCACATACAAAATGTCCCCCCCTCCCACTTTGTGGTTTTGGAGTGCCATTTCTTTTATCATAAATTGGTGGGGAACGGTCAGGAAAGAACCGGCAGGATAAAATTTCAGCGCAGCACTAACATCAGCAGAGGCAGTGTCTGACTGTCAGCACAGGGCGTGTGTGTGTGGTCTCTGATTGGCTAGCAACCCTTGGTGCAGGTGCAACCTGCTAATGTCTGCAAAAGTGGTTAGCCAATCAGCAACAGCACATTTGCATAGTGTCAACAGAGGTGCCCTCAGCATCTACAGCACAACCCTCAATGGTCTCGACTAAATTGGAACTTCCCTTTTTTGGGGGGGTTGCTCTTGCATGAGAGGATGGTGCCCAAAAATGTGGGTCACATGACTTGCGTGGGAGTGTGCCCCAGAAGATGGGCATCCTGGTTTCCCGCTGTGACACGTTGGAGAGTATGCTACTGCTGCCTCTCTTCAGTTTCTGTTTGCGGGAAGAAATTCTTCCTCTGACCTAAGATGAGCCAAAAGCCCATCTAGTCCAGCATTCTGGGCTGCATCAAGACACATCAAAGAAGTGTTTCAGTTGTTGCTGTCTTTGTCCATGGAGTTTTCTTGGCAGGGATACTGGAGTGGCTTGCCGGTTCCTGCTCCAGGTGGATCACGTTTGGTCAAAACTCACCACTATGACCTGTCCATCTTGGGTGGCCCTGCACGGCATAGCTCATAGCTTCTCCGAGTTATTCAAGCCCCTTCGCCATGGCAAGGCAGTGATCCATGAAGGGGAGTGTTTCAGTTAAACGCGTTCATTTACAACGCGTTTTTTATGAGAAATTGGGTTGGCAAAAATAGAACTCCACAGCGCCATCTGGTGCCACAGTGTTATGATGCATATACAACGCATATAAAGCGCTTTTTGTTCGCCAGTGTAGCTGAGTCCCTGTCCTCACAGTGGCAAGCTGGATTATGAGAAGCCTCCACAGGGCACTCTCCCCTTGTGATCCCAGGAACTGGCATTCAGAAGCATACTGCCTCCAATAGTGGGGGTAGAATAGAGTCATTGATAGTCTTATCCTCTGGGACCCAATAGCTCCCACAGGAGCAGCTCACAGTTCCAACTGAGTTAGTAGTGGCTGATTGACAACTCTGCTAGAATCCAAAGCAAAACTATTTATAGGGGATGCAAGCCAGGGCGCACAAATGCCAAATCATTTAAACTGATCACTCTGTTTTCTCCGAATTGGGAATGATTTAAAAAAAAAAGTGCTGTGCAACTTCTGGCACATCTACATTGTTCAAAAAGAAGAAGATTTGTAATGTTACCAACACAGTTTTTTGAAAAAAATATGAGCAAATTTCATCAAGAGGTTTGGCTTGACAAAGGTGTCCCCCCCACCCTTCTTCTCCCATATATAAATATATTGAAGTATTTAAATTGCTTGTAAGTGTAAAGCTACCCATGCACTGATACTTCAAGAAGTATAATGTGCAATCAGACATCATTTTTTCCCCTGATAGGATTTTTCATGTTGTCTTATAATGTAGTAAATTGAGAAGCTCAGAAGCAGAACTGCTTGTGGATTTGTAATTTTAATCTTTATATATATATATATATATATATATATATATATATATATATATATATATTCTTTAATTTCCAGAATGTAATTCTGCCCCCAGCTGGTTAAAATATCGCTGACATGGGAGACTGAAAGTGAGAGAATGTTGAACCTATGAACTCTGCCGTCTCCTAAGATGATGACTCCAATTTGCATCTAAAGTGTTGGCAATTCTGGTGCTTAGTGCAGGTGCTGCTAACAGATTTGAAAGTTTTTTTATGGGTGTACAGACTGCTCCCTCTTTATTAGAGTGCTCATAACAAGTGGGAGATGCTTTTTCAAATACTTCTCACTGATTACGGCTACAGTGCATTACAACTAATGAGCTGTTGAGGACTGGGCTACAGCAATTATTTCACCAGTATCCACACAATAGGAAATTAATAGATTTCTGTGACTTGCATACACCCCAAAGTTCTACACACTGGATATAAAAGGGCTGGGTGTTAATGCAAGGCTAATTTCACCACAATTTTCAGTGTGTGGGGTTTTCTTTTCAAGTTTTTTTTTGGGGGGGGAAGTAAAATAGGAATACTGATATAGGAATACTCTCATTCCTCTCCCCAATCTTAAATTCAGTTTTCCACATTTCTACAGAAGCTTGCAATATATTAAGTTTAAAGTCCTCATGAAAATCCATCTACCTTTGTGTGTGCATTTCTAATATTTACTTATCTCCTAATATGCACATTTTCTGAAAGCAAATTTCTCTAATATAATGCTTTTCTGTATGTTATTTTTCACCGTATGTTATTTCTGTGCACATATATCATTGGCTGGAGAACTGCATTGCAAAATTCAGAGAAGTGCGAATTTCAGAGAATGGCTGAGTTTTAGTTTGTATATTGTTTTGGGAAATGTGAATTAGGTAAATCTACCTTGAAATGTGAACAGAACTGAATTCCCCCCCCCCCATCCCTAGAATAATATGATATTAATACACACACACACACACACATATGGGGCGGCACATATCTGTGTGTGTTAAGTTGTGTGTGTTTATTTTCTTCCACTCCAAGGAAGAAGCAATAATCTTTGTACCTCATAACTCTTGAAGCACTTTGATCCTGTGTATTCAGAGACCTATGCATTGTATATGCGATATAACACCATGACACCAGATGGCGCTGTGGAGTCCTGTCTTTCCCTACCAGATTTCCCTGTGTGAGTTTGCAACACGTTTAGCTGAATTGCTTCTTTGATGTGTCTAGATCCAGTCTTTATGTACATACTTAATTATACGCATTACATAATTTTGCCACCGGGGGCAGCGAAACAAATAACATAGTTTTTGGCGGAAGGTGAACTGCAGCAGAATGGGAACGGTGCTGCGTGCAATGAATATGGGATGGAATGGAAAACGATGCCCATTTTGCATCTCTAATTTTGAGGCCCACTGCTCCTGAAATTGTACAAGGAGCAGAGACATTGTGGCTAGCAGCCACTGATAGCGCCATCCTCCAATAATTTGTCTAATCTCCTTTCAAGTCAGTGGCCATGGCTACATCTTATGGGAGCAAATTCCACAGCCCAACTAAGTTCTGTGTGGGAAAGTTCTTTCTTTTCCCTGTCTTTAATCTTCTAACGTTCCACTTTGTCGAATGGTCCCAAGTTCTGGGATTGTGAGAAAGGGAGAAAACCGTTTCCCTATCCAATTTTCCCACACCGTTCACAATCTTAAACACTTCCATCATGTCCTCCTTGGCTCACCTTTCCTCTAAACTAAAAAGTTTCAAATGTAGTAACCACTCCCCACAGAGGAGTTCCTTTAACCTATTGATCATTTTGAGCTTCCTTCCGAAAGCCTGCCACAAACGCTAGTCTGACCTAAGCCCAAGCCTGTTTTATTTTTGTGAGCAGAGCAGAAACGTACCGTCTCCATTTTGTTGTCTTGAATGTCCTATAGTTTCATAACAACAAAATGCCTTTGTTCGCGCAACTGAAGTATGCACCAAGAATCAAAGAAGCAAGAAAAAAGGGAATGTTCCAAGCTATTACTGTAACAATCCAATTACAATGCCTATCAAACTTAACTTCACAGGTTATAGCTCCTAATTGCCTGACAAAAATTGACACTTCAGTCGCAACAGCATAATATAATCAGAGTCCAAATTAAATTTGATCGTGGGCAGAAAACGATGCTATCATTTGGCGGCATGGAAACAGGAGATCAACTAGCATGATATCAAGGATCAGAAATGAAAATTATTCATTAATGGCAGTGGTTTTCTGATAATGGAAATGACACAGTTCAGACGGCTTCGTAAAAACACTATTAATTAAAAAGATGATAGACCTAACAAGGCATAGAAACTAGTGGAACCTTCCCCCTCCCCACCCCACCCTTCCCATACTTGTTAAGGTGAAGGATGACAGTGTTTAAGAACAGAAGTTTATGCACTTTTGAGAAAAGTATTCCGCTGATTCTGTAGCAAGTTTACAGAGTTCTTGCTTAGTGAAGCATCTTCCTCTAGGGTGCTATGTCTGAGGGACATAAAAAGTGCCTAAGCCATAAGACGGCATTGTAATAAGCAATGATAGTTTGGGCTATAAAAAGAAGAAGGGTCCGATTCATAAAAAATATATCCACTTGGGATTTTTGCATACTCCTAAGGAAAGGGGAGGGAAGGCTGCAGGGCCGAGGGGGGGAGACCCCTTTTTATTTCCCTGCACAGGCAGCTGTCCTTTCATTTCACACTGGAGAAATGTTAAAAAGGAAGTGAGTGCTAAAGAAGCAGCCAGCCAGTTTGCTCACAGGAACACCGAAACTCAGCTTGGCCGTGATGAGACAGGGAGATGTGTGTTCAGAAGAGAGCCATGGCCTCTCTTTTATTGTTGGCATGAATGTCCCATGTTCATGGGTATTAAATGTTGGGCAACTTTAAAAGAGTATTAGACAAATTAGTGGAGGATAAGAGGGACGTGGGTGGCGCTGTGAGTTAAACCACAGAGCCTAGGGCTTGCCGATCAGAAGGTCGGTGGTTTGAATCCCCATGACGGGGTGAGCTCCCGTTGCTCGGTCCCTGTTCCTGCCAACCTAGCAGTTCGAAAGCACGTCGAAGTGCAAGTAGATAAATAGGTACTGCTCCGGTGGGAAGGTAAACAGCGTTTCCATGCGCTGCTCTGGTTTGCCAGAAGTGGCTTAGTCATGCTGGCCACATGACCCGGAAGCTGTACGCCGGCTCCCTTGGCCAGTAAAGCGAGATGAGCGCCGCAACCCCAGAGTCGGTCACGACTGGACCTAATGGTCAGGGGTCCCTTTACCTTTACCTTTAAGGCTAGCAATAGCTACCAACCTGGGTGGCTTTGTTATTGCTATTATTTATTACGTTTACTCTACCATGGCTGTCAGAGGCAGTATGCTTCTGAAGGCCAGTTGCTGGAAACTACAGGAGGGGGGAATCCTGTTGTGTTCAGGTCCTAGAATCACAGAATTGTAGCATTGGAAGGGACCCCAGAGTCATCTAGTCTAGCCGCCTGCAATGCAGGATTCACAGCTAAAGAATCCCTGACGGGTAGCTATCCAACCTCTGTTTAAAAACCTCAAATGACAGAGAGTCCACCACCTCCCAAATATGCACTGAAATGTTTCAATTATTGCTTTTAACTCGTTTCTTTTTATTACTTTGTATTTCATAACGTCAGTTTTCAATGTGGTGAGCCACCTTGTAGGATCACCGTATCATTAACGCAACCTATAGCTAGGCTCTTAGGCTTACACCGTACACGGAAAAGAAGAACCCTCCCTTCCATTTCTTTCCATTTTTGAAATGCAACAGCAGAGATGTTCATGAGACCACCCCGAGCTGCCGAGAGAAGATAGGCCATCAATCTAAATAAATAAATTCCTCGCTGCAAGTTGCACCCTTCGCCCCCCGTCTGTAAAGAAATATTTGTCACAATGCCTCTCCTTGCCGCAAGAGCCCAACACTCACGTCGCTGGAACAAGCTTATTGCCTGGTCCACCACTGAGCCTAAAACTGTAAACAGCTGTGGATCTTTGTAGTCATTAACAGACTCCTATTGAGTAGTGCAGAAGCCTGAATTCACCAAGGGAATGGGCTTGGCGCAAAGCCTAATTGTGATACTTGCAAAGTTTTAAAATAGGGGATCTGACGGTGGGCCAGCAACCCTGTTAAGCCGAGTTTCGTTATTTGTTTTCTCACTAAGGCCCTGCGTTTCCTGATCCAGTGTGCATTGCTGGGAAGTGAAGACTCCTCAGCTGTACACTATGTGTATTGCGGAGGGGGGAAATGGAGTAGAAGCACAGAGATGTTAGGCAACTTGTTACTCAGCCAAGAAAGAAACTTGCTTTAGTACAGATGAAACATATTAAAATCCCCGTTCTCTGACTTCTGGTTTTGCTGCAACTTGGGCCACATTCACACCATACGTTTTGTGCACTGTGATACCACAGTTGTGGCTTCCCCCAAGGAATTCTGGGAGCTGTAGCCCTCCCTATTCCCCTCACGGAACTACTGTTTGCAGAGCTCCCTGTGAAGAGGGATTGCTAAGGCGCTCTGAGAATGGTAGCTCTGTGAGGGGAGGGGGTAGCTCTGTGAGGGGACTAGGGGTTTCCCAATAACTCTCAGCACACTACAGCTCCCAGAAATCTTGGTGCATGGTGGATGGAGGGAGCTGGGATCCAACCTGCCCCCTGGGAAAGTTCCTCCGTCTGTGATTTAAATTGCGATGCACTGGTGTGGCCTTTTCCAGGTTTATTTTGCACAGAAATGACTCCATTCGTCATTCTTTTTAGGCTTTCCATTCAGGCCATTGCCAGAACCTCCACAGCTAAGAGACCATTACACTCCTGGAAGCATTAAAGAGAGCCCTGCAATTGTATTGGTAGGTTCAATAATTTGCAGATTAGCCATAAATAAAACAAAATCAAATAAATGAACCTTTTAGTGAACTTGCCAAAAGAAAGGATTCTGGCACGTAATTTTAATTATCCAGCAAAGCCTTTCCCTCGATGGGGGTATTTATCAAATCCAAAACGGTTCTGGTATTAAGCTAGCATGCACACACACACAAAATCAAAACCAGCTTTACTTATGCCACACAACCAAATAATAATTTCTTTAAGTTTATATAGCCATATGGAATATAGCTCTCCCCAACTTCTATATATAACACCGGTCTTGAAAGACCTACACTGGCTCCCAGTACGTTTCTGAGCACAATTCAAAGTGTTGGTCCTGACCTTTAAAGCCCTAAACTGCCTTGGCGCAGTATACCTGAAGGAGCGTCTCCACCCCCATTGTTCTTCCCGGACACTGAGGTCCAGTGCCTTCTGGCGGTTCCCTCCCTGCGAGAAGCCAAGTTACAGGGAACCAGGCAGAGGGCCTTCTTGGAAGTAGCACCCGCCCTGTGGAACGCCCTCCCACCAGATGTCAAAGAGAAAAATAACTACCAAACTTTTAGAAGACATCTGAAGGCAGCCCTGTTTAGGGAAGCTTTTAATGTTTAATAGGTTATTGTATTTTAGTGTTTTGTTGGAAGCCGCCCAGAGTGGCTGGGGAAACCCAGTCAGATGGGCAGGGTATAAATAATTATTATTATTATTATTATTATTATTATTATTATTATTATTATTATATCAAGAGCACCCGTGACATGATGGGTAACCCAAGCCTATACTATCAATGGGCAAATCGCTTTGCTTCCATGTAACTCAACTTGACCCATTTCTGCATTGATTGATCTATCTATATTAGAACAGGTGGGTTAAATGCTGCAGGTGCTTCCCTGCAAGGTAGCCCTTTGGGAAGGAGCTACAACAGGAACCACAAAGCATTGGATCCTGCCGTTGACCGGATTCAATCCTGAGGTTGTGCTGGTTGGCTGTGGGTGGCTTCCTGGCAAGGAAGCCATTCATGGTAGGCACAGTAGATGGCTCCACACACGACTTAAGATTTCACTTACCAGCTGGTAAGCAGGAGGATTTGATCCTGGTCAGGGTCAGTTGCTGCCCTGCAGAGGAAGCAGCCTCTTGCAGGATCGGATCCTACTGCCTACCAGCTAGGATTCAGTTCTGCTTGGTGCTGCTTCAGAGGATGGGGAAAAGCAGACCGTCCTGCAGGCAGAAAGTTTGGTAGGAAAGACAAGGTGGAAAAATAGCACCTCTGCAGCCCATACAGCTGGACCATAAAGAAGGCTGATCGCCGAAGAATTGATGCTTTTGAATTATGGTGCTGGAGGAGACTCTTGAGAGTCCCATGGTCTGCAAGAAGATCAGACCTATCCATTCTGAAGGAAATCAGCCCTGACTGCTCACTGGAAGGACAGATCCTGAAGCTGAGGCTCCAATACTTTGGCCACCTCATGAGAAGAGAAGACGCCCTGGAAAAGACCCTGATGTTGGGAAAGATGGAGGGCACAAGGAGAAGGGGACGACAAAGGCTGAGATGGTTGGACAGTGTTCTCGAAGTTACCAGCATGAGTTTGACCAAACTGCGGGAGGCAGTGGAAAACAGGAGTGCCTGGCATGCTCTGGTCCATGGGGTCATGAAGAGTCGGACACGACTAAACAACAACAACAGCCTATACAGGCCCTTTCTCCCCCTAGACTGTGAAATCCAAGCCCAGTCTGTGTGACGTATCCAGGCATATGAATAACTGGAGAGAGGAGACTTGCCCACTGCCTCCACCCACCTCCCACCCCCGTCCACATGGTGATCCAAAGCTCTGAGAATTATGTAGGCCCAAGGTATAAATGCAGATGCTCTGCTCTCTGCTTTGGGTGTTGTCATGCTCCCCAACTCAACTATTTAAGGCAGGGTTGGGAATAGGAAACGTCAGATCTCTCTACCTGGCCCTTGGGACAGGCCAAAGTGGCATGCTTGCCCTTAAGATTCTATTCACCTTAAAGATAAAGGTAAAGGTACCCCTGCCCATACGGGCCAGTTGTGACCGACTCTGGGGTTGCGTGCTCATCTCGCTTAAGAGGCTGGGAGCCAGCGCTGTCCAAAGACACTTCCAGGTCACGTGGCCAGCGTGACGAAGCTGCTCTGGCAAGCCAGCACCAGTGCAGCGCACGGAACGCCGTTTACCTTCCCGCTATAAAGTGGTCCCTATTTATCTACTTGCACTTAAGAGTGCTTTCGAACTGCTAGGTGGGCAGGAGCTGGGACCGAACGGCGGGAGCTCACCCTGCCGCGGGGATTCAAACCGCCGACCATACGATCGGCAAGTCCTAGGCACTGAGCTTTTACCCACAGCACCACCCGCGTCCCTCTACCTTAAAGATACCTTGAGTGGGGCTGAGAGACTTCAGAGACGTGTTACTAGCCTAAGGTCACCCAGCAGCTGCATGTGGAGGAGCGGGGAAGCGAACCCGGTTCACCAGATCACGAGTCCACCACTCTTAACTACACCACACTGGCTCTCAGAAAGTTATAGGAGGTTCATGTAAGGAAGTGGGGATGGGGTTGGCCAGCAGAGTGAGCAGGGTGCAGTTCCTCCTACTTTAAATATTTTTTAATATATGAAAAAAATAGCAGCAAAGACACAGGCAGGTTTTAGAACTCCCGGGATCTAACAAAAACAGTGCTGATATAATCTTGTATATGCTTTCGTTTCCTCATTTCAAATGCATCATTATCCAGCCTTGGAGAACAACATGGGAATCCAAACGAAATAAACATACTATGTGAATGAACAGTCAGTTCCACTTTGTAAAATATTAGCCATGTAATCTGCCATCAGGGGCAAAATTATAACTAAAAACGAAATTTAAGAATATTATTTCATCCAGCATCCTAGAAGGAAAGACACTTCGGGGCTTTCAATAAGCCAAAATTAAAAGTATTAAAAGTTTGCTACTTTCCCTTTGCAACCATTTTAAACCCTTTTTGTGTAATGAGGACTTAAACTAAGTAAATTATTTTCTGTTGGTAGCAACAAGGCCCTGTTCTGCAGCTATCCAGGTTCTGATTTATGGAGATGATTCAAACTGAATACTAGGGATGGGAGGAGAAAATTGAGTGTGCATTTAAAGCCAAATCTATCAACTCCTCTTTCTGAAACAAAAAAATAGCAGTCCTTAGAAATTTGCATTCATCCAAATTTTGCAATGCACTTCTCCAACCTAATACCATTTACTGCACATACAATTGACTATATTAGTGAAAATAATGCACAGAAATGGGCTATATTAGGGGAAATTGCTTGCAAAACTGCATAGAAAACTGTTTATTGGGAGAAAATTGCACTAAAATGCAAATTTTCATGAGGAGGTTTTTGTTTGTTTTTTAAAGATTACAAATAGCTGCAAAATGTGGAGAACTGAATTTAAGATTAGGAAAATGAGTAACTAAGAAAACTAACATTGACAGATCCTTCCATCCCTGCTGAATACTCTTTATCTTTCATGTAGCTCAAATGCAGTGGCAGCGATGAAAGAATGAGATTCTAGCAATGGCACACCCTCAACCTCTCCTCCTTTTTTTACTTACGTATAGCAGAGTATCCTTAAGTACAGTAACAGAAGCATGACATTGTCTCATGTTAGAGGTTATCCCACATTCAAATGAAGTCTGATGTGACATGACAGATGGGCCACATCTCATCAGCAAGTCAAGGAAAGACTGGCTGGAGTATTTTGTTCCATTTCAGTTGGTTTAAAATATATACACACACATATATATATGTTTGTGAGAGCCAGTGTGGTGTAGTGGTTAAGAGCGGTAGTCTCGTAATCTGGGGAACTGGGTTCGCATCTCCGCTCCTCCACATGCAGCTGCTGGGTGACCTTTGGCCAGTCACACTTCTCTGAAGTCTCTCAGCCCCACTCACCTCACAGAGTGTTTGTTGTGGGGGAGGAAGGGAAAGGAGAATGTTAGCCGCTTTGAGACTCCTTAAAGGGAGTGAAAGGCAGGATATCAAATCTAAACTCTTCTTCTTCTTCTTCTTCTTCTTCTTCTTCTTCTTCTTCTTCTTCTTCTTGTGGACAAAGGCAGGAGAGAAGAAAAGAGAAGAAAATTTGGATATGGAATGTTTTAAGTGTGAGGTAGCTTTGTAGGAACTGATACCTTTAGCTTAGAGCAGTTTCTGCTGCTGGCTTCCAGCATCCGACTCCTGAGGCAGTCACCTCATTCTGTCTAATGACAGGGCTGGCCCATAACTCTAAGGTAGGATAGGTTGAGAGCAACTAACCCAAAGTCACCCCATGAGCTTCATTGTGGAGTGAGGATTTGAACCTAGGCCATCTCAGGCCTAGTCCAACACTGTAACCCAAGGGTGGGCTGAATTAGGCCTCACAGAGGTCCTAAATTGGTCCATGGGGCTATTTCCCCGTAAACCCCACTTACCTGCCCCATCCCTGATCAAGACTGAGGGACATCACCTTTGAACTCCAATTTCAAGCAATTTGTCAAATCACTTGCAAATGGACCAAGCCTGTTGAAATTTCTCACTGGGCATCAGGGGATTGACATGTGGTTGGCTATGTTTGCCTCTCGAAAGTTGGCTCATACTGGGAAGGAAGTATCTGGACTAGTGATGGGATCCAGTTCCCCACCATCCTGGGTCTCAGTGTGAATTACTAAGCCAAATACAGACCAACCATTCATGGTTCCTGTCCAGGGAATTAGTCAACATTCCTATTTTTCGGTGTGTCCTGGACTGCGAAAACAGGAGATTTTCAAGCACCTAGCAAGAGAGTTCCATCTGAAGGAGGCACATCTTTCATTTAATGTACATGCTTGGGAAAGCCTTCCAAGATGTTTCCTCTTCATCTGGTCCTATCTCCACAGAAGGGGCCACTGATACGCCACTGTCCAGGTCCCACAAACACCTAAAAGCCCAACTGGAACTAGCCTGTATTAACTCTCAGGCACAGGCATTTCGAGCAGAGCTTTAGTTGCACCACAAAACATGCCAAAACAAATGTTGGAGATGATCCAACTTTTATCTGCGCACAGGAGGTGGCATATAATTACCACTCAAAACTCATGCAAGATGAGAATGACAAAATGTGCCAACCGCTCCTTTGAGTGTTCTTCCCCCCTCGCAAATGAGCCGAATGACGGTGGAGACTAGTGAATAAAGGGCTTCTGTTTTCTAAGTTCAAGTCCCAGACTGCTGAGGTGAAGCTGAACATCATCCCCGCTGACTCAGTAGACCAAATTGCACCGTCCCATGCCAGAAGCATAGGCCACTGGTGGTTGACCTGGTGCCCTGTTGGGCTACCATCCTTGAACATTGGCCATGCTGGCTGGGGTTGAGAGGAGTTAGAGTCCAGCAATGTCTCCAGGGTACCACATTTACCATCCCTGAACAGGCAATCCTGGTAATATAAGTCAGACTGCTATATGAACCAATGCACTGACTTTCAAAATGAGGGCTCCCACAGGTGGCCAATGTATTGAACATCCATCCTGAATTGCTTACAGAAAGCTTATGTGGAGGATAGATTATATCTGGCCTTTATCCAGCATTCCTTCTGATTTGTTTTCAGGGAGGTTATACAACAATGAGCAGTCATCCTGCATTCATCCATATCTGCTTGTGGGGTGTTTAGGTGCTGTTCATTCATCCCATACTCTTCAGTGCATTTTCCAGTCACTTTCCAAACTGCAAAAAGTATGGTTCTTTTTTAAAGTGGATTTGTTGCACTAGGGTGACAGAGCCCTTTAATCCCCTTTAACGGCGCAAACCTAAATTTCCCAGGATGTGCTTGGTTCCCACCTGCAAAATACTCTGGGGTTGCCAGAGTTCCTCACAACCCTGGTATTCCTCAGATGTGTATCCAATATCCCTTATTCTATATCATGGGAATATATGACAGCAGCTCTTTCAAGGTCATGGGCAAAGTTCTTTCCCAAGCCCTGAAGTAACTTGCCCACTATGACCATTGCACTTCAGAAATGCTGTGGAATATTTGTACAAAACACTTGTGCATGCTAAAGCCCCATAAAACTGAATGCAAGTGCACTTTCCCTGCCGTGTACCAGATGCCCAAGAGTTTCTCAGCAGTCACATCCACATGGAAGATGTTCCTCAAGGATGACAAATTTGACAGTATATAATGTTGAATATGGACCCATCAACATGCTGGGTAGCCCCTGGTTAGTGGCAGAGTCTCTTGGTGCTCTTTCAGACATTCCATAAAAGTATGGACAGAAAATGTATGAATGCTACACAACGTCCTTTATTCATGTTGAAGGGGAGGAGAGATCTACTCATCTCCATTGTATTGGGGGGGGGGGAATCATCCCTGTGTTGTATGAGTTCTTCATATGTTCTCCAAGATGCTCAAGCAGAAGATGTGAGAGAGGATGCATGCCACCTAAAGGGATTCTGAATTGCATCCAAAGATGAAGAAGAAGAGTTTGGATTTGATATCCCACCTTTCACTACCTTTTAAGGAGTCTCAAAGCGGCTAACATTCTCCTTTCCCTTCCTCCCCCACAACAAACACTCTGTGAAGTGAGTGGGACTGAGAGACTTCAAAGAAGTGTGACTAGCCCAAGGTCACCCAGCAGCTGCATGTGGAAGAGCGGAGACGCGAACCCAGTTCCCCAGATTACGAGACTACCACTCTTAACCACTACACCACACTGGCTCTCATGTCGGAAAGGCCAGTTACCAGATATATCAAATACATGAAGGTTCTGTGGGCAAGCTTGATAGCATGGCTGGCTTCCAATCCAGTCATACAAAGGTTCACCCAGCATGGATTTATTTTTATTTTTATTTTTTTAAAAAATCTCATAACAGAAAGTTGCATTTCTACATGAAGAAAAGCTTCATGGGACTTCGCTCCTTCTGTTCCAATATACACAAAAGAATCTAGTCCACAAAGGAAAGAAGAGTAAAATGCCGCCTATTTCATCTCCTAGTCTTTCTAGAGACAAAACAGTAGCTCAGTGGTAGAACATCTTACATGCTTTTAGATTGTTTTAGATGTTTTTAACTGTTTTAAATAGGTTCTTATTTTATTTTTAGTTGAATTGTTTTTATCAGTGATATATTTGCTGCTCTGGGTTCTGTTGGGAGGGAGAGCAGGATGCACATTGAATTATTAAATAAAACCAAAGAAATTAAGAATGAGAGGCGGGCTTTGCTGGATCAGCCTAGTGGTCCATCTGCTCCACCATCCTGTTCTCTCAATGACCAATGAGATGCCTGTGATGGGAAGCCCACTAGCAGGACATGAGAACAACAGCACTCTCCCCGCTTGTGCTCCCCACTAACTGGGATTCAGGGACATGCCATCTCTTTTACTGGAGGTACTATACAGCAGTCATGGCAAGTAGCCAAGGATCGCCTCATCCTCCATGAATTTGTCTAGCCCTATTTTAAAGCCGTCCAAGTCGCTGACCATCACTTCATCGGTCCAGTATATCTGAAGGAGCGTCTCCACCCTCATCGTTCTGCCCGGACACTGAGGTCCAGCTCCAAGGGCCGTCTGGCAGTTCCCTCACTGCGAGAAGCCAAGTTACAGGGAACCAGGCAGAGGGCCTTCTCGGTAGTGGCACCTGCCCTGTGGAACGCCCTCCCACCAGATGTCAAAGAGAAGAACAACTACCAGACTTTTAGAAGACACCTGAAGGCAGCCCTGTTTAGGGAAGCTTTTAATGTTTGATGCATTACTGTATTTTAATATTTTGTTGGAAGCTGCTCAGAGTGGCTGGGGAAGCCCAGCCAGACAGGCGGGGTGTAAATATTAAATTATTATTATTATTATTATTATTATTATTATTATTATTATTATTATTAAACACGGGAACAAATTCCATAGCTTGACAGTGCTCCTGGTGAAGAAGTGCATCAGTTTTGTCTGTTCTGAATCTTCCAGCACTCAGAGCACATTCAGAGTACATGCTTTTACATTTAGGAGAGAGATGGGGAACCTAGGGTCCAACAGTTGTGGTTGGACCCGAACTCCCATCACCCCTGACCATGCTGGCTGGGGATGAAGGAGAGTTCAAATCCAACCACATCTGGGTGGGCCACACAGGTTCCCCATCCCTGATGTAGAAGGTTTCAGGTTTCCTTCCTGGCACCTCCAATTAAAAAGAATCATGGGATAGGCGATGGTAAAGATGTCTGCCAGGGAACCACTGCCAGGTGGAGTAAACAATGCTAATCTAGAAGGACAGGTAATCTAACCTGGTAGAAGGTCAGCTTCCTGTGATCCTAATTTTCTCTGGGCAGACGTACAATCACTGCCATTAACCACCAGATAACCCTCATCACTTTAGTTCCTGGCCCATATAAGAGTTAGTGCATGAAACATAAATGGCTGTTCATGAGTAAGGTTAGCTGAGCCAATTAATGCCATCTTCTGGAAACGAGCTTTGAGGTTATTTCAATTAAACCTGCTATCGGGAAGGATCTGAAGTATCCAGTATACTCAGGAATTTTTAAGAGGTTGTCTTCTTTACTGCTCCTCAGAGGAAACCTAAATGCTATGTTGAATTTTATCATCCCACCTTGGTTATTGCAAGCCTGAGCTCGGTAACATTTCCATTGCCCTCTTTCTGTCCCTCTTGGTTCTATGGGCTCTTTCACATGGGGCAACGGGATTCACAAAATGGGATACACGACGCACTCGCATTTTCCCTTTCTTTGCAACAGGTCTTCTCTTCTCCATAAAGGAAACTCATGCATCCTGCCCCACAAGGATTTTCACCCATTTGGTTTCCTTTCTCATATGGAAAATTTGTAGGTTTCCTTTTGTGTAGGTGGGCAACACACGGCCAAGGTTGGAAGCAAAAGTCACGAGCATGTCTGCTTGCAGAACACATGCAATCCTCTGTCTCTCACCCCTGGTCTCCTTAGCCACTCCTTGTTTGCATTGCTGCTGTTTCTCTTGCTTTGTCTATTTCAAAACTAAACAAGTTTTCACACCCCCTCTGGAAACAGAGGAGAGTTTGTGGCTGTCAAACCTCATGGGAGAGATTTCAAAAGAAGCAGGGCCACCACAGAAAAGTCCCTGCTATTGTCACGGTCAGGTACCCAGAGCAGCGTTTCAGAGTCAAATCTTAACACACCTAACATAAAAAAGTGGAAGTGTTTCTTCACGTTTTCAAGGAGAATTTTATTTCTGGTTTGCCTCGTTCTTTGAAGGCCTCTAAATATTTCCTTAAAGGAATCAAAGTTATTTTATTTTGCTTTAAAGCATGACCCATCAGGGTAATGAGCGGAAGAGAAAGAGTCATATTTATTCATCAAGCAAATATGAAATATTCCATTTAGATTGTGACAGCCAATATCTTCCATTGTGTACAAAATGTTAAATATATGCCTGATTGTCAGGCTTCTGTTAAAAGAGGAGGCGGTTTACAAGTGGAAATCTGATTGACAAGTCCACCAAAGGCTCATTAATTAATGTGGTGGCAGCAGTCAGGAAAAAGCTGGCATGCAGCCAGGTAAGAGTCCTCTGTCTGTTTGCTTTTGGTACAGGTGCAAAGTGACTGACAATAGATTTTAGATAGGGGGCTGGGTAGAGGCTCCTTTCATCTTCCAGAGGCCTTGAGCAAGGAGAGAAAGGAAAACCAAATGTTTCAGCACAAAGCGCAACACAGTTTTTAAAGATGGTTTGGCAAAGACGTCACCCATGACCTGGGCAGACCTTTGTTCCTCAGCAGGGAAAGTAAATTTAACTATCAGAAAATTAGGGACGGAGGAAAGGGACCTCACCCCCATATATATATATATATATATATGCAGGTTTTGGTGTCCTCGGGTGTCTTCCCGTGTAAAAGTTGGGGTGTCTAGGCGACGTTTCGACGAGGTCTCACTCGTCATCTTCAGGCTGGTGCTTTCGGCTTCTTGTTACTGGAACAGAGCAGGATCTCAGTGTTTGAGTTCCTATAAATACTGTTGAGGAGGTGTGGTGTATAGCCTCCAATGTTCTGGGCAGAGAGGAGGTTCCCAGGCTAGTGTGCCTTTTCTTCTTTTGTTCCTTAATTACTTGAGGGATATCTTGAGTGATTTCTTGAGTGATTTCCTGAATCCCACTTAGGTGGGTCATTAGGTGTGGATTAGTTGCTAAAGCCTTCGTGTCTTGAACTCTTGAACTTTGTGAAGAGTTTTTCTGAGAAGATGGCTGTACTGCACTTGGTTGTGCTCTGGCTTGGCTTCGTGTATAGGGGCGAGCTGTGGTTTTGTGGCCTGTGCCAGCCAGATCTGTGTAGGGATTGCAGGGGGGTGCAGCATCCGGAGGTGCCACCCTGGTTTGGCTACTGGATGGTGTCTGTAATTTATCTGTGGAGAGGGTCTGGGTTTGGGTCTGGTGTGGTTGATTGGTGATGGCGTTCTGTGTGCCTCTGGATCTGGTGTCAGATTTTGTGGGGAGGGCTAATTTCCAGATGTCTGGCAAGCGGGATGTGTCGTCACGCTTGTTCATGTTGTGAGGGTGTTTCTCTATCTCGATGGCTTCCATGATTATTCTCTTGTGGTGATGTTCCATGTTAAAGAGCAATTTGGAATCTGCAAAATTAATTTCGTGTCCTGTTTCTTTCATGTGTTGGAAAAGAGAGGAAGTTTTTTCTTCTTTTTTGACGGCATTCTTGTGTTCTGCGATCCGTGCATTTATTCGTCTGTTTGTTTGTCCAATGTACGTGGCTGGGCAGACTTTGCAGGGTATTTCATAGACCCCTTGGTTTTCCAACTGAATTTTATCCTTGGGGTTTCTGAGGATATTGGCTATTTTTTGGTTGGTGCAAAAGGCTGTTTTGATATTGTGTTTATGGAGGATTTTGCTAATTTTATCTGTAGTGCCCTTGATATAAGGAAGGAGGGCTATGCCATTGTTTTCTTCTGTGTCTTGGTTTTTGGGGGGTGTTTCTTTTTGGATTAGCTTCGTAACCCTGTTTTGCTGGTATCCATTGGCAATTAACACATTTGAGAGATTCTGTAACTCAGTTGTCAAGTGGTCTTCGTCAGCCAGGCGTTTGGTTCTGGAGATGAGAGTCTTGGCTACGGAGTTTATTTGTGCAGGGTGGTGGTGTGATTGTGCATGTAAGTAGCGGTTGGTGTGTGTTTTTTTCCGGTAGATAGTGTGTCCTAGGGAGCCATCAGGTTTTTTGTAGATTAGGACGTCAAGGAAGGGAAGTTGGTTGTTGGCTTCTATTTCCATAGTGAATTGTATTTTGGGGTGTAGGCTGTTGAGATGTGTGAGGAAGCTATCCAGTTTTTCCTTCCCGTGTGGCCAAATTACAAAGGTGTCGTCAACATATCTGAGCCAAAGTTTGGGTTTGTGTTCTGACTTGTCTAAAGCATTGGTTTCAAAGTGTTCCATGTACAGGTTAGCGATGACCGGTGAGAGGGGTGATCCCATAGGTGCTCCTTCTATCTGTTTGTATCTTTGTCCATTGTGGATGAAGTACGTGTTGGTTAGGCAGTGGTTGGTCAGGTCCAAGATGTATTCGGGGGGATTGTATTTGTTTTGAATGGCTGTCAAGGCTTCATTAATGGGCACTTGTGTGAAGAGAGATACAACATCGAAGCTCACAAGTAGGTTATTGGGTTGTAGGTTTTGCTTCTTTATTGTTTCTATGAACTGGAAGGAGTTTGGAACGTGTGAAGAGATGGATTCTGCATAGGGCTGAAGTTGCTTGGCGAGAAATTTAGCGAGATTTTGTAGAGGTGAGCCTATGGAGCTGACTATTGGTCTGAGTGGTGTTCCTTCTTTGTGTATCTTGGGGAGGCCGTAGAGTTTGGGGCATCTGGATGATTTTTCTCTGGGGATGATTCTTAGCTGGATTTCTTCACTGATAGGAGAGGCTTTTATTTTGGATTTGGTGGTTTTTTCCAGATAGGTGGTGGGGTCTGTTTTTATAGGTTGGTAGGTAGGGTCTTGGAGTAGATTTGATAGTTTTGCTTGGTAGTCCGATGTGTTCATCACAACAGTGGCATTACCTTCCTTGACGTCCTAATCTACAAAAAACCTGATGGCTCCCTAGGACACACTATCTACCGGAAAAAAACACACACCAACCGCTACTTACATGCACAATCACACCACCACCCTGCACAAATAAACTCCGTAGCCAAGACTCTCATCTCCAGAACCAAACGCCTGGCTGACGAAGACCACTTGACAACTGAGTTACAGAATCTCTCAAATGTGTTAATTGCCAATGGATACCAGCAAAACAGGGTTACGAAGCTAATCCAAAAAGAAACACCCCCCAAAAACCAAGACACAGAAGAAAACAATGGCATAGCCCTCCTTCCTTATATCAAGGGCACTACAGATAAAATTAGCAAAATCCTCCATAAACACAATATCAAAACAGCCTTTTGCACCAACCAAAAAATAGCCAATATCCTCAGAAACCCCAAGGATAAAATTCAGTTGGAAAACCAAGGGGTCTATGAAATACCCTGCAAAGTCTGCCCAGCCACGTACATTGGACAAACAAACAGACGAATAAATGCACGGATCGCAGAACACAAGAATGCCGTCAAAAAAGAAGAAAAAACTTCCTCTCTTTTCCAACACATGAAAGAAACAGGACACGAAATTAATTTTGCAGATTCCAAATTGCTCTTTAACATGGAACATCACCACAAGAGAATAATCATGGAAGCCATCGAGATAGAGAAACACCCTCACAACATGAACAAGCGTGACGACACATCCCGCTTGCCAGACATCTGGAAATTAGCCCTCCCCACAAAATCTGACACCAGATCCAGAGGCACACAGAACGCCATCACCAATCAACCACACCAGACCCAAACCCAGACCCTCTCCACAGATAAATTACAGACACCATCCAGTAGCCAAACCAGGGTGGCACCTCCGGATGCTGCACCCCCCTGCAATCCCTACACAGATCTGGCTGGCACAGGCCACAAAACCACAGCTCGCCCCTATACACGAAGCCAAGCCAGAGCACAACCAAGTGCAGTACAGCCATCTTCTCAGAAAAACTCTTCACAAAGTTCAAGAGTTCAAGACACGAAGGCTTTAGCAACTAATCCACACCTAATGACCCACCTAAGTGGGATTCAGGAAATCACTCAAGAAATCACTCAAGATATCCCTCAAGTAATTAAGGAACAAAAGAAGAAAAGGCACACTAGCCTGGGAACCTCCTCTCTGCCCAGAACATTGGAGGCTATACACCACACCTCCTCAACAGTATTTATAGGAACTCAAACACTGAGATCCTGCTCTGTTCCAGTAACAAGAAGCCGAAAGCACCAGCCTGAAGATGACGAGTGAGACCTCGTCGAAACGTCGCCTAGACACCCCAACTTTTACACGGGAAGACACCCGAGGACACCAAAACCTGCATTCCTGTACCCGTGAAAATCTACGAAAGCAAATATATATATATATATATATATATATATATATACACAAAACATCATTCAAATTCCTTAAGAGACTGCCACCTTGTCCCAGCAAAAGGAGAAATTCTTTCAGTCTGCATTTTAAAGCAAACCAACCTAATCCACTTACATGTTGGTCAGAACACAATTGGATTATGCATTTCTCCTAATTCGGCTAGCCAATTTCAGACTTTAAAGATTTTTGTGGTGTAGTGGTTGAGAGCGGTAGTCTTGTAATCTGGTGAACCGGGTTCGCGTCTCCGCTCCTCCACATGCAGCTGCTGGGTGACCTTGGGCCAGTCACACTTCCTTGAAGTCTCTCAGCCCCACTCACCTCACAGAGTGTTTGTTGTGGGGGAGGAAGGGAAAGGAGATTGTTAGCCGCTTTGAGACTCCTTAAAGGGAGTGAAAAGCGGGAAATCAAATCCAAACTCTTCTTCTTCTTCTTCTTCTTCTTCTTCTTCTTCTTCTTCTTCATTTTTAAATGCACAGAAAAATGTGCATCGGAGTGGGCAATGCACTGAAATAATAGTAGTAGTAGTAGTAGTAGTAATAATAATAATAATAATAATAATAATAATAATAATAATAATAATAATATTTTCTTATACCTCACCCATCTGACTGGTTTGCCTCAGTCACTCTGGGCGACTTCCAACAAAAAGATGAAAATTATCCAAAGGTATATATTCTAGGGGAAGACTGCATGCACACAAAGTCCATCCAATTTAAATGTGAATTTTAGGGCTGTATTCAGAGAACCAAAGAATTGGAAGGGACCCTCAGCTGCTCAAGCAGGATGACTTCCACTTACACAATGATTTTTGATTCTGTAATGACTTCCACTTAGGCCATGATGCTTTCTGCTTCCCTCCCCTCACCACATGTAGATCTTTTCTGGGTCATCCCCTAAATATCTGGAGCAGATTTGAGGATAGTTTGGTGTGTGCACAATGGGAGGAGTGGGAAAACCCCACTGCACTTCTGCAGTTATTTAGCTGAACGCCACCCTTAGTGCATTAAAAAAAATCTGCAGAGAAAACCTTGAAAGAATGGAGCTATTATTGAGCACACACAAAACTCAATTTGAAATGAAAACAGGCTGATCCATACACCCCTTTATCGTGCATCAGAACCGTGGCCCTCAGTGAGAGGAGATCTGGGTCTCTGAAGTATGCCAGATGTCAGTCTTCAAAGCAGCGACCCCACTATAAGCAGCCAGACCTTCCTTTGCATAAATGTGTTCATAATGGGTAGATCTGTCGATTTTACTTCCTCTCCGTTTCTCGTTTATCCACTCATCATGAGAAAGACAGAGAGTCAACATGAAAATACATCAGCATTGTAGTGCAACTTTTAGTATGAAATGTTGCTTAATAGACTCAAACTTGCAAAGCAATTTCCCTTGATATAATGCAATTTTGTATGTTATTTTATCTAATATAGTGCATATTTCAAAGGGTGGCTGTGCTTTCGTCTGGGCGTTGTTTCTGAAAGTGAGAATCATGTTAAGTTTGTCTTTAAAAGTGAACTGAATCAAAATTCTCCCCCCATCAATGTAATGTGGATTTCACACATATGAGAATGTTGCAATGCAGTTTAAATGCATATTTAAATGTGCATTTTATGGGGAAATCAACATTTAAACATGGCTTTTGAGGACAGATTTTGAAAGGATTGTTTTAAAATTCCCAGATAATGGAAAAAGAGCATGGAATTAAGGCAAAATTGACATGGGTCATAAACCGGCAGATCCGCCTGTTGCTGCTTTTAATCTTTTGACTATAAACACCCTAAAATCACTGGGTGCCATTTCAACTTACTTTGATTCTCCCTTCCTTGCTCTCCTTGCAGCTCCTATTGCTTAAAACAAGAGCCCAGTAATGTGGAGATACTGTGTCTTAAGCAAAGGTAGCACTAATGAATTCAATTTCATTGTCAACCTTTTCAGCCTTGTGATAGCAAAAGATTTTCAGTCACTTCAGGCCGGGCTCTTCCTGTACTGGGGGTCATTTTTATGCTCTTTCAGGGTTAGAACCGCTGGCATGCCCTTACAGGAAGGCGCAAAAGTGAAATTAAACCTTAAAATGCCATTTATCTGATCCCCAATTAAAACATAATCTTTTTAGAGCTGTCAATAGCTACTGACTGGAATCAATAGGAGGAAAGATTATGATTGATAGTTCCCCAGCGGTTCCCAGTCAGAAAGGAAATAAATTGCTATTGTCAGGTCAGCAGGAAGCAGTGTGGGGGGGGGAGGGAAATGTATACTGGGCTACCACTTGAGCAATAATTCTGGGGTGTTTGCTTCAGCGGAGAGAGTGGAAGAAAAATATCAAATAAAATAAAATATAATGCCAGAGTCTTGTCTAACACTCTCAGGATGTGAAAACATGTGTCTTTAGAAACACGATTTCTCAAAAAAAGGTTTCTCTTTCTCTCTCTCTCTTATCTTCCTATATATGCTGAAGTTTCTAAGTCAGTCTCTTAAGAGTGGGGGCTTAGTTCCTTTTGCATTTGCATTTAAGAAATATAAGCTTACACTCCTTTAAGCAGATCCTGGATATTCTTCATCTTCGCTTCAGGAGTTAAAGTTTTAACTATCTAAATCTAATGTTTGACATACGCCCGAGTATGTAAGCTTAGGGTAATAGGACTAAACTACTCTTATTTGCCCTGACCTACATTATGATCTCGTATTTCTAGGCCAGCTTAAGAAGTTCATGTTGAAATTCAATTTCCCAGTGTGTGGAGGGAACAGAAGCACTTTCAAATGTAATCTTCTTCCTTTTCTTCGGTTTTCCATACGTTCCAGCTTGCCTCATGTGTCAGGGAAACGCATTTGTCAAACGACAACATAAACAGCTTCATTTTAGGGGAGCCAAGCCAAAATGATCTGACTCGGCAGTGGCTCCTGAAGCCTTCACGAGATACAAAATGGGGGCAGAGAGATCTTGTCACAGAGGATGGGATGGGAGCTGAACTGGATAGGAGTTTGAATGGTTTCATAGGTTACTGCCCTGACATGGAAGTCAGCAAAAAACTTTTGGGGTGGGGTGGGGTTTGCACTGTTTCTTTTTATGTTATATTATTTATTGAAAAGTAAAAAGTACAAGATTACAAGTGCACAGAGTAAGATAAGACAGAAAAAAGAAGAAACAAGAAATAGTACCCATGTAGAAAAAAAACAACTGAAAAAAATATTGTGTACATTACAAAGGGACAAACGTGTTAGTTAACCAGACCTTAATCTAATATATTTATAAAAATGAATTCAAAATATTGTTAAATTGGTCCATGGCAAGTCTACGCTTGTACACAATTTGATCATGTATAGCGAGTATGTACATATCTTCAATCCAATCATTAAAGGGAGCTGCATTTTTATTTTTCCAGTTCATCAATACCAGTCTTTTTGCAGGGCATTCATATTGTCCCTTGGTTAGATTCCTTGGAGGCCAGCAAAAACTTAAGGAAGGGCAAGAGGGAGAAGTTCATATTTTATGCCACACAGAATTATTCCTCAAAATATCTTGAGTTAAAGTGAGGTATAATGAGGACCAGGTTACCAGAAAGAACACCTGCCCACAGATAGACCTGTTAGATCACTTGGATCAAGAATGGGGAATCTCGGGCACTGTAGCTGAATGCGGCCCCTCAAGTCTAGCTGGCCCTTAGAACTCTCCTCAGGCTCAATCCCTCACTCTTCTTCTTTGGCAATCACTCTTAGCTGAGTAAGACTGTCTTCCATAAACACGGTTTTAAGAATGAGTCTGTAAGTGACTGTGGAGGCCAATTCTGGACCACACATCCTTCCACAGTGGGGATATTGGTTTCTGGGCGGGAGCTGATCACAGTGTGGATTTGCCAAGCGTGCCTTCCTCCTCACATGTTTCTCCCTTGCGTCCTGAGTTCAAGTTTCTTCACAGCCCATGACACCTTTTATAAAGGCTGTTCTCCAACTGGAGCGCTCGCAGGCCAGTGTTTCCGAGTTGTCAGTGTTTATACTACATTTTTTTAGATTTGCCTTGAGATGGTCTTTAAACCTCTTCTGTTGACCACCAGCATTACGCTTTCCATTTTTAAGTTCGGAATAGAGTAGTTGCATTAGAAGACGATAATCAGGCATCTGCACAAACATGACCAGTCCAATGAAGTTGATGTTGAATAATCACTTCAACGCTGGTGATCTTTCTTCCAGTACATGGTATTAGTACGCCTTGTCTTTCCAAGTGATGTGTAAAAATTTTCGGAGACACCGTTGATGGAATCTTTCGAGGAGTTGTAGAAGGCATTTATAAGTGGTCCATGTTTCACAAGCATACAGTAAGCTTGGTGGTACAATAGCTTTCTAAACAAGCATTTTGGTTTCCCTGCAAATGTCCCGGTCCTCAAACACTCTACAATTCAATCGGGAGAAAGCCGCACTCGCAGAGCTCAGATGGACTTCCCTTCCTTGGAGGTTTTTAGGCAGGGGTTCAAGCCCCATGTTGAGTGACAGATTCTTGCTCCCTGGTTTAATGCACTACAGAGCACTGTTGCTTTCCCCCCTCATCCTACTCTCTGGTCTGAAAGCAGGTGAAACTGGCCCCTCACATACAAATAACTGAACCTTGTTGTTTCCTCATAATCACTCCAAACACCCCTGTGGATAATTCCTCTTCCCACACCCCTTTATGTTAATAGGAGCACTGTGGAGGCAAAATGCTTTAGAACGGCAATATCATGCCAGGTCAAAAGTTAAGTAAGTTTGTTCCATCCCTGCTATTTTGTGTTTTAAAGCAGACTTTTGTCAAGGCAGCCTCTCTCTGTTATTACTTCTTGAATGATAAGCACCGGGATTGACCTTCAAAAGAGATTTAAATGGGTCTTATCCGAAAAACAGTCTGCGAACATCTATAAACTAATACTCTGCCTTTTACACCTTCCTTTCTGAGGTGTAAAAAGACTGCAAATCAAAGTCAGCAAGCAACTTACAATAATGGATTTCAAAGTCAAAAATCTAATGCAAATCTCACTATTTGCTTACAGACGCTTTGAAGTCCTGACAGATTAAGTTTAGAAGTATTTTCATAGATGGTATCTACATAATCTAACACAGATGATTTCAGGAACTGAGCTGATGTTTCCAGTAGATACTTCATCTTTGCAGCACCAACACCACCAATACGAAATGCATCTGTTGTTTATTTTTATTTTATTTTTTGGCATTTGTTGTTTAATTATTATTTTTTAAGGTTCCATGCAATTTATGGCACAACACCAAGGGGTTATAAATAATATTCTGCCTCTGTGGAAAGGTCTTTATCTCTGTAGGGGAAAAAATGGCAGATGTGTGGGATAAAAGGAACTCCATCTCTGTTAAGCTTATATAAGGTAATTGACTTTGTTAAAGGACATTTAGGTGTTGTTTGATTTACATCTAGTGCCAGCTTAATGCATCAACCACGTAAGGTTCCACTTGTTTAAATATTTCATTTTAAAAGGTGCAGTAAGCGCATAACTTCATCAACATCCACCCTTCCCTGACTGAAATGGATTCTCAAGTTTAATCTATTACACCCATGACTTGAAGTAAATGAAGTCTTCACCCCTCTTCCTGACAAGAGAATGGAGGCTGTCATATTACTTATTCCCATCAAAGTTATACAAAGGACTGGGCAAAAGTCCCACTATACCTTTGTGTGTGCGCACGCATGCACGCACACAAACCTGTTATAAATCGGGAATTATATATTTTAAAAAACATGAAAGTGAGAAACGGAAACCTGAACTCTCTTGCTTCTTTGTTTAAAGCAGTCTTTCTCCTTTGTTTTCTTATCAGCATTTCACTTTTAAGGAAGAAAAACGTTTGTTCTCCTTCCAGGACTGCCTTGATCTATGTTTATTTGTTCACATGTTATCACACATGACTCAGGCTGCCTTACATTGAGCCAGGCCATCTCAGAAAACGGTGCCATGTTTCAAAAAAAGGAACATTCCTGACACCAGCAAAGTTGAGCTTTTTTTAAGGAGCCCCAAAGTTGTTGATCTTTTTGAGGGAAACCTCCCCCCAACAAGGTGATTTGAGGGGGAGGAGCTGTTTCCGCTACTTTTCCCATGCATCTGGGTTTTTCCTGGCATTTTGCCTATTTGCCAAAATCCCCCGACACCATTTTTACACTCGAAAACCAGGACATGTCAGGAATTTTCCTGATGTATGGGCAATCCTAGCAAATGCTGTCTGTCCTGCTGGCTGGCAGAAGCTTTCCTGGGTCTTGAGTAATGGCCTATCCACTTGCAAGCCCAGCTACTAGACAGGCATTTAGCTGAAGATGCCGGAGATCTTTACACCAATTCCCTACCTCTTCCATATAGCAGCAGTCTTTTCAAAACCAGACACATTCATGGAAGCTATGAGCACACATCTATATAACTCTACTTTTGGGGGGTGAAAGAAGGTTACCAGTGGGACCTGCAACATAATGTTGCAGTGTGGACTGCTCCAGTGCAGATTTCAGTCCAGCCAGCCATGCCCGCTTCCAATCCTTCCATGTGGTTTCTGACCCAAACATGTGCCCAACTCCCTCTTTATGGAAGGATTATTTGCACATTCCCCATGAAGCATGGCAAATGTGCACACTGGCCAGTTGTTATGCACAGGAACTCCTCAACTTATGTTCCCTTTGACACACACGCACATGTTCCCTTATGTTCCCTTTGACACACATATTGCACATGTCGCTTTAAAGTATCTATGCAATTAGCAAACTTCCCATAAATGATTAATAAGCCATCAAGGCTTCTAATATTGCTTTGCCTTGTTTTTGTTTACTCTCAATTTGCCATTAAAGAAATGTTTATGCAACAACATGAGACGATGCATATTTATCATGGACTGCAGGTTAATATGTGATATCAACAAACCACGGTGAGGGGGGTAGAACCTGACCTGACTGCTAAGTAGATGGGAAAGAATCCCGTTGTCTGCGTTCAATTTAACTTGTTGGGGTTTTTTGTTTGTCTGCTTACTAACTCTTAACCGCGTCCGTGACTCCCTCTTATTCTCCCGCCTTGCTTCCACTTTCTTTTCTTCCACAATCTATTCGTTCCTTACGTTTCTGTGATTTGATTTTCACTTTCTAAGTTGGATTTGCACCTCTTAGTCTGATGTGTGGGCATTTTCTTTGTTAGGAATGTTCTGCCTGCCGATCTCAGACCATTCACATCCTCCCAGCCTTTTATAAGCATCTTATAGCATGTTTGTTTCCTTGCTTTCAGCTAGCATGTATTGATCTTCCTACCAATCCCTCCTATTATTTCTTCTTTCCTTCACACCTCCTATTATTTCTTCCCTCCTCCACATTTTTAAAAATATGCTGAAATTTTGCTTTAGACTCTGAGTTTTTCAGCAGGGCCGTTGTACAAAAAGAACAACATTTTTGCAGCACCTAATTCTTACAGGTGCATAAAACATAATCAATAATATTATATATCCTCACAGCTATGTGTGCACCAAAGCTTGTTCTCTGATACTTCAGAGAACAGTGGCAGAACGAATGGGTGGGAAATGCTGGGAAACAGATTTTAACTAAGCATTTGCAGACGCTTCCTAATGGTAAGAGCTGTTCAGCAGTGGAACAGACTGTCTCAGGAGGTGGTGGGCTCTCCTTTGCTGGAGGTATTTATTTAGAGGCTGGAGTGCCATCTGCCAGAGATGCTGTAGCTACAGCCTGCAATTGCAGTGGGTTGGTCCAGATGAGTTCGAAGCTTCTTCCATGAAATTTAATTCTGCGGAAATTGTCCTGGCCCATGCTGTTCCTACCAGTTAGCATACAACTTGGGGTTGAAATGTCTGAACTGTCAGCATCGCAGGCACCCAATAAGCAGAGGTCTGGGGGGCCTTTGGAGCTCCAGATGTTGCTAAACTACAACTCCCCCCCCATCCCCGGATATTGACCATGCTTGTTCAGCAACATCTGGAGGGTCTAAAGTTTCCCACATCTGATCTAATGCGTGCCCCTGATCCCAACAGTTCAGGCATTTCAACCCAACTTGTATCTTACTAATAACTGGCATTAGAACACAGGGAGAGCTCTGCTGCAATGCTGCAATAGAACACAGGCACATCTAGTCCACCATTCTCTTCAGCTGCAACCTTGGAGAGCAACCAAGGCTTTCCTCTGCTATCCAAAAGCTTCCTTCTTCACAGCAGACATCACCCATCACCCGATGTACAAGGAGCACACGCCGTGGTGAATTCGTAAGTTGTGAAACTATGCTTAGTTCCCTTCCGCAGCTTTGAAAACTTTCTGTATGAACTGTCTGTGCTGTTTGTCTGCATAAGAGCTCCAATAAAGGGATTTATTTTTATTTTTTAAAAGCGGAGCTTTATACATATAGCTGGGACTTAAAGGATCAGATTTCCTAACCTCTTTTCTCCAAGCTGTTCCCCCCCCCCCCATGGCAAGCATAATAACACCATTCATGTCACTTGAAGCACAAGCTAGGAAACGATGCCCTCTGTTTAAGCCCCGAGGCAGGTCTTAACACTTTGCCCACACCATGCTTTACTGGTGGGGCAGAACATTGCCAGAAATCCAGCTTTTGTGCATTTGCATGGACCCAGCAGGCATGCAACCAGGAACGCTGCTTCGATTGTTCTTGATAAGCTGTGATCTTGAGGACCCATGTGGCCGTTCCCTATGGGTCGCCTACTGGGGCTCAAAAGAAGGTATACGGAACAATGGGCGCAAGCGTTCCCTTTGTAACACTGCTAAGCAGGAACCAAACAGTCTCTATACTGAGGACAGATTGTGCTGTGGAAGGCAGAAAAGAATCCTGTGCATAAGTCGAATAACAACGCACGAGAACGTGTCTGGAAACTGGTGAGACACTGCCAGGTACAGAATCAGCTCCAAGTTCAGAACATACAAAGAGCTCTGCTGGATCAGAACAATCTAGTCTAGCATCCTGTTGTCACAGTGGCCAACCAGAGGCCTTGGGGAAACCTGCTAGCGGGACCCGAGAGGAAGAGCATTCTCCCTCTGGTACGCAGGATGAGACCCTACCTGCCCGCAGACTGTCTCGCCAGAGTGGTGCACGCTCTTGTTATCTACCATTTGGACTACTGCAATGCGCTCTACGTGGGGCTACCTTTGAAGGTGACCCGGAAACTACAACTAATCCAGAATGCAGCAGCTGGACTGGTGACTGGGAGTGGCCGCTGAGACCATATAACACCAGTCTTGAAAGACCTACTCTGGCTCCCAGTATGTTTCCGAGCACAATTCTGAAGCTCTCTCTTTCTATCTCTCTCTGCTTGGGCCTTAAATTCATGGGTCGGGCCAGAAAGTGTTGGTGCTGACCTTTAAAGCCCTAAATGGCCTCAGTCCAGCATACCTGAAGAAGCATCTCCACCCGCACCGTTCAGCCCGGACACTGAGGTCCAGCACCGAGGGCCTTCTGGCGGTTCCCTCACTGCGAGAAACCAAGTTACAGGGAACCAGGCAGAGGGCCTTCTCTGTAGTGGCACCCGCCCTGTGGAATGCCCTCCCACCAGATGTCAAAGAAATAAACAACTACCAGACATCTGAAGGCAGCCCTGTTTAGGAAAGCTTTTAATGTTTAATAGGCTATTGTATTTTAATATTCGGTTGGAAGCCACCCAGAGTGGCTGGGGAGACCCAGGCAGACAGGCGGGATATAAATAATAAATTATTATTATATTCTTATAATCCCTGCCACTCGGTTTCCAGCAATTGGGTTTCCGGGAGGGCGGGCGGGCAAAAGCATTTGGTCACAGGCTTCAGAAGTGAGAGCCCACCTCCTTGCCATTCTCACCACTGGATTTAAAATGGCAGGGCAAGGCTGTGCTTGGGTTTTGCTTGCGGGTTTCCTACAGGCATCTGGTTGGCCACTGTGAGAACAGAATGCTGGACTAGGTGGATCTTCTTACATTAAACTAAGTATATTTATTTAAGGCCCAAGCAGAGAGAGATAGAAAGAGAGAGCTTCAGAAATTGTCATAAAGAACAAAGCATACAATTAAATACCTATACAGTGGCACCTTGGTTCTCAAACTTAATCTGTTCCAGAAGTCCGTTCCAGAACCAATGTGTTCCAAAACCAAGGCACGCTTTCCCATAGAAAGTAATGCAAAACGGATTAATCCGTTCCAGACTTTTAAAAACAACCCCTAAAACAGCACTTTAACATGAATTTTACTCTCTAACGAGACCATTGATCCATAAAATGAAAGCAATAATCAATGTAGTGTACTATAAAATAAATAAGGCACTATTGTAGATTATAAAAATTACAATTGATCCCCCCCCCTTACCTGCACTGATGATAGTCATTGTTTGGAAGGAGAAGGCTTTTATCCATTTCCGCAGTCACACAATCAATCAGTCAGTAGCTGAACTGGGTTCTACACGGTCACAAAAACAAATCAACCGAAAAAGCCACAAAAGCGCAAAATAAATAGCAAAAATAAAATAGCCAAACTTAATCTGTTCCAGAAGTCCATTTGACTTCTGAAATGTTAGAAAACCAAGGCACAACTTCTGATTGGTGCAGGTGCCCCAGAAACAATAGCTGAAATCAGACGTTCGGCTGCTGAAAATCATTCAAAAACCGGAACACTTACTTCCGGGTTTTTGGCGTTTGGGAACCAAGGCGTTTGAGTACCAAGGCGCTTGAAAACCAAAGTACCGCTGTACTTTACTTACTGGGTACTGGCACCTTCCCCCACCTCCAAAAAGCGTGGCACTTACTGTAAGAACTTCATGGTGAGTACTCGCACCTTTTTTTCCTATAAAAAGCACTGCTTATAATAGTTATAAGATATATTATTTCCACCAACATATACATCTTTATGCATGCTTTTGGGTTGAAGAATTGTGTCACAAAATTCGAAGAACTGCAAATTTCAACTTTTCAGTTCACTTGTTGGTTCGGGAAATACAAATTAAAATGCAAACGGAGCAAATTTCTCTTCAACCAGCACCCCCTCGGGATTATCTGCTAATACAACCATTGTCCTCCGTAGGCTTCTGATGAAGTCTTCAATATGTGCAACGTGAATAAAGTATTGGAACACTTGACATGTCTGTCTCGACTACAAATTCTACAGTAAATCAATCTCTTGCATTCTCTCCCCCCCCCCCAACACACCAATCATTTTTGCCCAGGATTTCTTACTCAGAGTGTTGGCAAAACTAAAAGGGGTGAAATTCCAGCATCACTAGGCTCACTGCATCTGTGCTTGCGTTATTAATTAGCTAATCAATTAATGTTTTCAGTATAATTTTAATCAGAATAGGTCCCTGGATGTATATTAGGCAAAATAGCAGAAACTATCAATATATGTAAAAAAGGGGGGGCATCTGGTTAAATGTCTGCATCTGATTTTCTCGCCTAAAGAAATATTTTTGCTGTCATCTGCAGGCATTTGATGCAGGCCGGGTTACACAGTCAGGGATCTCAAGAGATTCTCTGCTCTCTCTCTTCCTGGCAGAATTGTACGGGCGGGCAAAGAAACCAAGAGTTGAATGAATGAATGAATGAATGAAGCAAAAAGAAAGCAGTTTTAACAGAGTACCAACAAAAATATACTTCTTTATTAGATTTGACTCACCTTAAGTTTTAAATCAAACTCAAGCAATCAAATTTTCAATGTCTGATCAGCTGAGAAATAAGGATATTAAATATGATTAAATGTGATTGCATTTGAGTGTGAGGACTATTCTTCCATTACTGCTTTGATTAAAAAAAGTAATCTGAGCTCTGAGGTAGAGAAAAGTTAAATGTGGCAGGGAAAGAAAAGAAGACAAAGTTTGCTTCCTTCTCTTAAGAAGCTGTGGGGGGAATCAGCCCACCTCTTTGAGAAAATGGAATCACTTCCATTTTCTTTGCAGAACAGAAAACTATTTTGGGACGAAGTTTCTGTAACTTAGCATTATTCATGCTTTGCTTGAAAACCATGGGGGCAGGATACACAAGCAGAAAAGAAGGCATACCATGAGGATGATCCTAATAACTATAGGAAACCCTAGGCCAGGGGTAGTCAACCTTTTCATACCTACTGCCCACTAATGCATCTTTCTTGTGCTCAATGGAAGGAGGATTCAGCTTGTGCCGTAGAACCCCCTACCGCCCACCTAGATTCCTAGTGGGCGGTAGGGACCAGGTTGACAACCCCTGCCCTAGGCAATTGCCCCTTTTTGTCTGCAGAAAGTGAGAATCACCTCTAGGAAGGGAAGTTTTAGCAAAGTAAAAGAGAGTTTGGAGAAGCAAATCAACTACAGAATTGTTGGGGGTGGCGAGATGGGGCAGGTCGGTGTATTGTATTGTAGTTAGGCCTATTGAATTTAATGAATCATATACAGTGGTACCTCAGGTTACAGACACTTCAGGTTACAGACTCCACTAACCCAGAAATAGTACCCCAGGTTAAGATCTTTACTTCAGGATGAGAACAGAAATCGCGTGGTGGCAGCGGAAGGCACCATTACCTAAAGTGGTACCTCAGGTTAAGAACGGTTTCAAGTTAAGAACGGACCTCCAGAACGAATTAACTTCTTAACCCAAGGTACCACTGTACATTCCCTACAAGCAGTGGTAGGGTGGCCACATGTCCAACTTTAGAGAGACAGTCCCCAGTTTTAAGGGCTGCAAGAAGACATTCTTCTGTTTGAAGTGTTCCCCAACCTGGAGGGCTGTTTAGTCCAAGTCTGGGCTCCTTTGGGAGAGAAGGAAGAAGGGCCATACTTAACTAATAGATAATAAATGTTGTTGTTGCCATTTGTCTGTCTTGAGAGACAAAGGAGTACACCTCCGGGAGTGAAGTCAAACCACGGTGCTAGCAGCGCCGAAATGACCTCTCCTGGACAGTGTATCTGGAGGTCCTGGGCTGCCCAGACAACAAGACCACCCTCTCGACCTTGCTGATATAGTCCAAAGGAAAGCAGGGCAATATGTTTGGCGCCAGCTTGTCTGCAGGAATTGCTGGAAGGATGCGTACAAGGCACTATCAAACCGCCTTAGGGACTCCAATGTAAAAAAGGGGGAATGAGGGACCTTGAAGCTGCCCATGAATGGTTAGCAGCTGAACAGCAAACTGAGCAGCTCACCATCTTCCCCATCGTGGGGATGTAGTTCTTGATAAGCTGTGATCTTGGAATGATATTGGAAAATCAATTTAAAAATATGTATTAGAAAATGTCAATAAAAGTACTCAATTAAAAGGGGGGGTGGAATTCGACTTGAGAGGTATTAAGACTTCATTCAGACAGCACTTTATTCTGTTTCCCCATCATTTCCCTGCCTGGAATTTTTTTGTTCGTTTTATGTGAATTTTCACATAATGTGAAAGCCACTTTTGGAAATCTAACAGAGGTTTTGTGCTCATTTCCATGTCCTTTGCTTCCGGGGGGGGGGGGGGGCAGAACAGGAAACCTGGAAAACCACAAGAGTTTTGCACTGTAATTTTCTCACTGTTTTCATAGTTCATGTGACAAAGTTTGAAGTGGTATTATAGAATGAAGTTCTTTCCCACTATTATCATGGGTGAATTGTGGGGGAATGGAAACACGCCTGTGGCAACATGTTCAATGACATCTGCTGTTGTGTCACACCACACCCACTGGAGTGAATGAAATTTAGCATGACATGGCAGTACATTGATCAAATAGTCACAGTTCCACAACGCACCAGGTAATGCAGTGTAAAAGGAATGGTAGAAACTAAGACAGGAAATAACCAGGAAAATTAACACGGTGATCCACACTTCAAATTGCAGTGCAAGTCTTCAGAATCTGTGTGTTTATGTGTGCGGGGTGGGGAGGCTGGGGGCAGGAGGGGGGAAAATTCTATCCTTGGAAATGAGATAAATGGCAAAGAAAAGCAGAGATCATTCATGTTCAGTTCCTAATTGAAAAGTTGGCTTCTGATCAAGAGCAGGCAATGGCCAGTAGCTGAAGCCCTCAGGATACTGTGACTAGGTTCCTCTGCCTCAAAAAGATAAATCACAAATTAATGTTATATGAGTGAAAGCAACGATTTTTTAAAATTGCACTCAGGAGGGGAAAGGGAGGAAAGGAATTCATAAAAATAGCACAAGATATGATGGAGAAAAACAGGTTGGTGAGAACATTAAGCAAGGCGTGACTATATTGCCGGCAGATTCCTAGCCTAATATATAATCTTGCATCTAAAACCTTCCTGAGACAGGGGCGACTATGAACTTACAATGCATATTTCTCGCTGCTTTCTTTAAAGCCGCTCATCATCTGCAGCTTCCCTTTCCTGGACTGGTGCCTGCTTGCAGCTAGCTGGAAAGAATTATCTGCACCAATGTATAACCAGTGATCTAAAAACATTTAATACAGAAACATTGTCTAAAGGACATTACGGCTGTGACACAAGCTGTGAGAAAATAGCACCTTAAGTTATCCACTAACCAGAGTCACTCAGCACTTTTAACCTGCTTGGATAAATGAAGGTTCGGGAAGCCACGGGAGGGCATAATTAATCTCGGCTCTCCTTTCCCTGTCCCTCCTTTCATTTTAAAAATATTAAGTACAAGCCACTGAACACACTAATGTAGAAACATTGTAGAAATTCCTTGACACAGGCCAGAGGTAAACATGCAGGCCTTTCTTTCTGGGTTTTGTTATTTCCCTGTACATAAGGAGCACCAGGTTGCAGTGGATGTAATCCATCAGAATTGGTACTCAAAAGTTGCCTGCTACGTACGTATATGACTGGCTAGGAGTGGTGTCCTGGGGCTGCTCTTATATCCAGCTCTGTCTATGGACGCACAAGTTGCCTCTGTGGTAGGAATGGAGGAACAATTCAATTCAGTTTGCATTTAAAAGTTAGTCTGCTTAATTTTTGCTTCCAGAAACAATACGCAGGCTGAAACAGAGCCAACATTCGGACTTCATGCTTCTCCAAAATGCCTCAATGAGTTATGCAGTCATGTGTAGACAAACACATGCCGTATTTTTCGCTCTGTAAGACACACTTTTTCCCTCCTAAAAAGTAAGGGGAAATGTGTGTGCGTCTTATGGAGCGAATGCAGGCTGCGCAGCTATCCCAGAAGCCAGAACAGCGAGAGGGATCTCTGCGCAGCGCTCCCTCTCGCTGTTCTAGCTTCTGGCTTAGCCTCTTCAGGGCAGCGGGGAGTCACGCTCCCTTTAAAGAGTTGCACGGAGCGTGACGGGCTGCCCTTCTCCCTCCTGGGGGAAAAGCCTGCAAGCGCCACACACACACTCCACGCGGCTCGTGAAAGGGAGCACAGAGCAGAGCCTGGGATGCATACAGGCTCTGCTCAGCGCTCCCTTTAAAGAATTTTTTTTTTCTTGCATTCCCCCTCTAAAAATTAGGTGCGTCTTATGGCCAGGTGCATCTTATGGGGCGAAAAATACTAGGGGGAAAGGTGTATAAAAATGCAAATTTTTCACTAACATTAAAGCACACTATATTTAGGGAAATTGCCTTGTATTAGGCAACACAGCATTCAAAAATGTACGTTAGGTGAAATTTGCACTACAATGCTGGGGAAGTTTTTTCTTTTTTCTTTTTAATGCAAACAGATGTGGGGAACTAAACATCAGACTGGAAAAGAGAGAGAAATAGACAGAAAAAGAAACTGACAGATTATTTCCAACCGAGCGCCGCTACCAAGTTCATATAAAGAATCCATCTGAATCAGCAATGGAAATTAGTTAGGGCACTGGTGATAGCACAATATTCTCCATCTGAGCGCAGAAGGGTAGCTTAGTAGACACAAAGGGATTGATGTGGGAGGCCACTGCCCTGGAATTTGCCACTTGAGGCAGTTGCTTCACTCTGCTGACTGGTAGAGCCGGCCCAGGTCAGTCATGTTTCATAATGGAGCAGGAGTGCAAAGGGCAAGCACAAATTTGGCACAAAAATAATGGCACTGCAAGTATACAGCTATGTCCCTGTTTCCTTCAGTTGAAATGTTGGATGGTATGGGATTAATCTTCCATCTATTAAAAACACCACCTGTTCTCTAAGACACAGCCTTAACTTGAACAAAAATCAAGAGGCATTCAAGAAGCAATTAAGCTGACAAAATCTTCACCTCCATTTCATCTTACCAGTCTGTTTTCTGCGGTTTGCATCCCAGTTAAATCATTGTTCAAGGGTTGTTTTTGTTTTGTCTAACTTTCATGCTTTTTTTTAAAGTAACAAATTCTATAATGGATAGCTCTCCAATGCATATTAATTATCTAAGAGACCAGAGAGAATCCTGTGGTTAAATACATATTTATAAATCTTTTTAAAATGTACATTATTTACCTAATAGGGGGAAAAAACCCACTCTAACACAGTTATCCCTCTCTAATCAGGTAAATATAAATTTGCAATTTTTCATTTAACAATTATTTTTCTGAGTGCCTGGAAGGCTTCTTTTCAGCAACAGCTTTGTTGTGGGTTTCCAAAATACGAACTTGATTTTACACTCTTTGCTCAAGGAAAACATCAGGTGATGTTAGAAATGGTTTCTGAGCAATCGTTTGCCAGTATGTCTCCATATTTTAAGACACATGCTATAGATCAGGGACGTCCAACTTCCAAGAGACTGCGATCTACTCACACAATTAATATCTGGCTGTGATCTTCCCATTTTTTAGGGGCTTCAGGTCAAAGTTGTTGAGCTGTTTTAAGGGAGGAATGTCCCATTTTTTCGGGGGTTCAGGTCAATTAAATGAAAAAAGGCACTCACCAAGAGGTCACTAATGAGACAGTCAGCCTCACTGCTTAAACTCCATCTTCCGTTCTAGTGATCTACAGGATGGGGTGAAGGGGTGGGGGCAGATGGAGGAGCCAGCGATCGACCACGATCTATCAAAACCTCCAGGAGATCGACCAGTCTGTAGTATAGATGTTGTAAACACCATAGGGTCATGGGGAGCTGTCTTACATGGAGTCAGAACATTGGTCCATTTAGCTCAGTACTGTCTACAGTGACAGGAAGTGACTATGTAACCTTTCAGACAGGAGTCCCTCCCAGCCTTACCTGGAAATGCCATAGATTGAACTTGCCTTCTGTAATAATAATAATAATAATAATAATAATAATAATAATAATAATAATTTATATCCCGCCCTCCCCAGCCGAAGCCGGGCTCAGAGCGGCTAACAACAATAAAAGTAACACAGCATTCTAAAATCAATTCATTTTAAAATCAATTCAAATTAAGGGCAACCATTGGGCTAGAGTTCTGTGTATGCAAAGGAGATGTTCTGCCACTGAACTGTGGCCCAATCAGTATCTACAATAGCAGTGACACCACCTAGCAGGAGCATGTGATGGGGAGCATGTGATTGGCATCCAGTTCGTAGGCTTGGATTCTGAGCTCTGTTTAGCTCCTCAGGTGCTCTCACTGGAAGCAACTTTCACCATTTCCCCCTTTTCCCCTACACCCCCTTCCTTATTCCTGCTGGAAATGGGGGGGGGGGGCAGGACGGCAAGAAAGGGGAAATTCATGAAAATTGCCTCTACCACTCTTTCACCACTGGGATACCTCTGCTGGATCAAAGGTCTTCCATGAAGGCTCTTTGATTCACAGAAAGGTGACTCAGACTGCAATCCTTTACCTGCTTGCCTGTGAGACCCACCAAATTCAATGAGTCTTACTTCTGAGTAGGAATGCATAGGGTTACACAATTAGATGCACTCCTGATGTTGCACCACAACTCCTATAACCCCCAAACATTGGCCAATGAGGAAACCAAGTGAAGGTTGTTTTTTGCATAGCATTAACAGGAAGGTTCAAGTGAAAGTGACCTTGCTTCATTATCAGCAAGGGATCCTGCTGTGAAGAAGGAAATCCTGCTGCGAAGTAATTGCTATTTTAATAAATAAATAAACAAACAGCGCCCAATTAAATCAGGGGTAGTTTGGGACAGGTTTGCTATCAATTCTTTTCACCCAATACTTGATGTGCAGAGCAATCCTATTCCTCTCTCATAATAGTAGAACTTGATGTCATCCAACGAACCCGAATGTTGGTAGATTTAGGACAGGCAAAAGAAGAAGGTGCCTCCTCACAAAGTTTGTGGTTTTGATTGATTTTGTTCTGTGAACTGCCCTGAGACCTCCAGGTACAGGTAAAAAGGTAAAGGTACCCCTGCCCGTACGGGCCAGTCTTGACAGACTCTAGGGTTGTGCGCTCATCTCACTCTAGAGCTGTCCGCAGACACTTCCGGGTCACGTGGCCAGCGTGACGAAGCTGCTCCAGCGAACCGGCACCAGAGCAGCACACGGAAACGCCGTTTACCTTCCCGCTATAAAGCGGTACCTATTTATCTACTTGCACTTAAGAGTGCTTTCGAACTGCTAGGTGGGCAGGAGCTGGGACCGAACGATGGGAGCTCACCCCGCTGCGGGGATTTGAACCGCCGACCATACGATCAGCAAGTCCTAGACGCTGAGGTTTTACCCACAGCGCCACCCGCGTCCCAGGTATAGGATGGTATATAAATTCAATAGAGAAGAAGAAGAAGAAGAAGAAGAAGAAGAAGAAGAAGAAGAAGAAGAAGAAGAAGAAGAAGGAGAAGGAGAAGAAGAGGAGGAGGAGGAGGATTTGGGGGCTCTCAAATTTCACCGGCGCTCTGTTTGACGCTAAAATTTGGCATCCCCTCCTCTCACATTTGGTTCTACAGCATTGTTGTGGCAACCCCTGCAGCACAGCGGTGCCCTGTGCAGCTGAACAGGTCAAGCTACCCTCAAACCACCTCTGATTAAACTATGTAAATACCTACCACAGGAGATGGTGATGGTTGGACAAATTTATGGGGGGTAAGGCTATCAAAATGGCTACCAGCCACGATGGCCACATACCACTGCCGTTTTTTGGAGGCAGTATGCCTGTGAATACCAGTTGCTGGGAAGCCCAAGTGAGGAGAGTGCTATGAAGATCCCATAGGCATCTAGTTGGTCACTGTGAGAATAGGATGCTGGACTAAATAGGCCTTTGGTCTGATGCAGCAGAGGTCTTTGTACATTCACTGAGAAGGAAGTCCACTGTGTTCAATGGAAGTGCACTCATAGGGAAACATGCTTATTAGAGTTGCACCCTAAAGGCTGCATCCCTAATTCACAATAAACTGGAATGAATACAAATGATTCTTCTGGAAGCATTGTGTTTTTAACTCATACCCCTTTCCCAGATGCAATCCTATGCATTTTTGCTTGGGAGCAAGTCCAACTGAATTCAAAGGAACTTACTTCTGAGTTACCAGGCTTAGAAGAATCACTTTATAAGGGGCACACATAGCATAATGGGTAAAAAGAACAGCAGTGGTGACAATCCAGCTTTTTTAACAAAGGTATCCCAATGTAAAGAGCCTTATATTGTGTTACTCTAGCAGGCAATGCAACAGTAATGCAAAACAGCTTCTTTCTTTCTTTTTTTGAAATTTTATTAATTTTACAAATAAAAAATACAAATAAATGCACATTGATTAATTTTTTTTTAAAAAAAGTTGTCCAGTAGCACTTTATAGACCTTATAGAAGTGTGCATGCACACGAAAGCTTATACCAGAACAAACTTAGTTGGGCTATAAGGTGCTTTGGGACAATATTTTATTTTATTTTATTTTATTTTATTTTATTTTATTTTATTTTATTTTATTTTATTTTATTTTATTTTATTATTTTATTTTATTTTATTTTATTTTTGACTGCAACAGACCAACACAGCTACCTACCTGAATCTAGAAACATTGATAAGGTAACACTATATGTGGAGATTCTCTGAATCTTGTGACTCTCCCCCCCCCCCCCCCCCGCCCATCCCATCCATGGAGTCTTGTTTTAAAACATCTACAACTGCATATTAGTTTGTACTTCAGTTATTATATCAAACCATATTATCCATAATGTTTTTTACCCTACAAGTGTGTCAAAATCCTGCTCTTGTTTCTGTCTGCTTACAGTGCTCTCCTAAATAACTTGTAATTTTTTCCCATTCTTTTATAAAGGTTTTATCCTCTTGATTTCAAAACTCAAAACTCAGAAAGCAAAACAGCTTCACTCTGCTATGACACCTGTTCCTCAGTGCCTTGGTGTGATCTTGCTTCTGGTCTGCTCTATAATGCTGATGAGTAGGTGGTAAACCCACCCTAGAGAAGCAGGCGGAAATGCTATCCTGGTTCCTTGTCAGGGATGGATAACCTGTGGCTGTCGAGATGCTGTGGGCCGAAACTCCCATCATCCATTACCATTGGCCATGCTGGCTGGAGATGATGGAAACTGGAGTCCATCAACATCTGGAGAGCCATAGGTCCCCCATCCTTGCTGTATACTATAGGTATATAGGTCCTCCTAACTCTTATCCAGGAATGAACTCCCAAATTCTGCTTCTTATACCTGTTGTGACACCAGGTTGGGCACCCATAGCTTCCATCAGGTTTTCCCAAACTTGGGTTTCCACCAGTTTTTGGACTACAACTCCCACCATCCCTAGCTAGCAAGACCAGTGGTCAGAGATGATGGGAATCATAGTCCAAAAACAACTGGACACCCAAGTTTGGAAACCCTGGCTTAGACAGTCCATCTGCAAAGGAGTCAGCTTCACCTGCTGAGCAGCAGCCTGAAGGAGCAGAAGGTGAAGTGACTCCACCTGCTGCTGATCAGCCTTCTTGTTCCTGGTGAGAACCAGTTGGCTCCAGGTTTCTTAAGCTGGGTTTCCAGCCTCAGTCAGTTGCTGGAAACAACATTCGTCGTTCCTGACCAGACCTTGCTGCTTCTTGTGACCTTGGACTCTCAGCTTTCTTGACCCCTGGATCATCTGACTATGTGAACTGAGATACTCCTGACATTAGGGCTGGACCTTGTATATGGACTCTGCTGCCAGGCAAGCGCACACACACACACACACCATGAGATTTGGCTGGTTGGCGGACTTCTCCTTCCACTGAGCTCTGCCGTGGCTGGCAGCACAGGACCACGACAACATCCCAAAAGCACATTCATTCCCCATTTGCTACCCCTCTTGCCAAAGCAATCCAAGAGGAATGAAAACCCTCCAGATCCAACAGGCTTGTAAGCTGCCATCACACAGTTCTGCCAGTGTTTATAATATGTCAAAAGCATATTGTCAAAGAAGCAATAGTTAGTGGGCTATTATTCCTTTGTTCAAGCCTACAGGAACATAATGCATTTGGGTTCTCCACTTTGAATCTCCAAGCGTAAGTCTGCCTGTTTCTCTCTCTCCCTCTCTCTCTCTCTCTCTCTCTCTCTGAGTGAAGTATAAAGAGATTAGTAACAAACATCATCTCATAACTTCTTCTATCCAACCTTGTAAATCTGATGCTGCTCTTGGTTAAAAGCACTGGTGTTAAATGCTAACGTTGCCTCTCTCCTTGCGTCTTTCCGACTCTTTGCTTTTCTTTGCAGATTTCAAGGTGATGACAAAAGGGAGAACAGTCTTAGCATTTGTTAATACCCACTTGACCCACAAAAGAAATTCACCAGCATTTGCAGCTTCTAATTTAAAAACCATTAGACCGTTCCGCTTGGCGGACCAGATCTAAATATTCTTAAAGGGGTGGTTTAATTTAATCATTACCTTAACAAGCCCTCTTTTAAAATGATGATCCGCCAAATTCAGGGGATTTGTTTTGGAATCTGATCCAATAACTGGCTTTGTACAAAGAGAAGCATAGCTGCATCTGATTTGGTTCAGAACGGGGTGATAATCATGAAAATTACTTTGCATATTTAATCACTGTGAAAACATGAGTACAAACTACTTTCTAGAGATTACCTTAAAAAAAAAATTAAAAGCTTCAGGCTTTGCAACAAGCATGCCAAGTACTTTGATTTACAGAGAATTATTTGGATTTTATAAAAAGCTCAATGTTTCAAAGACTTCAAGCTAGTCAGCCACTGGCAAAGAAACAGTTATCACAGTGAAAGCAAAAGGGGGGGAAATGGAAGGACACCTCGTGACTTCTTTAAAAATAATGTTCAGACCAATTACTTCAGCTGTTGCAGCACATATTTTTTTCACATTATTATGTCAGTGGCGTGTTATACTATCAGCACACAACTGAAATGGTATAACTACTGACCAAGGAATCCTAGAAGTTTCATCTGTTAAGATTTCTTCAAGCATGCTTTTGAAGATCGACACATCTGAACTTCTAATCTCAGCTCTGAAAAGTAAAGGCTTAGTTCGAAATATGATACGCTTAATTAGGGATGGGGAGAAACTTGAAAGGTGAACCTACGGAATCAACACTTTCCAAAATAATACGCAAACCAAAATGCAGACATCCGTTGAAATTCGCACTTCTCTGAATTTTACAAGGCACGTTTCCAGCCAAGTAATGTGTACAAAAAAAGGAATATACTGGGGGTAATGTATGTGTATAAATGGACATATTGGTAAAAATTAAGATACAAAAATACATTATATTGAGGGAAAATGCTTTGCAAAGATATTTGGAAAAATTGCATGCAAAACTGCATATATTAGGAGAAATCAGAACTAAAGTGCTGGTGACTTCTCATGGGGATTATTATTTTTTTAATCACGTGGAAATGTAGAGAACTGAGCTTCTGATTGGAAAAATGAGAAACCGATAGAAGCCAAAACTGACGTTCACACACCCCTACTTTAAAGTAAACGTCATAGCCTGCAAACTGGTCCTCGCTATCAATTGCTCATGAGTGATATAATCATCACACAACCAAATCTATACAACTATATACTGTTGTGACATCAGCCTGCAATCTACACTAACTCTAATTGGGTAGGACTAACCAATGAAGGAAAAAGTTGCAATGGGAAACAACTTGATGTATTACAGTATTTTAATATTTTTTTGGAAGCCGCCCAGAGTGGCTGGGGAAGCCCAGCCAGATGGGCAGGGTATAAATAATAAATTATTATTATTATTATTATTATTATTATTATTATTATTATTATTATTAACTGGGGAAAAGGCAACTGAAGCTGCTGAAGCCAATAGAAAGAATGTTGAATAATAATACCAACACAAAATATTTGCACAATTTTGGCAGGAGGGCAACAAAATCTACCTGAAGATTAAAACTCAAGTTTCTGCTTGAAGATTAAAGTTAAATGTTGCTCTAATATATACTATGGTGCAGTGGAAAGAAATTAGAGCACCTACTATTCTTAGGAACTGCAATTGTCAGCTGATTAACAAATTTGAAAGTGATTAATGATTTTGCTTTTTACGGCATAACCAGTTAATTAATTCATTATATTTAAATAAAGGTGAATATTCCCAAATCATCAACACAGGTAGGTATCCCTTGGAGATAGCGAAATAAGCATGAAATAATTTACAATTTAATAAATCTATTTTCTTTGTTTAGTATTAGAAGGAAGAAAAGCTGCTCTTAACACTTTCATTTCATTACAAGAACCAAAATGGCCTCAGAAAGGCACCCACTAAGTACGCTCCACTGATTAAAAGTGGTCCCTAATTTAAGGAACATTGTTGTTGATCAATGTACTTTTATTAAACTAATTAATGCTTGCAGTCCAAATAAGAGGTAAGTCCAAAATATTCAGGGGAAATGGTCCAAAAATAATTTACTTTAAAATACATCTCCCAGCTTTTTATTTCATGCAAACATTTGTGTAATTGTCCTTTCTTTTGCTCTGCAAATAGTCTCTCCAGTGGTCTGCATTCCACAGCCTTCCCAGGAGTCCATGGTTACAGGACAGCCCAGCCAAGGACATAGTAGAGTTTGGAGGACATGCTGAATGGAAAGGTTTCAGACCTTTCCAAGAGACAATTGTGCAATGGAAGAGAACAGCCACTCTCGCCTCACACACCCTTTGGCCAGCTCATAAGTAAGGTACCGTAACTGAAAAGTGTGCTAGAATTAATGTCTCGAGCGCCCTGAGAAAGAGGGGGGGGGCCAGAAACAGCTTCTTTTGCAAGGGGAGAAGATTATCTGGGAATCTGAGGGCAGAATAGCAAATATACACAATGGCTTCCACCCAATGAGATGAATTAAATCCCACTGGTTGGAGGATTCCAACCCCTCAGTTGACACTTTTTAATGGTTTATGCAGAGTAGTTGATGCCAATATAAATGGACACCACTCACTGAAGTTCAAGTCATACGAACCAACTTAGCTCAGCCTCCTATTGGCTAGGGCTGATGGGAGTTGCACCCAGAATATCCAGAAGACACCAGATTGGCTGAGGCCAGCTTCTGTCATCTGACAATTTGGCCAGGTTTATTCATCTCATCTGATGATTAAGGAATTCATGTATCCTGTGTTTGTAAGTTTTCACCCAAACTCACTGCCCGTGAGATTACAGCCTTAGTTGATCAATCGTATGACTTAGTCAACTAACCAATTCAGTCACTCATTCTGCATAAACATATTTTGAGTAATGGAGACACATCATAGCAGCTTGGAAGAGTCATTCTCTCTTGCAGTCCTCCCTGCATGATTGTTACATATCCTTGCATTTTAAAAAAAAGTCTTAAAATTGGGGGCACGTATTCCGTTGATCATTCTAACCCATTAAGAAAAAGAGCTGCAAGACTCAGTTGATTCACAGTAAACTGATCTGCTACATCCAAATATCCTGCATATGCAGTATCTGCAACAGGCAAATCTTGAAGGGCTATAATGTACATAAAATACTATTGCCCTCAAACAGTACTGCCTCAAATTACTCATTTTAAAGTTTCACCTAAAGCTTTCCTTTGTACATAAAAGTGCACACAGAAACAAAACATCATTTGCCACCAGCTTAATATAAAAGGTAAAGGGACCCCTGACCGTTAGGTCCAGTCACAGACGACTCTGGGGTTGCGGCACTCATCTCGCTTTATTGGCCAAGGGAGCCGGCGTACAGCTTCCGGGTCATGTGGCCAGCACGACTAAACCGCTTATGGTGAAACAGAGCAGCGCATGGAAACGTCGTTTACCTTCCTGCTGGAGTGGGACCTATTTATCTACTTGCATTTGATGTGCTTTTGAACTGCTAGGTGGGCAGGAGCAGGGACCGAGCAACGGGAGCTCACCCCATTGCGGGGATTCGAACTGCCAACCTTCTGATCGGCAAACCCTAGGCTTGGTGGTTTAGACCACAGCGCCACCCGCGTTACTACAGCTTACTATAGGAGAGGCCTAAAAGGCATCCTCGTTCAGGTACACAGAAATGGAAACTGAAGCACACGATTATACCGTGTACTTGCCTCATCTCTATACTTGTCATTCAGAGACAAGTACATTCCTCATCGCTGTGCCTGAACCACAGAACCGGCAGTCTACAGGTTAATGAACAAAGCTTCTCTCACATATGCACAGAACAGATAATTTCCTTTACCGCTCACGATAAGTTGAAGGAGCTTTTGAGTGACAGGCCAATTTGTCAATCAAATACAAAGTATGGAGGGAGCCTCCTCTGCATAATTCTACACTACAGATCAAATATAACCTCTGGTTGTACACCAGGTAGGAATGGACAGCTAAGGTTACCGAGTCCAAAAGGAGTCACAGAAATCCTCCACAACTTCTGAGTGCTATGTCTTTCTGAGGTTATCATTGCATTAAATTAATCACTGTTAAAACGGGGGCCGGGGGGGGGAGAGAAAATGAAAGAAAAGAGGAGGGAGGGAGATTGAAAAGTCCCTTTTTCTAGGAGTTTGAATACCGTCAAGGGTGTCTGTATAAATTTGTTACTGAGCCTTTACGTCTGTGTTTTTATATTATAGCCGGAATGAAGTTTTTAGGTCTCAACACCAGCCCCTTGTAGAGCAACATCCCATGCAGGCTTTTCCCCCTCTCCCCCCACTTTCTTGAAAGCTGTGTTTGAACAGCGGTTCCCTTCATTTAATATTAGCCACTTCAGTTGATTTCTTTGCTAAAACCTGAATTATGAAAATCGCTTGTCAATTACCCCGGATACCTGTGTAAAAGAATTACTGCACATTCACAGCAAACTTTATTTTCACCACTTTCCAGTAAAAGCTAATTCAGAATAACTCCATTTAACAGTTATTTTATGCTGAAATACTGAATACCTCGGGGAGTCTTTTAGGGATTTTAAAGTCTCATTATTTATAAATGATTCATGCTGCATTTTCAGAAAAACCTACAATTAGTGTGGGTAGTACATAGACTCCTTTGGGAAAGGTAGAGAATAAAAAGCACAACAAAATATACATGCATTATATACAGCCTTTTTAGCTTTATTGTTTTGCAGTGGACTATAAAAAGAAAAGAACTGGGGGAAAGTAGGGAGAGCGAGGGGAGGGTTCTTTCTCTTAACCTTTTTAATATATATCCCAGCCGACAGTCCTTGGTGAAGCAGCAACCCTTGAACGATTTGTTCAACCCACAATATTCAATTTGGATACAGGTTTCCTTCTGATTTGTGTACTGCCCGGCTGTGGGGGCAAATGGACAGGGTACTGACAGCCGGAAACTTTTGATGACCGAATGGGGCAATTTTCTCCATCGCTTCCAGTCTCGCGTGTGCTTGAGGAGTCCAGAGTGCTTTTGTGCCACAAGAACACTAGCAGACAGCAAGAATGGATGGATGAGTTGCGTTCTACAGGGGCCTCGTGGCTGTGGAATTATTTAATGGCCCCTCACAATTGCAGAAGAATGAAATGGAGATTGTAGGGCTGGAAAACACTCTTGATAGGAATCCCGGAGAGCCACTCAGTACAGACAGTACTGAGCAAGATGGACCAATGAGTGGACTTGGTGTAAGACCTGGGCTCTGTGTTCCATTCATGCCAAGGCACTGGGATTAGGCATATTCATTGAGGATAAGACAATCAATGGCTAGTCAGCCACTGTGACAACAGGATACTGGCACTGGTTGCCAGTTAGTTTCTGGGCCAATTCAAAGTGCTGGGTTTGACCTATAAAGCCTGAAAGAGCTCAGGACCGCAATACCTCAAGGACCGCCTCTTCCCATACAAACCAACCCAGGCCGGCCCTGCAGTCATCAACTGAGGCTCTGAGATCATTTGGACTAGCCTGAAACAGCAGGAGGGGAACCAATGGCTTCAAGTTACAAGAAAGGAGATTCCAACTAAACATCAGGAAGAACTTTCTGGTGGTAAGAGCTGTTGAGAGTGGAAAGGTCTCCCTCAGGAGATAGTGGACTCTTTCCTTGGAGGTTTGGAAGCAGAGGTTGTATGGATATCTGCCATGGATGCTTTAGCTGAGTGTCCTGCAGCAGTGGAATCTCCTTTCTTGTAACCTGAAACCACTGGTTCAGGTGCTACCCTCCAGAGCAGGAGAAAACAAGCTTGTCTTCTATTTGACTGCCCTTTATATCTCTGTAGGAGGCTATCATATCTCCTCTCCCCTCAACTGTTTCTCATAAGCCTTGGTTTCCACATCTTTGATCATCTCGGTCACTATCCTCTGCACACGTTCCAGCTTGTCAGTATCATTCTTAAATTGTGGTGCCCATAACTGGACATAGTACAGTCATACCTCGGGTTGAAGTAGCTTCAGGTTGAGAGTTTTCGCGTCGCACTCTGCAGCAACCTGGAAGTAATGGAACACATTACTTCCGGGTTTCGCGACCCATGCACATGCAGACACAGGTTGTGTTCACTTCAGGATGTGAACAGGGCTCCGGAACAGATCCCATTTGCATCCAGAGGTACCACTGTACTCTAGGCATGACCTGGCCAAGGCAAAATAGAATGGGACTATTACGTCCTTCGATCTGGAGACTATACAGTGGTACCTCAGGTTAAGTACTTAATTCGTTCCGGAGGTCCATACTTAACCTGAAACTGTTCTTAACCTGAAGCACCACTTTAGCTAATGGGGCCTCCTGTGGCTGCTGTGCCACCGGAGCACAATTTCTGTTCTCATCCTGAAGCAAAGTTCTTAACCTGAAGCAGTATTTCTGGGTTAGCAGAGTGTGTAACCTGAAGCGTATGTAACCTGAAGCGTATGTAACCCAAGGTACCACTGTACTTCTGTTGATGCAGCCTAGAGTAGCATTGGCTCTTTTTGCTGCTGCATCACACTGTTGACTCATGTTAGCTTGTATATCCTTTGATCCTGGAAATTTGTTTCTCTGTGTGCAGTACAAACATTGAGCTATAAACACTCGTATAGCTGACCATAACTCGGGCTGAATCAGTATGTGCTAAGGTTTTCCAAATCTTTGAAATATGTGCATTCCCAAACAGAACAGGGGGCATGTATCTTCACATGGGTTTGGTGATTATCATTAAATTGCCTCAAACATGATGTACCCTATTGGTGACCGTAAAATATACAAAAGAGTGCACTTTGGCATTGTCCCAGTTGCCTGGATACGAATCAGCAGGAACCAAGAAGGAAGCTCTTGTATAAATGGGAACATCAGCAAGAAGAAAGGCATAGCTTAGCGGCCAGTAAAAAGAAAATTGGTAACATAGTGGTATACCCTTTGTTTTAAGGGTTTTAACTTACTTGATCATTTTGTTCTTAATTTATTGTAGAATCCTACACCCCAGCACTAGGAGGTATATACAATGTGCTGCCTGTTCAATGTGGCTTTCAGAGTAACACCAAATCTGAAGATCATGTACATTTGCAACTCACATCATATCCTCTTTATGAAGTGACAGAAAAACAAGAAATAAAGAAACCCACTGAAAAGCCCATTTTCTTTCTTTTGAAGCCGACAAAATGCACAAATTATGGCCTGAGCTTAATTCTATGGTTTATACCTTTGCATAATCAGATAAGTGAGCTTGAACTCTATACTTCTAGTTTATAGCAAGGTAAACTTAAACATACAGTCGGATCCAGAAATCCAGGAGAAGGAGAGAGGGGAGAAAAGACCCTAAACAGCAGAGCTCTTTTCCAGGGAGTGATGGATGCTTCACTTCCTCATTTCAAGAGAAACTGAGCATGGTCACATCTCTGGGGGAACAAGCTGCTTCACTGCATAACCTCCTTTCTTCCATAAGCCTCCTCCAGTAGACTATCCCTACACTTAAGAGTCAAGCTTATAGCCATTTCAGCCCATGCAGAGAAACCATCACAGCATCTGAAGCAGAGATGCATGCCTGCCTGCAAACAACAAAGTAGGCGAGCAAGCAATAGACAGGAGCGAGCCATAACACTGGTCAACAACAAATTTGTTGTCTGCTTTTTTTAGTAGATTTAGGACGAATCTGATGCGCTGAATCCCAAAATCACATTGGTTTTGCTCAATCAGGTCAAGTTTTTGAGCTATGGCCACATGTCTTTTTTTACGTTTTTGTTCACATGTACGCTTGTGTGGAGCATTTTAGAAGAAGTTGGTGGGGGTAAAATGCCATGTCGAATAATTGTTTTGATTGGAAATGATTATTTTAATGACAAGAAGTATTCAGGTCCGATAGTTCTGGGTGATTATGTCGAAAAGGGATCAGTTTGAAGTCATAAAACCTCGAAATCTTCCATAAATTGTTGTGGCAAAGCATAAAGTTGGGGGATCAAAACTAAGTTAATGGGGCAGCTGCCCCACAAAGTGTATAGGAAACTCCATGCCGAACTGTTGGCATCCAGATTGAAGGAAAAAAACCTCCTCTCTGACAGCTCGCATCAGCTTCTTCCGCAACAGGCATCAAGAGTACCTCTGTTTTTTCTCGGAAGAGAAGGACTTGGTGTACTGTGCAGATATTGCGCAGCTTCTGCTCAAGCTTGGAGTGCCACAGTACGAGCCCAGAGATTGGAGACTGTTCATTGACAGCAGCAAGCGATCACTGAAATGTGTTCTGCTACACAACGGCAACCAGTTTGCCTCTATGCCCCTGGCTCACTCGACTACACTGAAGGAGAACTATGAAGCGGTGAAGTATGTGCTGGAGAAAATTGGTTATGATCAGCATAAGTGGTTTATTTGTGTTGACCTGAAGATGGTGAACTTTTTGTTGAACAACAGTCTGGCTTCACCAAGTACCCATGTTTTCTGTGCATGTGGGATAGTAGGGACCGTGCTCAGCATTACATGAAGAAGGACTGGCCTGTGCGGGAGGAATTGGTGCCTTGCAGAGAAAGGAACGTCATCAACGACCCTCTGGTGGACAGAGACAGAATACTCTTCCCACCGCTGCACATCAAGCTCGGCTTAATCAAGCAGTTCACCAAGGCTCTGGACAAGGATGGTGACTGCTTCACTTACTTGTGCCAGGCTTTTCCAGGATTGACCATGGAGAAGTTGAAAGCTGGCATCTTTGACGGTCCTCAGATCCATCAGCTCATCAGAGATCCAGAGTTCGGAAACTCAATGAACGAAGTGGAACTGGAAGCGTGGAAGGCATTTGTTCTGGTAGTGAAGAAATTTCTTGGCAACAATAAGGCCAGAAACTACGCAGAACTTGTCAACAACATGCTGACTGCTTTCAGAAACCTGGGCTGCAACATGAGCGTCAAGATGCACTACCTATTTTCACATATGGACTGGTTTCCTGAGAACCTGGGTTCAATGAGTGACGACCAGGGGGAGAGATTCCATCAGGACATGAAAGAGATGGAGACCAGGCATCAGGGTCGCTGGGATGCAGTCATGATGGCTGACTACTGTGGGACTCTGAAGAGAGACATCCCTGCCGCTGAGCATTCCTGGAGTTCCAAGAAACGGAAGTTCAAGCCCTGAAGTTTGAAAAATGGTGACGCAACATGCAATTTACGTGTACTTACCTTTATGAATGCCCACCATTCAGTTTACAGTAATCAATGTTTCTATCAGGTAATCAATATATGTTGTTGGGAAAACATTTTTTTCTCTTAAAAACATATTTAGGATGATATGTGTTGACAAAAATCAGCTGATAATGCCACAAAAATGTAATCGATTTTGTCACAAGATCTGATTTTTTTCAAATCAACATAGCACAAAAACCTGACCTGATGAAGAGAAACGGATGCCATTTCCTGATTCAGCCGTGCAAAAATACCCTAAATCTGTTGTAGAAATCTAGACAACATTCAAAAAGTAAAAAATTGTTGCCCAGTGTAATCAGTGGCACAATTCCTGGCATGTATTCATGTGCTGAAGGGATGGGGCCATAAGTGAGTGGTGAGAGTGCAAGCGCTTTGCATGCAGGAGGTTGCAGATTCCATGCCTGGTATCCCAGATTAACAAGGTCTGAGGTCATGGGGTCTTGCTAGTCACAGCAGACAGCCTAGACAGGCCCATTGTATGTTTACATGTAGCTGCATGCCTTTCTCCTCAAATATTACAGTTTTCGCCATAAAATATATGGGGGTGCAGGTTCGAAACCTGCCATCTGTTCCAGAAAAACAGTCAAGTGGACTTTCCACATGAGGGGGTTATGCTTTCCCTTAGGACAATGGTCTCTTCCACACAGATCATCCCAACTTGTGAACTGCTCCCATGGCAGAGTCGATGCGACATGCTGACTGGTTTCAAATTCTCAATTAGATAGGGGGCTTGTTAGAGACCAGTCACTCTCCCTGTGTCTCTCTTCTTCTCTTTATAATCTACCTCATGAGATTGGCAGCATGCAGGGCCTACTGCGACACATTCCTTAGAGCAGTCACAGGCAAACTCGGCCCTCCAGATGTTTTGAGACTACAACTCCCATCATCCCTAGCTAACAGGACCAGTGGTCAGGGATGATGGGAGTTGTAGTCCCAAAACATCTGGAGGGCCAAGTTTGCCTATGCCTGCCTTAGAGGCTGGATCTACTGCCTCCTCAGCAGCCCCCTCCCTCAATGCTGCCTCCACAGTGGCCTCCTGATGGAGGCACTGCTGGACTTCTCCCATCCCTGGGGAGGAAATGGCACGGGCTTCCTTCTGGGGTCCCCTGGGCTCCACACCCACCCAGCATGATTCAGAGCTTGCCCCTTTTACCCCCACAACAGACTTTGATTCCCACTCCTACTATTGGGTAAGGTTGTTTTGATTCCCCACCTCCACTGTTCCTCATGTAGATCTTCAATCCCCTCTTCTTCCCTGGTTGATGGTTGAGAAGCCATTTTGTACTTCTCCTCAGGTGTCAAAATGTATTGGGGCCTGCCCTGGCACCATGTACCCTCAGCACCTTGGAGGAAAGACAAAATACGATAATTAGATACAAAGCAGCTAGGCCTGCTATCCTGCACAAGTGTTTTGGTGGATAGGTAAAGGGACCACTGACCATTAGGTCCAGTTGTGACTGACTCTGGGGTTGTGGCGCTCATCTTGCTTTATTGGCCGAGGGAGCCAGTGTACAGCTTCCGGGTCATGTGGCCAGCATGACTAAGCCGCTTCTGGTGAACCAGAGCAGCGCACGGAAACACCGTTTAGCTTCCTGCTGGAGCGGTACCTATTTATCTACTTGCACTTTGAGGTGCTTTCAAACTGCTAGGTTGGCAGGAGCAGGGACTGAGCAATGGGAGCTCACCCCGTCACGGGGATTCGAACCGTCGACCTTCTGATCAGCAAGTCCTAGGCTCTGTGGTTTAACCCACAGCGCCACCTGCATCCCGTTTTGGGTGATAGGTCCCAATTAAATCGATGGGAATTATTTTTGAGTAGACATGCACACAGTTGTCCTGCTAAACATTCCAGGGGGTTGTAATAACAACTATAGACAATATAGTAGTTTTAAGACCTAAACTCCTGTCTTGCCCTGCATTCTGATAAATGCTCCATGATGTCATGGCATGTTATAATCAGCAAATACCAGAATAGTGATAATGAAAATACAAGACACACTCATTTATTTATTTTTAATATGCAGGGAGATTGCTTAAAGTGAGGAGATTCTTTATTTATCTTGTGGATTAAAAATAGCTAAATAGTTACCCGTCGCCCACTCCAAGGGAACAGTTAAAAGAAAATGTGATCATAGAAACATATTTCAGTGTTATCCTAGTTTACTTCAAACATGGACCTTTTTCTTTTTGAAAAGCAGCGTTGCTTCCCAGATGTTGGAGTTCATGTACCATGTGGGCTATTTCAAAAAATATGTATTTTATTCAGATATACAAAGCCACTAATTAATAACAAGAAGGCACAATGGGAATTTTCTGGTTGAAACCACAGCAGAAAACTGAGTAGAATAGTGCATATGCTTGAGGAAAAAAATTATGCTGTTCACCCTCCTAGTGGTTCTGCTATGTCATCTAGTATCTGTCACAAGGTGCGACATAATGAATTATGACATGAAATAACCATTGCGTTGACCCACCAAGGCAAAACCAAATGCAAAATTATTCATTCTGACCAAGCATGTCAGAAATTTTGAAAAAGTCATCCTCCTCACCCATTTATTCATGAGGCACATTCTGTCATAGATCCAGTTAAAGAGTTCTAGCTAATGGGCATACAATATTATTATTATCGCCTCTCATTTCTGCAACACTCTTAGGACATGTAATGCAGTGCACTGTAGAATTCTTATTTTATTCCACTTTGAGGTCAGGGAAGGGCCATAGCTTAGAGGCAGCACATCTGCTTTGCATGCGGAAGGTCCCGGGTTCAGATTCTGGCATCTCCAGGTAGGGCAGAGAAAGAAGCCTGTCTGAAAATCATTCCTTCATTCAAATAATATACCACCTTTCCTCCAAAGACCTCAAGGTGGAGCTTACAGTTCTCCCTCTTCCTATTTTATTCTCAGGACAGCCCTGTGAGGTAGGTTGCCCATCTCTGCCTTTCGCCCACCGCTAGCAAACAGACCCTAGAAAATTCCCCAGAAAGAAAGGTCATCTCCACCCCCATCGTTCAGCCCAGATACTGAGATCCAGCTCTGTCAGCCTTCTGGCGGTTCCCTCACTGCAAGGTTACAGGGAACCAGGCAGAGGGCCTTCTCAGTAGTGGCCCCCACCCTGTGGAACGCCCTCCCACCAGATGTCAAAGAGAAGAACAACTACCAGACTTTTAGAAGACATCTGAAGGAAGCCCTGTATATGGAAGTTTTTTATGGCTGATGGTTTTCTGTGTTTTAATATTTTGTTGGAAACTGCCCAGAGTGGCAGTTTATAATAATATAATACTATTATTTATAATATACTACTATTACTACTACTAATAAAAATAATAATATAATTTATAATTAAGTTGCTGCTGTTGTTGTTGTTGTTGGAGCCTTAGGCTGAAACAGGTTCCCAACCCCTGCCATAACACTTCCTCAGTCACAACGCAATTATAAAACAAGTACAGTGGTACCTCGGGTTACAGACGCTTCAGGTTACAGACTCCGCTAACCCGGAAGTAGCACCTCCATTTAAGAACTTTGCTTCAGGATGAGAACAGAAATCGTGTGGTAGCGGTGTGGTGTCAGCGGGAGGCCCCATTAGCTAAAGTGGTACCTCAGGTTAAGAACAGTTTCAGGTTAAGAACAGATCTCCAGAACAAATTAAGTTCTTAACCCGAGGTACCACTGTAACAGGTTTGGCGAAATGGGAAGAAGAAGAGGAAGAGTTTGGATTTGATATCCCGCTTTATCACTACCCTAAAGAGTCTCAAAGTGGCTAACAATCTCCTTTCTCTTCCCTTCCTCCCACACAACAAACACTCTGTGAGGTGAGTGAGGCTGAGAGACTTCAGAGAAGTATGACTAGCTCAAGGTCACCCAGCAGCTGCATGTGGAGGAGAGGGGAAGGGAACCCGGTTCACCAGATTATGAGTCCACCGCTCTTAACCACTACACCACACTGGCTAGAGGGATAGGAAGCAGGAGAAGGAAACTGATGAGGGTCTTTCAACCTGACCTGCTGCCTCGCCAGGAAGGGCAGCTGAGTATGGAACCAAAAGTCTCAGAACATCCTGGAACATCCCTTTTTGTTTCAGATGTGTTTCACTCCATTCATAACACTGCCAATGTGTTCTTTTATGGTTTGTTTTAAGAAGGGCTTGCTGCTGCTGCTGCTTCTTTTTTAATCAATTAGGCTGCACTGTAAACTCTGTTGGAGCAAGCACACATCAAATTGTTTTGCCCCTCGCTACTTTTGGTCACCCGACCCCGACAACCCGCACTCCCAATTCAAGCCAAAGTGCACCACAATATCATCTAACAAAGGTCATGGTTGTTGCTGTGTTTTTTTTAATGCCTGTTCTGCCCAGGTTCCCAGCATCAGATATTCTATTTCCCCTGGCAGGTACTGAAAGGCGATAGTAGCATATATGAACTTGCTTTACCAGATCAGCTGCCGAGAATTACAGCACAGAAGGGCCTGCACTCATGTTCATACGTGGGAATAGCTTAGTTAATTCAATGACTCATTCATCTCCTCTGTGGCTGAAATCCATGGTATTTGAAGATCTGCAAACTATAAGAATTTGGGTGTGGGGTGATTCATTTATATTTAAATAAGGCCTGAAGACTTGGACATGGGGCCTGTTTGGCTCACTGATGTGCCCCCTTGGCCTGTTTGGGGCTGGGGTGTGGTGAATTCATTGTTACACGAGGGGCTAGCATTCTTGATTAAAACAAAATACTCTGGACCATTCTTGATTAAAACAAAATACTCTGGACCCAGAAGAAGAAGAAGAAGAGTTTGGATTTGATATCCCGCCTTTCACTCCCCTTCAGGAGTCTCAAAGCGGCTAACAATCTCCTTTCCCTTCCTCCCCCACAACAAACACTCTGTGAGGTGAGTGGGGCTGAGAGACTTCAAAGAAATGTGACTAGCCCAAGGTCACCCAGCAGCTGCATGTGGAGGAGTGGAGACGCGAACCCGGTTCCCCAGATTACGAGACTACCGCTCTTAACCACTACACCACACTGGCTCTATATGACCAGAGATGGAATTTTCTGAAAATCTCTCAGGGATCTTTTGCATCCAAACTATGTGTTCCACCAGCGTGCCCTACATTTCAGCAGCTGCTGCCAGTGGCATGGCATCAGATGAGCACTACGGCTGTCTTGGCTTCCAAAGACTGTGTGTTGCTGGCAGAGAGGCCCATCCCATTTCGCTGCCTGAGGCAAAGCGGGACGGTACAGTCTTGCACATGTGCAGTCCACCCCCTTGCCATCCCCGCCTTGCTTACTAGGGTCCAGAGACCTGCACACAATTTTGCAGGGCTCTGGTGAGATCTCTCCAGAACCAGAAAGCCACCACAGCTGCTTTGCTTCTCCAGTGGTGGCATAGCTGTCAACGTTTTCCTTTTTTAAAGGGAAATTCCATTATTCCGAATAGGATTCCTTGCAAGAAAAGGGAAACATTGACAGCTATGGGTGGTGGTGGTGGGGCACCCATAGAGTTGCCCCTCAGATTCTACCACCTGAGGCAACTGAAAGAAGGAGAAATCATTATGGGTTGTGTTAGTGGTGTGCCACATTGCCAGTGAGGTAATAATCATGTTATAGATTCAGGGTAAACCCTAGAAATTAACAAATGCCAGGGTTTTGAATATTTGGGATATGGGTTAAAGTGCAGAACTATGCCAGACTAGGGAATCCATTAAATTCCTGGGCTGGTTTATGAAAACCAGCTTGCCTGGCTTACTGAAGAAGAAACCTGTTAGCATGTCAAAAGGTGTGGATGGGCCACTGGGGAGAGGAATCCTTTAGCCTGATGCCAAGGTGATGGGGTGTGTTTGAGGGGACAGGAAAAGGGAGTTTTTGAGCAAGAGTTGCTGGAAGAGAGAAGGAGGAAGGAGAAGAGCTGGTATCCATCTTTGGGTGAGGCTGGCTGCAGGCAGCTCGTGCTACTGCGTCTTGAAATGACCATGTTCTAAGATCTGGACTCCCTCCATGCAGACTGAAGGTGTAAGTAGGTGAATAAACCATATTTCTTAAAGTCACAAAAGTCTCCGCCACGTCTTCCATTCTCCAAAGGGACACAAAGCCTGTGTGGATATCTGGGACCCCACGGGCTCTTGCCACTACTCAGCAGAGACAGGGGCAGGCACCTGGCTTCTGTAACAATAAGAACAAGCCTGCTTTTCAGATATACTTCTGACCACAGAACAACTCACAACCTGAGCTTCAGGGGTCTGAGTCAGAATGTCTAGGCAAGCATAAGCTCTGGGCTTTAGAAATCCAAAACATTTGAAGGGTTGTAGGCTGAGGGAGGCTGTTCAATCTGCTCCCCCAACAACGTTAATAACGTAGCAAACCTCCTTTGTGTCCCTTACTGTGGTTTTTTCCCCCTCCTAAATTAAAAAGTCCCTTTCTGTACATGGAAAATCCAGAGGCTTGAACTATTTCTGGTTAATGAGGAATAGGTCTCATTCTTACTTCCCAGTGTTTTTAAAAAAGAAATTCTGCCTTTTCCTGATCAAAATGTTTACCTTGTTTATATTCATGTCAGGAAAAAACTTGTAGCACAGCAAACAAAATCTGATACCACCTTCGTCTTTAATCTGAAGAATGCATCACTGCATGCATGGATTGTGTGTTTCAATATATATTGTTTAAGAGATCGGTTGCCAGAAATCCTAGGTACAGGGGCTTAACAAAAGTTTTAAAATGCATAAATGCTAACTCAGTCAATAAATGCAGATCGGAACGGAATATGCAATAGATACAAACCTCAAAATTGAGGCTAAGACAGGCTTATTGATGACAAATTTCTGTAGCATGGCATTATGGTCTTGCTCCTTTTACATATTTTTGTTTCAAGAAAGGGACCAGGGCAGAAAAAAGGGGGCTGGTTCACAATTTTCCAAAGCCAGTCCCAGCCCCCCGGGTGGGGGGGAGAGATAATCAATTATCATCTGGAATCAGCCTAGTAATAATTTCATGATGCAAAGCATCTCTTCCTAAGCATCTTTCCCCACAAATAAGTATTCTATATGGGGGGGGGGGGAGCTATGATCCCTAGGTGAGAACTCCGTACAATATCCTCCTGGATGGAATTTAAACAAAGTATCCATCTGCTAAGATTAGCTTCCTTATTAGAATGCTATAAGGATGCAGAATCCAAAATGCTGTCCAAATGCAAACTTTGATATGCTGGGGGGGGGGTGGGTGTGGGTTGGGGTGTTAAGAGAAAGGGTTAGGACTGAGAGGGAAGGGAAGGGGGCAAATTGTGCCATGACATTCATGCTCGACTGATGAAAACTTTCTCGAAACCTCGCTGCCCCCTCCCAATATTTTACTTACTTGCTTATTTATTTATTTATTGTAATTCCAAATCCCTAACACTCTACAACAATGTCGCATTTTAATGTAATATCGTCTCCTCCGATGCATATTCATGAAATAAAAATCTTGGCAGTGGCACAAGAAAAGGGGGATGAAGTGTGTTTGGCGGAGTGCGTCACATTTCCAGACCAGCGGATTTTTTGATTAAAGTCCCTTATCCGTTTTATCATGCATATCCACTCTCTGATTAAAGTGATCTGGAGCTGACACTCACAATGTCAGAATGCACTGAGACCCTTCACACAAAACATGGTTGGAATTTATATCCTTAAAGGAAAAAAGGAGAAAGAGAAGGAGGGAGGGAGAGAGAGAGGCCAGCAAATACTTGCTAGGGTAATTTAAGCATATAGGTATATAGATAGGTATTGAAGTAAGAATTTCAACTAGTGCTAAGCCGTATATGCTCTCACTTTAATATTTGCTTTGGGGGGGGGGACTTCTGAGACACAGCTGAATGAGTTACTGGAGAAGAATAAAGCCACCTCGCCAAATATTCACAATGTCAAAAATTACTGGGAGAAGGCTCACCTGGCTGAATATTTGCAATTTTACAAATTATTGGGGGAAGGGGGAAATATTCACTTCAACAAATATTCACAGATTTACAAATTACTGAAAAAAGAATCACCTCGCAGAATATTCACAATGTTATAAATTAGGGGAAAACAATTCACTTCGATGAATAGTCACAAGGTTTTAATGCTTTTGTTCTCCTGGCAGTTGCTTCCTTCCTGATCTTGAGATCCTGTGCAGACTTACTTGGGGGTAAATCTTTTAGGAATTATGCCCTGTTGAATGCAGTGAGGGATTTCCCAATGCATTAGGCTGGGAAAGGACTCTTTGAGAAGCACTAGCTAGAGACAGGATGCCTTGGAGCACACCAAGAACAAGATTTCAGGGTTGAGGAACTGTGGGCCTTTTGTTGTAGGACTCCAACTCCCATCAGCCCAACCAACACAATCAATGATGAAAGAATGATTGGAATTGTAGTTCAGCAGTATCTGGAGGGATGCAAGTTCCTCACCCATCTTCCTTGAGAGGGAGGTTCATAGGAGAATTGGAGGACCTTAAGATGACCCAGTATGCACCTTAATAGAACACTACCTCCAGTCGTATCCTAGCAGAAGAGTGCCAACTTGAATAAAATAATGGGGGCAGGTAAACCCCAACCAAAAGCTGCCACACACAAGCGCCATTTGAATGGCAAAGCCCATTGACTTTGTGGGGCAGCCCCCTCAAATATTGGGGAGTTGAATTGATCTCAGATTTGGTTCCTATGCCTGACAGGTAGCTTCAACCTCCCCTCCCAGTTCTAGGAACTAAGCCAGATATCCATCAGTCTCCATTACACAAAAACCTGCAGCTCCCTAACTACACAATATGAGGTCACCTTTCCAACTTTGCACAGCAGCATGTCTCGTAATTTGCCCCCCTTCAGACCAGCCATGAAAGAAACATGGAGGAACCCAGACTGTGTTTTATTGTTCGCTATTGCATATGCTTACACTTTTTGGATTTCTCCACAATAGCAAGGAAAATGATGATGGGTTTGGTGATGGACGAGTAAAAGTTAAAAAGGAATGAGCAACTATATTTAACGGCGTGGGTACCGCAGTGCAGCAGACTTTACCAAGTCAGTTTATTGCATTGAACACATTAGTTCATCTCTCCTTAATTGTTTGTTTTGCTTTTGTTGTTACAGGTGGTCTCCATAATTGTGTACCTTATAATTTGCACCCAAATAGAGACATCTCCCCCCCCCCCCATTTATCAGCAGACTTTAATAGCAGAGATAGCATTCATGGGCCATATCACTGTTAATTAAGACTGAAAGCATTTATCAATTAATCAGTTCAATTGATCTACTAATTCATTAATTACAGCGTTTTAATTGAACCTGTCTCCTAGTAAAAAGGTGTTTGGCGCTGATGGCGGTATTATGAACAGTCTATGTAACATCGCTTAAATGCATGGTCCAGATCATTCAACAAAACTGTTTTCCGGGCGTGGAGGGAGAAGGCTCTGAGAAAAAGGTTTAGCCAATTAATTTTTCTGTCTCAGAATAATGTTACAGGCACAAAGGTATGGCCAGTGTAAAGCAGATTATCCATCTTCAGGGAGTAAATGATATGGCTCTAGTTCAGGAATGAGGAATCTCAGGCCCACAGACGACAGGTATACCCTCTAGACTTTTCCTTCTGGTCCTCAAAAGTCTCCCCAGGTCACACACCTTCTCCCATGGCCACAGCCTTCAATGGTCCTGCCTCACATCTCATGATCATGATGATATTATTTATCACCTTTGCTCGTCTTAAAGTGATTTAACAAAAGAAAATACAACCACTTCAAACCAGTTTAAAAGCCAAATTTAAAACAACGTGCAATGTGCAAAACGCCCAAAATGCTGATCCAAAATTCCTAACAGAAATTATATGAGGAAGCTCTAGAACAGAGAGGAACACTGGTTGATCAAGGGCAAAAACTAAATCCCCAGACAAGGCTCAAAGAAATCAGGTGTATGAACAGGAAAATGGCATCCTCAGCAGCCTAATTTCTCCATGTTGAAACAGCAAGTCTCACATCTCTTGTGTAACTCCTCAGACCATGGACCTTGTCAGTGATTCTAAGGTGTGATCTTCCCATACACTACAGAATATATATATATATATATATATATATATATATATATATATATATATTATTGGTGCAGTACCTTTCTATTGCATTTAAAGAATGCTAAAGTGGGTTTGGGGTATTTTTCAGTCACACCTTTTTAAAAATTACAATAAAATGCCACACCCAAATACCTAATTACATTTGGGGTAGATATATTTGTACAACGCAATGCTGCAATCCTAAGTGCATTTGCTTGGAGGTATGTTCTCTTGAATTCCATAAGGCTTACTTCAACACAAATGCATTCAGAATTGCAGCGTAAAGGCTCTCTCTTTTGATTTCTAGCTGATTTTCAGCAGAGGGCTGAAGGGGAAGGAGGGGAGCTGGGTTATAAATCCTGTTTTAGTGTTTTGCTATTTATGCAAATTTCCAAATAGAAAGGCATATGGCGTCAAAGTAGCATTAACTATCTGCTTTTCACCAGATCTCTCACTGCCGCATTAGAAGGAAAAGGGAAATGACTCAGGGGAGGGGGGTGTATAGAGAAGTGGAATGTCATATCTAAATGTCATATTGGATTTCTATTGTCTCTCTTAAGCGCCCCGGGTTCTCTTCAACTGCTGTGCTTTCTGCTGGCTGGGTCCCTGGTGAAAGTCTCTTGCACACAGAGGTTGTTGACTGCCACCATCAAATTCCCCTCCACATGCAGAAGAATTTCCCTTTCTGGAACCAAACATTTCATCCAATCCTATGCTGTAGTTATTGGAACAGGTTTTGCATTCTTACAAATGCAAAACTGGCATAGAAAGCACCCTTGCCACAAGCCAACCACCAATCATGCCCTTCTCTAAATAAACTTTTTTAGTTTATTTAGACACATTTATGAACTGCATCATCCAAAATAATGATACAAGTAATCTCTAAGCAGTGTACAAAAAATGATATAATACAATAAAGCACAGATAAAATCAGCAAGTATGAAGGAACGTCTCCACCCCCATCGTTCAGCCCAGACGCTGAGGTCCACCTCCAAGGGCCTTCTGGTGGTTCTCTCACTGCAAGAAGTGAGGTTGCAGGGAACCAGGCAGAGGGCCTTCATGGTAGTGGCGCCCGCCCTGTGGAACAGCCTCCCATCAGATGTCAAGGAAATAAACAACTATCTGACTTTTAGAAGACATCTGAAGGCAGCCCTGTTTAGGGAACTTTTTAATCTTTGATATTTTATTGTGTTTTTAATATTCTGTTGGGAATGACCCAGAATGAGTGGGGTATAAATTATTATTATTATTATTATTATTATTATTATTATTATTATTATTATTATTATTTCCAGCAGACATCTAAAACAGTATAGTGAGGATGCATGACTAATAATAATAATACTAATTTTATTGTACCCCACTCATCTGACTGGGCTGCCCCAGCCACTCTAATATCAATAGACAGAGAGTTCCAAACCATAGATATTGCTACACTAAAATATAACATTATGCATGGTGTAGAGAAAGTTGATAGAGCGTAGCTTTTCTCCTTCTTCCAGCGTACAGTGGTAACGGGTTACAAGCGCTTCAGGTTACAAACTCCGCTAACCCGGATGTTGTTGCTCTGGGATGCGAACTTTGCCCCAGGATGAGAACGGAAATCGTGTGCTGACAACACAGCGGCAGTGGGAGGCCCCATTAGCAAATGTACGCCTCAGGTTAAGAACGGTTTGGGGTTAAGGACAGACCTACGGAACAAATTAAGTTCATAACCCAGTGTACGACTGTACTAGAATTTGGGGACATCCAGTGAAGCAGAATATTGGAAGACTCGGACAAGAGAAAGTGCTTTTTCACACAGCACATGTAGTTAAACTATGGAACTCACTCCAAAGCTGTGTTGGTACCGGAACAGGAAGTGGTGGTATTTTTTGGTCACTTACTGTAAGGGACTGGCAAGGCTCTGATGAGTGTGTAGCAGAGCTATTCAGCCTGACTTTCAATTTGAACTTAGCCTGATCTTTTATTCCCCTCCCTTCCCTCCCCCTCCCCTTTTTATGAAGATTACCCGCTCTGGGATCCCACAGCTAATTCTCCCCTGGTCTCCTTGCTGACCCAAATAGGACTAATTTAGCCAGCTAGCCCTGGTGATCATCTAATGTTTATTAGATGGATTTTCACCCTAAACTGATTTTTGAATTCTGAATTTATTGTTATTCACGTTTTATACTGCATTTTATGCTGTTTTTGTTGCATCAATTAAGTGTTTTAAATTTGTCGTTAGCTGCCCTGAAACTGGTTTTCTGAACCGGGAAGGGCGGCGTATACATAAATAAATATTATTATTATTATTATTATTATTATTATTATTATTATTATTATTATTATCAGAGGCAGGGGGCAGAGGCTGACCATGAAAGGGGGCAGAGATACTGAAAAACAAAACAAAAAACCTGCTTATGCAGGCTACGACCACAGCCAGGATGGAAATAAGATTTCGTACCAACCAAGGAGAAGCAGCAGACTAAATTAATGGACTATGCTGAAATGGCAATACTTATGGGAGCAATAAGGAACCCAGAGGAAAAACCCTTTATAAAAGACGGGGAAAATACGTGCATTATCTAAAATGTTATTGTACACATATAAGTTCATTAGCAGGATTAAATTAAACCTAACAGTTAAAAAAATAACTAGGGAGTAATTATTAATTGGAGTAAAGAAGGAGATGCAGTGGTATAAATTAAAAAAAAAAAGAAGAAACTGCAAAAAGAGGGGGGGAGTTTTGTTTGTTTGTTTGTTTTCAGAGACATCCCTTATTTAGACAAGCCGTCCCTGTTTCTGATTTGACCCTGGAATATCCCAATTTCCCTTAGGATGTCCCCATTTTCACTGGAGAAATGTTGGAGGGTATGGAGGGTATCCGACGCCCGAGTTGTCTGAAGGCAATCCTGAATACGGAAGGTTGTCTTTTTTTAAAAAAATGTTTTACTATGCTTTTATATATGTTGGAAGCTGCCCAGAGTGGCTGGGACAACCCAGTAAGATGTGTGGGGTATAAATGGTAAAATTATCATTATGGAATGGGATGTCCCTATCTTCAGCAGAGAAATGTTGGAGGGTACGCTCTCCTTCTTATGAAAGAACAACACGGAGAGAGAGAGAAAGAGAGCCGCTGTTGCGTTATGACAAGGGAAATGTCACTTAGTCTACAGACACTGCTCTGGAGGGCTGTAAAGTTAAGAGTGGAAGATCCATGTATGTAATAAGAATGGGCGGTAAATCAGAACAGGGGAGGGAGGGAGAAGAGTGGAAAAGAGCAAAAATGTGCTCTTGTTCCCCATCCCGCCCCCCTGAAAAGCATCCACATTGTGTGGGTTTTGGTGTATCCATTTTGCATTCTGCCCGATAATGTACCATGCCCACTGCAGTATTTGAAAGCAGCAGGGTTATTTTCCCCATTCTAATTGATGAACAGCTGTGCGGTAATAGACTACAAAGCACAGCTTCACTGATCTCTCCTCAGGCCACTCCAGGAACTGAAAGCTCCACAGGGAATCGGAGGAGAATGAAAGGCGTCCCCCGCCTTCCCCTCCATTATTATTTTATTTTTAAATAAATAAATACATTTTCAAAATGTCTCCCCATTCTCTCTCTCTCTCTCTCTTTCTCCCTCTCTATTTTAGCACTTCATAACAGCAATAATTAACTCCAATTTCTCCTTAGAGAGAAAGCAGCTGCTCTGGTTCGTCCCACAGCATAGCACCATCATGCTTTGCACCAGTCAGAGGATGATAGTGGGATGATTTCATTCTCTTTCTTTCTTGAAAGAGAACATCGGGCGTTTTGATTGCTAGCTGGCTGTGGCATTTATTTATCTATTTGCTTGCCTATTTGTATGTATTTTGCTAAGCGTAGGTGGCCTACCTTTGCCAAGCGCCCAGGAAAGGAAATCCAGGGGCTTGAAGATTAGTTTAAGCCTCTGACAGACAACTGCTTCCTATGCACATTACTGAAGTCACATGGGGACTGGGCGTGCCAAACTGGATCCCAAGCAACTCTTGTATGAACCGGGCCTCTGAGGATGCCTCTCTGTAAGCCCTCTTCCCACAAATCTGCCACAAAAGTGTAATATGCACAAATGATGCCAATGAGAGCATGCATACCCTCCAACATTATTACTCCAATGAAAATAGGGACGTCCTATTCCATCCCAGTAGTGATGTATGGAAGTGAGAGCTGGACCATAAAGAAGGCTGATCGCTGAAGAATTGATGCTTTTGAATCATGGTGCTGGAAGAGACTCTTGGGAGTCCCATGGATTGCAAGAAGATCAAACGTATCCATTCTTAAGGAAATCAGCCCTGAGTGCTCACTGGAAGGGCAGATCGTGAAGCTGAGGCTCCAATACTTTGGCCACCTCATGAGAAGAGAAGACTCCCTGGAAAAGACCCTGATGTTGGGAAAGATGGAGGGCACAAGGAGAAGGGGACGACAGAGGACGAGATGGTTGGACAGTGTTCTTGAAGCTACCAGCATGAGTTTGACCAAACTGCAGGAGGCAGTGGAAGACAGGAGTGCCTGGTGTGCTCTGGTCCATGGGGTCACAAAGAGTCGGACACGACTAAATGGCTAAACAACAACAAATTCCATTATTACTATTACTATTACTATTACTACTACTACTACTACTATTATACCCCACCCATCTGACTGGGTTGCCCGAGTCACTCTGGGCAGCTTCCAACATATATAAAAACATAATAAAACATTACACATTTTTTAAAAAAACAACTTCCCTGTGCAGGGCTGCCTTCAGATGTCTTCTAAAGGTTGCATAGTTACATATTTCATTGGCTTGGGAGTCACATAGCCATACCTTCCAAAATTTCTCTGAGGAAAATAGGGACATCCTAAGGAAAAGTGGGACATTCCAGGAACAGTTCAGAAACTGGGATGGCTTCTGTAAATCCATGATTGTCCCTGGAAATTAGGGGCACTTGGAGGGTCAGAAATTACACTTGCTGCTCTGCGCACCTCTGCTTATGACCCTGCCTGCCACCAGCAGTGAGCAGGTTGGGAACCTCATCTCCTCCCTTGTTATTCGCCTCATGGGTGGTCACAAGTAGGGAGATGGGTGTGAACCATGGGTGGTCACAAGTAGGGAGATGGGAGGGGACTGTGGCTTCACAAGTCCTCAGCCTGTGTTTTGCTCATAGCTTTGCCACTGAAGCAGGGTGAAAGCATCTCAGACACTTAATGTCCTGCAACTATCATAAGCCCTGCAATTCTGGCACCATGAAACTGTCAGCAGGGAGGGTCACATAAAGCCCTCAGACACCCTGAAAGAACACATGAGGGATCACACAGCCTTGCCTGACCTTCACCATAAGAAGACCCTGCTGAATCAAGCTACTGGCCCATCTTGTCCAGCATCCCCTTCTCACAGTGACCAACCAGATGGCTGTGGGAAGCCCACAGACAGGATCTCCCTTCCTGCAATTCCCAGTAACTGGTATTCAGAAACATTAGCGCCTCCAACTATGGAGGCAGATCATACCCATCAGGTTTAGTAGGCACTGATAGCCTCATCCTCCATGAATTTGTCTAATCCTCTTTTAAAGCCATCCAGGTTTTTGTGGCCATCACTGCCTCCTGTGGGAGCCGGTTCCATAGTTTAACTATGTGCTGTGCGAATAAGTACTTTATTTTGCCTGCCTGACTATGCCCCATTTGTACCCACTCCACCGCAGCCACACGCAGCAGAAACGCTTCCCAGCTGACTGCATGCTCAGATGACATGTGGACGAGCTCTACACACCTAGAGCTATCTCACATGAAGAGGGACCGTGGTTGGGCCACATGCATAGAGTTCTTTCCCATGCCAGCTGAATGAAGGGGTGATAAGGAAGCATTTCAGCAGTGCACTGCAGTTGGGACAGTTGTGGCACATGGCACCAACACAAAATAGATGTCCACATAGCAAGTAGGTTTCTTTTTGGAAAGGGAATTCTGGACATCCATTTATAAAATAAAGCAAAGTCCAACACCTTCAAAAGAAAGCACATTGAATTAATAAATTAACATCTCAAAAATCCCACACAGTGATGATAACAACTGTTCTTCCATGTTCATCCCAAGCACGTAGATGATTCAAATCATGCTGCATTTTTTTTCCAGCTGAGGAATAACTACGAACAACACCCCCCCAAAAAAAATCTTCCTAGGGTCTTGGTTTTTCATGAATGGTCTGCAACCAGATGAATATGAGTATGAGCCCTAACTTACTGACTGAAGCAACTATCTACCACCTATTACACTCAATGGAGAGGTTACCAATGGCTTCATTAGGCCGTGGGTGTCAACCCAGGCCACTTTTTCTTTCTTTAGCCTATCCTTATCATGATTTATTTAAAGCAAGCTTGGGAAGGAGTTGTGATAACCTGAAAGCTGCGGCCCAGTCTTGCTCTGCTAACCAAAGAGGCTTGCTAAATCCTACATCAGCCATGACAGGGCCCTATAATAGAGTCCTGTTCGAAATGGAGTGTCTGGATGAAACCTGTCTCTAGGACTCAGAATTCAGAGCAAGATAAGAACGTAGTCAGCTAGGTCAAGCACAGATAAGGGTCTGGAGTAGAGCTGACGGTGACAGATTGGTACCGATTTGGCCAAGTGATAGAAGTGATGAGACCAGAGCTGGCATCTGTGAGGAAGAGATTAACAGAGAAGGTCACAGAGGGATATAGTTCTCAAGCTGCGGTTACTTCTGCTTTAATGCGAAAGACTGGAAACAGTGGTGAAAGGATCTTCCAAAATGGCACACCATGAGGGGGGAAATTCTGATCTGACAGGCTACACTATCTCATGGTATTTGATTCTCAGGCTGAGTGGAAATTTCATTCCCTCAAATGTCTTTCTCCAAAAGGGAGTCAGGGTCCTAGATTCCCAAAGGCCAGACAACGATGTGATAGGTGTCCCAAGATGGTACCCCACACGTAAACGAATCAAGAAACCATTACACCTACAATGTCCAAGTGACCCCTAATGATAAGTAGTTGTGGACTTGTGGGCTGTGAAGAATAGTCTGGAGAGAGTCGGGCACTAGGAACCCGGCAAAGCAGGAAGCAGGACCAATACCCAAGACTAGACACACAAGAGCTCAGGTAGGCCTTGTTGCTCAAGCAAAGCACCAATGGGACATGAAGCTCTCTTACAGGCCCCATTTCCCCCCATGCATTTAAACCACAATGCTACCACTTTAAACAGCCATGACTTTCCACAAAGAATCCTGGGAACTGCAATTTGTTAAAGATGATGAGAGTTGTTAGAAGAACCCTATTCCCCTCATACTCAAACTCAGGACGCAAGGGAGAAACATGCTAAGAGGAAGACACGCTTGGCAAATCCACACCATGATCAACTCCTGCCCAGAAACCAATGTCCCCATTGTGGAAGGATGTGTGGATCCAGAATTGGCCTCCACAGTCACTTCCGGACTCATTGTTAAAACTGTGTTTATGGAAGACAATCTTACTCGGCTACGAGTGATCGCCAAAGAAGAAGAAGATTCCCCTCACAGAACTACAATTTCCAGAGTGGTTTAACAAGAAGAAGAAGATTCCCCTCACAGAACTACAATTTCCAGAGTGGTTTAACAAACCGTCCCTTTTCCCAAGGAACTCTGGGAACTCTGGGAATTACAACGAGGGGAACAGGCAGATCGCTGCACCAGCATGGAACTGGCACAGTAGCTGGGCCTAGATCAGGTTCAGTGCTGTCACATGATGGCAGTGGGGCTGGTTCAGGGTCCAATGAATCCTGGATCAGCTCAGCTATGTCCCCCCCCCCCCCGAAAGCACCATCTGAGGCATTCGCTGGCATGCTTGGCAACTAGAAATTGGCACCCCATGCCTACAGTGGAGGCCAGCAAGGCTGGTTTGAAGGATACTTTTGTGCAGTCCAACTCTTCCTTCCCTAGTCTGGTACAAAGGGAGCTTGGATTATTCTATGGGGCAAAATCCTTCCCAAGAGAAATCAAGCAGCCTCTCCCCACTTTTAACTCCATTTAAGGAACACTTAAATACTTTTTTTATTCCCTTATCCAGGATTCTGTTCACAAGTTTTATGAAGTATTTACATTGCTGGTTTCAACTGCTTTCTGCAATGCATTTCAGTGTTCTTTAAAAATATGTTAATGTAATTTTATTATTGTAAGCTTCCCTGGGTTCCCTTTGATGAGGTAGGGTGGGTTGTAAATTTGGAATAATAAATAATAATACAAAAATGTGATCATTGGGGAAAATGTGTACAACAATATGTCTGAATTTCCTGCAGAATGCCTTACTTAAAAACAACCAACAACCCACCCACAAACTGATGCAGAAATGGAGCAAACGGAACAAATATTGAAAAATGAGAAAGAGAGATCATTGCCACACCATAAATTTAAAGCAATTTATAAAACGTATCTTTCACATGTAATATACATAATTTAAAATACAGTAAACAACAGTAGCAGCTAGTCTGTCATTTCTTGGGGAAAGTTTTTAAGCTGCTGTTGTGCATCTTAAAGCAAATTTAAAATTCACGACTTACCCCTCAGAAAAACTTAGGATCTGTAGTTTTCACCTCACAGAACTAAAATTCCCAGCACCTTTAACAAACTACAGTTCCTGGGATGTCTTGGGGGAACACATGTGCTTTAAAAGTGCATTAAATGTGTTTTCAGTGTACGCCGTGGATGTGATCTGAGTGAAACCAAAACTGTCAGCTGCAACAAAGGCGATCTCTAATTCCAGTGTACATTAGTCAGAAAGAGAACATTTCCTTGGCCTCTTCCCTTCTCTTGAAGCTCACCACACAAGCCAGGGGCATATCGAGGGTGAAGCCAAGTTAGAAGGAGACCACAAGAGAGAAGAGAGACGTTTCCCAGGAACACCATGCTGTCATGTTCCTTCCTTGCTATGCCCAATATTTTGACAGCAGCAAAGTCATTAAACTTGGTAGAGCCCCAGGCTCATCCTGGTATCACTGCATTTCTGCTGTGACCACTATGAGACACTCTTTTGTAAACGGGAAAGAATGGATTCTAAGTGGGGAAATTACGGGGACTGGTGAGAAGCTTTAAAGGCAACCTTTATATCCTGCAATTTCGCACATTAAAACATTTTTTTTTAAAAAAAAAAAGCAACTACAGTGCTTATTGTATAAGGCTAAGCTTTCCACTCTTCAAACTATTAATAAGGGCTTCCCATTGAGAAGACAAATACATGCTTGATGCATTTTTAATCCTGTGCCAATACATTTGACTAAAGCTGTTTGCTGTTTCAATGACAGGATTTAACTTGCCCTTCTCTATTCAGTGTTTCTGATTATTAATGGCATGTTGAAAACAGTGAAAGGGGCCATGAAGTTGTACACTGGTCATTTCCCTCCACTTCAGCGACAAAGAATGGCAACCATATTTATTTTATTAGCAAGAATAATCCTAAAGGCAGACCCTCCTTTATGTCCGTGCTAGAAAAACTGAGTGGTAGAGACAGCAGCAAAGATTAGCTCAGGTTTAAATACAATCGGCACAATCCATATAATAATACTATCAGCACCATTAATGATTGGCATATTGTTGCACATCACCCCAATCTCCAAGCGGTGCGAGATCCCAGGCGCTCACAAAGGATTCATGTTTCCTTTTGCAATGAGGTATTAGCACCCCAAGATGTCCTTGCTTCCCCCATAGATGCAGCCTTGGTTTCAAACATTGCTCTGACTTCCTCTCTCCAGCTTGCTGCTTTTGCTCACATTACTGCAAAACTCTCCCCTCTGGCTCTTCCCTTCTAACTATCCATGAGTTGAGGGAGGGCCATCTCGCACAGAGCCCCTTTCCTTTGTTCCCCTTAATGGCCCATCGCCTAGGCCAGTGGTGGCAAACCTATGGCACGCGTGCCAGAGACGGCACTCAGAGCCCTCTCTGTGGGCACGCGCGCCGTTGCCCCAGCAGGACTGTAGCTTCCGTGCTTGGGGAGGGGAGGAGGAGGAGGAAGGCTCGTGCGAGCGTCCAAGGTCTGCAGCCCTGGTGCCGTAGCTTCCATGCCAGGGGTAGAGGAGGAGTGAGGAGGAGAGGAGGGCTGGGTTAGGGTTAGGGTAAGGGTTAGAATTAGGGTTAGACTCAGGGCCAGTGTTGTGTTATGTTTTCTTGTGGTTTTAATTCATTTGCGGTTGGTTTGCTTTTTTCAGTTTGTTGTGTCGCTGCTTTTTCATGAATTGCAAGTTTGTTGGCTTTGTGGTTCTCTGGGAAGTTTCAGTTTTTATTTTGAATGCAGCCCAGCGAGCAGGCAAGGAATGTCGCTGCCCCCCCCCCCCGCCTGTTCCACTTCTGAGATATCCCCACCTCCACTCCTGCTTGCACACAAGTAGGAGCAGGATTGGGCAGCTCAGCTGAGAAGCACCTGGCTGCCTTCAGGTGGTGCAGGGGCTCTCAGATGCAGCTTCCGGGCTGCCTCCATCTTCCCCAACCCCAGCAACTATTCAACCTGGCTGGCTTCATGGGGTTGCAGGGGATCTGATGCGGAAGTGGGGGCTCCTTTAAACTTCTCCCTTGAGGGGAGTGCAGCCACGAACCCCTCAATGAAAAGTGTGATGGAGCCTGCACCTCCCCAGCTGAGCCGCCCCGATCAGCTCCTGTTCCCGTGCAAGCAGCAACGCTGCCTAGTGGAGAAGCTCCAAGCAGGAGTAGACTGGCCCAGCCTCCCCTCACTCAGAGCCAGGGGCGCCAGGGCCGCCAGAGCTGGAGAAGGGGGTGGTTGCTGTTGTGGTAGCAGCGGAGGGACCCAGCGCTGGAGGGTGGCATGTGCCTGCTCACTTGCCACCCAGCCTGCCTTCCCTCACACTAGGAAAACAGATGTGTGGCACCCGAAATGGAAGTTATACTCAGAACAGAGCACATTTGGCTTCTGAAAAAAGTTCCAAAACCGGAAAACTCATTTCCGGGTTTGAAGTGTTCAGGTTCCAAGTAGTTCGAGAACTAAGCTTTTTGAAAACTGAAGTACCACTGTATTTATTTTTCCTGATTTGAACTGTATTTATCCCCCCCCCCCCCCCGGTGATGATTTTCTTGAGTCAAAACCCCTAAACATTTTTTAGGAAAAAAAGCACTGAGTTATATCATAAAATTATATATCAACGGAAAGATAATTTAATGAAGAATGTAATGCAATAACTTTTATGAAGGATTATTTATTACAACAGCAGTCATAAAGAAGAAACGTGAAACACACAGAGAAAAAATGAGATATACAGTGGTGCCTCACAAGACGAAAAGAATCCGTTCCGTGAGTCTCTTCGTCTAGCAGTTTTTCGTCTTGCAAAGCAAGCCCATTGGCGGATTAGCGGATTAGCGCTATTAGCGGTTTAGCGGCTATTAGCGGCTATTAAAGGCTTAAGGGATTAGCGGATTAGCTGCTAAAAGGCTATTAGCAGCTTAGTGCCTTAGAAAAAGGGGGTGGGGAGCGGAAAAAAACCCCCAGGAATCGCAAGACATTTTCGTCTTGTGAAGCAAGCCCATACCAAATTCGTCCTGCGAAGCACCTCTAAAACGGAAAACCCTTTCGTCTAGCGGGTTTTCCGTCTTGCGAGGCATTCGAATTGCGGGGCACCACTGTACAGGTTAAATTTCCGTGTTGGCACTTTGTTATAAATAAGTGGGTTTTGGGTTGCAGCTTGGGTTGCAGTCTCTAAAAGGTTTGCCATCACTGACCTAGGCAATCGTCTCACCAGGAAGCTATCCTGGCTTTTGTTTTAACACTTGCTGGACTAGAAGGGTCTCAGTATATGGCCTACTCTCCGTCCCCTGCCCCGTCGCGGCTGTCAAACTCATAACAAAGCTTTGCCCAGTCCAATTGGGAATGGGCTCACTTAAAATGAACTATTTTAAAATAATTGCAATAATCTTCTAAAACAGGGGTAGGGAACATTTTTTGGGTCCAAGGACTGCAGCTCCTTCTAGGCAGCCTTCTCAGGGTGCCATGCTGGGGGGTGGGGCTGGCGGGTCTAGAGAAATAAACACCAACCAGATAAGCAAGAAGCATTATCAGGGCTAGGGTTTGTTTGCCACCTTTGGTCATGCACAATAGGGAACACGTCAGTCAAAATAAAGGACAGGTCAGGTGGCTGGGGATTGGGGGGCACACACATTCTTATGACACCAAATCCTCCCCACTTTTTTGTGAAGGAGCATTCCCCACATTGAGCTTCCCACCTCCCTCACCTCCCCAGTCCTGCTCTTCCCTTCAACACACATAGACGGCCAGGGGCTATGGGTAGACAGCCAACTTGCAAGAGTGACTTGAGCCACAGTTCCAGCCTCTCGCCCATGCTGATGGCAGAAGAGTGCAGAGGAAGATGGAGGAGGGTGGAGAGGTCAGGTTGGGGTGGTGTACCCACACCATGCTAGACCAGTGGGTAGTGACTGAGGAGGAGCACCAGCGAGAAGGAAGGAAGGAGGGGCAAGGGAGGGAGAGGAAGTCATTCCTTCCCCCTTCTCTCTATTGTCGCTCGTGGTGGGCTCCACTTCAGCTGCACCAACAGTGGCACAGCCATCATCTTCTGCTGGCCGAGCTCGAATATGGGAAAAAGTCATCCCACTTGAAGTCCGAATGGGACAGGGTACACTTTTGTCCAAAAACAGGAAACCACATTTTTCTAGGGATGGGTGGCAACCCTGATCAGGGTTCAAAGACACACCCCAGGCAGGCAAAAATCATTTGAGGACATAAAGCAAGGTCAGTGAGGGGTGGGGCCTGGGGAAACTTCTTTGGGGCAGCTAGGCCTGGTGGGCCACATTCAGCACCAAGGCCTAAGATTCATGGCTCCTATTCCAAAACAATTCATCTCCCATTTGGAATCAGGCTCCGTTGCGCTTGACCATATTAGCTAGAGACTTCATCAGCAGCAAAATCAACAACAGCAGTGTTCTGTGCATATTATACACCTGCATGCTCCAGGTTTTCCTCAGGTAACCAGCACATTAACAGATACACCCAACAGCATAAAAATCATAGAATCGTAGAGATCATTGGGAAGGGTCCCAAGGCTCATCTAGTACAACCTCCTGCAAGGCACGAATGGCAGATGTTTAGGTGTTAAGTGCTCACTGGAAGGACAGATCCTGAAGCTGAGGCTCCAATACTTTGGCCACCTCATGAGAAGAGAAAACTCCCTGGAAAAGACCCTGATGTTGGGAAAGATGGAGGGCACAAGGAGAAGGGGACGACAGAGGACGAGATGGTTGGACAGTGTTCTCGAAGCTACCAGCATGAGTTTGACCAAACTGCAGGAGGCAGTGGAAGACAGGAGTGCCTGGTGTGCTCTGATCCATGGGGTCACAAAGGGTGGGACACAACTAAACGACTAAACAACAACAACAACTTATAACATGCTGCTGCGGAAATGCAGCACGGGATGCGACTCCTTTATATGCATTATATGTATAAGATATGTATTATTTTGCATGTGGTTTTGCATATAATTAGTTAGGGGGGAGGAGAATTTCGCAAACAGCTCCAAGCCGGGAGCCCCATCAAATACCACGCCTAAATCCATTTAAGATTGTTTCCTCCTCCATCCCTTGCAAATGTTACCCTTCCGCATTGGAAATGAGAAACGCAGATGAGAGATATGGGCACTCCCTCTAGGAAGCAAAAAGGGAGAAAAAGAAAGAGGTGGGGGGAAGAGAGAGGGAGAGCCACAAAGGAATTACATTGAGTTAAGTTTTAACACAAAAGGAGAGCAGAGAAAACCTTCCCTCCCCCTCCTAGCCTGATTTATTATTTTGTTATTTAAGTGATAATATGAACCTAAGGTTAAGGAGAAATTACATGTGCTGATAATCTCCTAGTGGCCTCCATTGTAATGTTCCATTATAGTGTATGTTAATCACAGCATTAAGTAAAAAGCGCGTACTTGTGCTACTGTCAAACACCAATGGAAATCAAAAGACACGGGAGGTGGCTCCCGATTGTTTTAACCATTAATGGCTCTCAAGGAACACAATATGACAGCTGGCGGGAGGGAGGAGAAAGAAAAAGTGCGAAGTTTTAAAAATATGTAGGTATAGATATAGATATCTAAAGGTATGCAAAGCAGCACAGATCAATGTTGTTTGGTGGAACCTCCCTAAGGCATTTCTTTAAAATGCAGTTTAATAGTGATGCTTTTGAAAGGAAAATCTGCAGTTGCAGATTACATGGCCCCATTACCAAATTTAAGTTAATTTTACACTTTGCGATCTTAAAGGAGACATTCTCTTTGGTTAAAAGGAGTACACTCGCATTGCTTCCCCCTACCTGCCAGATTCAGCCCCCCGCATGAGTGGGTTTTTTTAAAGTTTTGGCAAACCATATCACTGTTCCCCAGCCCCCCAGCCCTGGCAAGCAGGGGAGGGAAAAAAGAAGTGGCGAGATTTTAATAGCTAATAATAGGAGGCAACATAAAAGCACAAATCCAATTTAAGTGAAAGGGTTCCTGTGTAAGCATTACTTGTCAGTCTTTGGTCGTACTGTATAGGGACCAGCTAGAGAGCAGTGGCAGAAAAGAAATATAAAGTCCAGATTTAATTCTGATACAGAGAAATACAATTTCAAAACTGGACGTCTTATCATAGGCATGTCCCATTGGAGAACTCATTTCCCTAGCAAAAGCCTGTCACTGCCATTATGTTGTACAAGGAACCAATTTACTACTACAGCTAAACAGGGTTACCAGTGCTGTTGGAACTTAAGCATTTGAAGTTATCGCTAGGAGAGAGAGAGAAAAAATAGCATTTCAAATGTCAGTGAAATGGGAAGGTATAATTGAAAAGTATCAATCAGAGAAGCAAGAGGGTTTAGAAGGCAACTGCTGCAGTTTTAGAAGGGGTTTCTGAGGCCCCATCCCCCATCTTTCTTCTCTCTTTCTCTTCTTCCTTCCCTCCCTCCCTCCTCCATCCCTCCTCTTTCTCTCGTCGCCATTCCCCCCTTCTTTTGGAAGTTGGGAGATTTAGCTTAGTAAAACAAAAGATTTCTGCCCATTCCTTGTTCGAGTGTCAAGCCATGAAATACATTTTTGATCGTTTCCTCTACACACTCCAGTGCTTCTAATTTCACTACACAAACTTGCTCACCCCACCCAAATCCAAAGCTGCCAATCTATAGTGTTTCTAAAAGAAACAAACAAAAGCAGATTTAGGGCTTTTCCTCTCCACTCTCTGCCTCCCAACCCCACCCCAACCCCACAATGACTCATATTAATCTAGCCATTGATTTGAAGAGCTGTCATTTTGACGGGCTGCCACTCCATCTTGCTTGCCACCCCCACCCCACAGTCTCCCAAATCCTTGGCAGATACTGCGTTGAATAAAATTATAAGCCCAAGGTAACCTTGCGCTATAGGATGGGGAGAGTGCGGCAGCGGAAGGGGGATAGAAAGAATTGCAGTCGGAACGGGTGTTTTCACATGCAGTGTTAAAAAGGTGCTTTATTCTGGAATGGGTCACCTGCTAAGGTTCCTGCAGATGCAGAACTGGAACTGCAAGAGAGACTTTTAGAAATAAAATCCACATTTCCTAATTAATATAGATTTTGGATTCAGAAGATGGATATGGAAAGTGCACAGCGAAACAGTGCAATGAACTGCATTCATTAAAGCTGAAGAAGTGTTATTCATACAAGTATTATTCAAATAAAACAAAGTCATGTAGCTATACCCACCAGCATAAGTAATACTAAGGGCTGTTTCACACTTTACACAGCAACAAGCCCAACTGATGTGTCAGCAAACACACATTATCTGAAAGATTAGGTTACCTGAAAGACCATGATCTCCCATTTAAGCTGCCTGGGTGTGAAGACTTTCAGAAGACTTTATTCCTATTGGCCTACCAACTTCTGATGTTCATTTAGCAGAAACTCAAGAGTGAGTCTTACCATTTCCCGCTGATTAATGGGGGGGGGGGGATCCATTAAAAAAATATCAAAGGGAAGAGAAATATTCAGTGAAATTTTTGTGGGTGGGATATGGAGGGGTTATTGCATGTATCATTTTTTCAAGCAGTGTTTGTGAGCCTTCCCTCTTTCATTCTGCAAATTATCTCTCTAATGGTATGCATTCTGCAACCTCCTTGGGTGATCTCACTTACAGAAAAGCCTATGAGATCCTCAGCTGTGCTTTTCGTGTAAGAGGTTGTTGATTGTGGCAGCTATTGTTTGTTATTCTTTTGCTTTTAAAGAAATCATTGCAGAAAGATTTATCTAAAAGTTTACAGGGGTCAGCAAACTTTTTCAGCAGGGGGGCTGGTCCACTGTCCCTCAGACCTTGTGGGGGCCGGACTATATTTTGAAAGAAAAAGTGAAAAAAATTCCATGCCCCACAAATAACCCAGAGATGCATTTTAAATAAAAGGACACATTCTACTCATGTAAAAACGCACTGATTCCTGGACCGCCCATGGGCCGGATTTAGAAGGCAATTGGGCCGGATCCAGCCCCCGGGCCTTAGTTTGCCTACCCATGGGTTAAAGGAAGGGCTTAGGCACTCAGTAGCCAGCTGCTCTGGCTTCCTATGTTTCTGCTTCCTAAGTGCAGACGATGATGTTATGTGGTAAATCCTCCCATAGGGCTTTTGCAGCTTAAGAGATATGGGCAGCCAGGGAGGCTGCAGAGTGCTGCAGAAACATTTAATGGAAAGAATACATTACCTTTGACCATTTTAGAATAATAAGCTAAACCATGCTTATGAAGCCGTTCTGAAGCACCCTGAGAAAGAGGCAGATTGGAAGACACCCCTAGTCTTCTCCCAAAGTCTGGAGCACCTTGTCAAGAGAGGCCCAACAAAGCCCTCCTCTGATTACCATCTTCCAACAGGCAAACACATTTGGATTCAGACAGGCCTTTGGCCTCATTAGCTGAATTGTCATGGTCACTGTGAATGTTGCAATTTGTTCAACTGGCTGTCTAAAACCTGCCGGTTTATGATCAAAGTTAAGGCTATATTATGTGCCTGAGACCAGCAAAGATGTTCCTAGGAAACTCTGGGAATTGTAGCTCTGTGAGGGGAACAGGGGGCTCCTAACAGCTCTCAGAACCCTAAACAAATTCGTTAGGAGAAGCCATGACTGTTTAAAGTGGTATCATAGTGTTTTAAATGCATGGTGTGAATGTGGCAATTGTTGTGGCTGTGCTGCTTAGGTCAATCTCCAGAAGGATCCATTGATTAATGTTGCAGCCAGTCGTGCCATCTTCCCCAACAAACTTTGTATTGGTGAAAACCACTCTCTGAAATCATTTCACAGGGCTGATGAGTGTGCACCATTTTCAGCTTTGTTTTTGGAGAGACACACAACAATAAAAAGCTGGAAAAATGGAGTATGTGCCTTTACATGAACTGGGCAACAGAGCTGGTCTGTTGTGTTACATACCTTTTATGAACCTTTTTTTTAAAAAAAAAGACTTTGTAAAAGTTCCACAATTTTCTTCTGCAATGGAACACGTGTCCTTTCAAATTTTCTTTGCTTCTGAGGTAATTTTACCTCACACACAAGCACACGTATCCGTTATCTTACATTAGTGTGTAGATATATTCCTCCTCCACTACGACCTGGGTGATGGATTTCAAATATTGTAAAAGCCTGCGATTGTCTCATGTGCTAATACTGATACAGAATCCCTCTGGAAATTTAAGGAAGTCGCAAAGCCGATATCATTCTTGGTCTATGAAGCTGAACACATCCTGCTAGCCATGGACTGGGCTGTGTTCAGTCTGAAGAAGGAAGGCATTGCCAAAAGTTCTGTAAGGCCACATCTGCATCTTATATTTCACTATTATACCTCTTTTCAGTCTTGTCTTCCCCTCTTGAGTACTGTTTTTGAAGGATGCTGAGAGCTGCTAGGAAACTTCTATTGCCCTCACAGAGTGGCTTTAACAATCAATCCCTCTTCCTAGAGAACTCTGGGAACTGTAGCTCTGTGAGGAGAATGCTTGCGCAATTGTGCTGAATAGAATAATTTTCTGAAAACGAATGGCTGAGCATGATGTATACACTACGTATGCGTGGTTTATATCTATTTCTATTGCTGTATTGAATGTTCTGATTGTTCCTAATGGGAAATTATAATAAAGTCTCAGAACACTTCATCAGTTTTCTATTGTTTTATTTAAAGAATCCTAATTATGAAGCAAAAGAAATGCACACTACCTTTAAGATGCTACAGCATTAAATGAAGAAAATGTATTTACAGTGTTAAAAGTTTTTGTGACATTTTTCACAAAACAAATGACTGAAAATTCCCTTGCGTTTCTTGATTCCAAAATATGATAAGCAAGTCACAGATGGTGAATCAGTCTACAGATACACACACACACACATTTTTTCAAAAAAATCATTATTCTAGCCCCTATGATGCTATACACTACTATCTCTAAATCCTCTGGGATGACTGTGATTTTTGAACAACAGAAGAATGCCAAGAATGCCTCTAAAAGTAGTTCATAACCAGTCATGTATTTTACAAAGGGAGACAATGATTTTCTGAAATGGTACAGTTGTGGGGCGTTACCAATAAATATGGCACAATTTACTCCAGTATAGCCACATCTCCAGCATAAAGCCCTACCCATCCATTCTCCCTTCATGTGATTAACATTCTGTGAGGGAAAGAGGACTGCCATGTTCACTGGGTCCACCTCCCACATCCACATGTTTGGAGCGGGGATGATGTTTGAAATGGGGAGCCTGTTTTACGCATGTTGGTGCTCCACACAATTTAGAAGCATGTGTGAGCAGGCAGCAAGCAGGTCCCCTACCTCAGACTTTCTCTTCTAATAGCTGAAGGGAGACGAGAGGTGGAGATCTGATGGAAAAGCCAGAGCATATGGTGCCACTCTTCCCCTCATGCCATTGCATGTAATCAAAGAGGAGACTGCAACATTTGGCTTATACGCTGCATGGGTTTGGTTCAGCCTAGATGTAGTAAAATGCCATCATTATGGTTTGTCTTCAGGCTCACGAAAGATGTCATTTGGAAAATATTTCAAGTATTTCTATAAGCAATGAAACATCTTGGGCTCTAGATATTTGCCAGAATGCCTCTCTCCTTGTTAACTGGACCAAGTCGTGAGGTCAGCAGAGGGGACCCTGCTGGTTGCCCCACCAGTAGTAATAATAATAATAATAATAATAATAATAATTTATTATTTATACCCTGCCCATCTGGCTGGGTTTCCCCAGCCACTCTGGGCAGCTTCCAACAAAATATTAAAATACAATAACCTATTAAACATTAAAAGCTTCCCTAAACAGGGCTGCCTTCAGATGTCTTCTAAAAGTTCTCTTTGACATCTGGTGGGAGGGCGTTCCACAGGGCGGGCGCCACTACCGAGAAGGCCCTCTGCCTGGTTCCCTGTAACTTGGATTCTCGCAGCGAAGGAACCATCAGAAGGCCCTCGGTGCTGGACCTCAGTGTCCGGGCAGAACGATGGGGGTGGAGATGCTCCTTCAGGTATATTCTAATGTAGGTGTGGCCCATTGTGTGACAACATGGAGTAGGGCTTTCTTTGTGGTGACGCCCCATTTTGTGGAACTCCCTGCTCTTGGAGGCGCAGATGACTACAACACTAACAAGTGTTATGTTTTCTCAAGGTTTCCAGAAGCTGTGTCAAATTAATTCAGCTGCTAGGCCACTTTTCATTTTATACGAATTGCCATTGTTTTCATGCCTTCCTTAGCTCAACCAAATATTTTTTCCAGTCCTACATAGTTCACCCTTATTTTCCTTTTCCTTCTTATACTGAATGGTAAAAGACTGTGGCCAAACTGATTCTAAATCTTTCACTAAACTAGATACAATATCATTGTATATCTGTTAGCAACTAATTTACAGCAAAACCAAGTACATTATTCAAAGAGATAGGTGCAAGTGTCCTAAGCTACATGGTAATGTAGCTATCTTTTTCAAGGAAGACCTGTTGCATCAGAATGTGTTGCCTTATATAAAACATTGGCAGCTACCTAGGGATGTTTCCCCATCCCCCCAGAAAACTTATTTTTTCTTTGTTTATTATTAGTTTCTGTCATTTAGCTAATAATTGAGCTGACACCTGCATTTGTCACTTTTGGAATTTAATCATTTTTTGAACTTGACAATTGATGATAGATCAAATATGAACAATATCATCAACAAAAAAGATTCCCTCTATTATTTCTGAATAATGGATAATAAACCTTTCTATTCCTTGCTCCGAACCTCTTCTTTCCCCACCACATCTTGCAACATATCCCATTTAAACATTTTCTCAATTCTAAGATTACAGTTATTCTGGAATATCTGAACATTGTTAATGCAGCATGCAACGATAAAATGGTGCACTTCATATCACATGCACATTCTAGTCAGTGTGGGATAAGAAGGTTATTGTTGTTTTTCCTTTGAAATACAAATGTTGAGAAATGCAAAAATAAACTTGAGCCTCAGGTATGAAAATAGTTTTATTTCCTTGACCTGATGAGTGAAAAAAGGCAAGTTCATGGGAGTTAGAATCAAACTCCACGTTACAAAAAAAAAACACACACCAAGAAAAAAAGCAGAACTGTGTTGCATTCAATCCTTTCCCTTGCAGCAACTTCCCCATGTACCATTATCAATCTTCATTCATCTATTTAGTTGCAGAAGCGGCTTGCCAGGGGTGGAGTAGTATTCCAGCAGATGGGTCAATGTTTTAACCCGGAAGGAGAGGCGTGAGGTGGCAGGGAGGCCAGTGTGGTGCAAATGCACCACTGGAAACAATCTGGAAGTCCTGTCTGTGAGTTTTCACCACACGGACCTTCCTGTGCCTTACCCTTCCTCCATCCCCATAAGATACAGTGGCCCACCTGGCAGGAAGCTAGCATAACAGCTATAGTCTACCCAGCGAGCCACTTTTGCTTAGTTGCATGCTGCTTTTCCACAAGATGGTGCACAAAGTGGCCCGGAACATCAGATGAACTAGATATATAGAGATCTATAGATGTACAAATTCAAAAAGGTTATAGGAACATTCGAGGAGGCAAAGGATCCATAAATGAATGTCTTGTTTTAAAAAAATCCATACAATATTATATAAAACAAATAAAACCTAGTTTAACAGCTGAAAAATAAACAGGAGAGAGAACACTGCCCAACATGAACAATAATAAAAAAAATGCATACAAGATCTTTGAAAACGCCTGCATTCCACAAAGGTTAACTTGCATACATTGGGCAACACCCAACTAATCTGTCCTGCCAAGTCAAGGATTTACACTTGTGCAACATAACTTTCCAACCTGCTGTCCCCATGTGCTCCCTGCACCCTCTTCAAATTTGTTCCAGAGGGTCAAGGGCACCCCTAGAACAGATCTGGGGGATGCAAAGGGAGGAGTCAGTTTCATGAGCGTAAATTATTGTATTCATTGGATACCACTCTTTGGGTGGAAGCCAACCTTCTCATTTGTGGCAATCTGCCTTCACCAGCATCTCTTGTCTCCATTCACCTCCCATTTTTGCCAAGAAGGTTAAGCTTGTTACCTCCTACGAGCCCCGCGTCCAGCTCGGTTCTGATATTGCTCCTTCTCTCCATTCTCTCCAAGATGGCGGTGGTGAGGTGACACTCGTCCCCAGCCAATTTCATTAGCTGCTACTAATGGTGTTGGGAAATTCACAGTGTCACCATATAGGGACAGTTGTCCTTGACATTACAGAAGGGGAGATGGAGACTTCGTACGTGGCTCCCGTTTTCAGTGGCAGCTCTGTGTTGCTTGTATTGCGTTGTTCCAGGCTTAGCTGACCTTCATAAATGGCTGTATTTTCTTACTGTGGAAATCATTTGCAAGGAGTCCAAAGGCTGCAATATGTTCACATAAACCATTTGCATAACAAACAACCGCAAATGTTCGGTTGCTTTGCAGACATTCATGCGCGCACACACGCACACACAAAAGGGGGGAAAGGGGGGGAGCTACATGGACAACCGGCTCATTAGAAGTAAATGATGGTATAAACCAAGCTGATCTTGCCTAAATAAAATGGCTCGAAAGTAGATTCCACCCCCTCCCAAAGCAGGAGTAGGGAACTGAATTCTTCCAGTAGGCCAGTCCCCTCAGTCTTCTGCCACCACACCCCATGGGCCAAATTTGACAGGTGCACAGAATTGCCCACCTCTCTGTCCCCTGACATTGTAATGGCATCAGATGATTGACACCTGCCAAAGTTGAAAAGGGGTCACTATAACTGCTGATCTTAGAGAGAAGGCTTATTACTGGAAATTAGTACTATCATTATTTGAAATTTAGTTCAAAAGGAACCATTAATTTAAAAGGAAGGACATGCTGTTATATTACTTAAACAACTCAAACTCTCTAGTCTGCTTTTACTGTTCTGTGGTTTTTTTTAAAAAAAAACAACTTGAAAGTTTATTATTGATTAAGAATTTACTGAATATTCTCTAATTTAGATATTTGCTTCAAAACAATATATTCAACACAGCCCGATAAATGTCAGTAAATACATCACTGAACATTTCATTAATTTTAAGGGTATTTTATGTCATTTTATTTCCCAGATTTATCCAAATTATCCTTTGGGTATCCATGAAATCGACAAGTCAGCTGCAGTATCATGATGTCACTGATTTAAAAAATCACATGGCTTAGCATAGCCAATAGGTTTAAACAGCAGTGTGGGCAAATTTAGCTAAGGGAAGTGAAGGCTATGGGGAAGGGGGGGAAATGGTGCTGAAAAGATTTCATTGGGTCCTCTCTGCAACTGAATTCAAATAACTTTGCATCAAAGACCAAAAAGGGAAGGCACTTTCAACTCTCATGAAAAATGCAAAACAGGTTAAGTAGTTTATTCACCATCATATAACCTGGGCCCTCCAGATGTTTTGGATCCCAGCTCCCAGCTAGCATCTCCAATGGTCAGGGATGCCTCTGGTAGCCTCAGTGGCTATCAGTACCTTTTTCCAGCTGGTGTGCCAACTGAGTCCCCTAAGACCCCTAGATCCTTTTCACATGTACTATTGGCAAGCCAAGTGCCCCCCATCTTATATTTGTGCAGTTGAGTCTTCCTTCCTAAATGCAGGACCTGACATTTGTCCCTATGTGTGCAGGTGTGACCCAGGAGTGTGTTCAGTCCCTAAAACCCATGTAAAGCTGGAACTAAAAATTTTATAGAAATATGTAAAACAAAGCCACTTGAGCCTGCCAAGTCTCCTTTTCACAACTTTAGGATCCTGGCAGAGACAAACGAATTTCATACTATCAGCCATTGCCTAGCGTAAGGGGACAACAACTGCCTGAGAAGAGCTTGTCAACTTTCTTAAGGCCAAGGGATTCAATTCGGTCTCACGACGCTGTGTTGGTGGCACAGCGGGGTTCATCAGGAAGGCCTATTTTTTCCTTGCGATGAGGCGACTTCCCTGGCAGTAACTGCCGGCAACAGACTGTAGGGATGCTGCCAACATTCAAAAGCTCTGATGATGTGAGCCAACCTTAGACTAATAATTTTATATCTCAATATAAAGTGGAAGAAATTACATAAAAATAGACAATTTTAACAGTATGGTATTCTGTTATGAGAGAAGGCTAAATAACACTGGTGCCATATGAACATCTTTCTCCTATCTACAGTACCTAACTTTAGCACAGTCCATATGTCTATTTGTCTGATAGCTGAACTTAACCGAGAGAACATTTAATGGAGAGGGAGCGCTTAACACGCGGTGCCTTGGCGGGGAGGGTTGGAGGGAGAGAAAAGAAACCATTTTAAGGTGAAACACCTACCAGTGCTCTAACCTTTAGGGGGAACAGATGAGAATCAAATTAGCAGTTGCACTGGAACTGTCATTCCCCCTCCCTCCCTGCCCCCCCAAAATAAATAAATCCTGGGATGTCCAAACTAGGATAAAACACATTCATACAAAAACACTGGAAATCAACTGTGGCTGGAGACAAGCTTTGATTTTTTTCAGAGCAGCAGGTGATTTGAAAGAGCAAACTCTGCAACAGCAGGACACGCTTGCCCAGTTCTCATCTCTGGAAAACAGCTTTAGTAGGTTTCTGTTTCTAAAACCTGCACAACCTGTTTGGCCTGAGCAAAAAGTGTGTGTGTGCTATGTAACATGATGCCTCTTGTAAGATACATCCATGTTGTTGCCACAAGGGCAATAGGGTTTGTTTAGAAAAGTTGACGCTGAACATGCTCCAGAGTTCAGCCTGCTTTCCAAGACAGGCCGAGGCCTGTTTGAAGAGAGAACCTCAAAACAACCTGTTATTGTTTCACCTTATTGGTATAGCCTTTCTCTCACAAGTTGGTGAGGCTTTGAGACTTTGAGGACCACTCAGCCATGATAACCTTGCTGCTACCGCTGTGGCAGTTCCTGCAGAGGCACCCAGAACAGCGTCTAGTCTGGTTGTATGGAGTCAGGCTTAATTACAGTGACCCAAGGATGTAGACTACCTGTGCTCTCAAACCTTGCCTACCCTGCTCAAATGGATGATGTCATTTAGCCTCAGGACCCTCTTGGATAAAACGGAACAGGGAAATGCTATAGCTTGGTCAGAAAGCCTCTGCGTTGTGCGCACATAGTCCCAGGTTCAATCTTGGACATCTCCAAGTGTTGAGGTAGGAGAGAGTCCTGACAGAAAATCTGGAGAGCTGCTGGTGGTCAGTGTAGACAATACTGAGCAAGATAGACCAATGTTCTGACTCGATATAAGGCAGCATTCCATGTGCCTGTTGGAAAATGCCCTAGGGTACCCCTGCGGCCCCCTTGCTCCAGGCGTCCTCCAGTACTCGCAGCTCTGGAAAAGGCATTTCCCTTCTTCTCCAGTGTGCTTCAGCGACATATATCAAATGATATATGCACACTAATCTTCTAGAATAACACAGCAAGAAGCGTGAGACATCGTAGGGGTAATCTACCATATTTTTTGCTCTATAGAACACACTTTTTCACCTCCAAAAATTAAGGGGAAATGTGTGTGCATCCTATGGAGCGAATGCAGGCTCCTTGGCTTCAGTGATAGCACTGCAAAGCCTCCAAAGCACAGAGGGAGCTTTGCATTGCTTTCGCTGAAGCCTGGAGAGCGAGAGGGATCAGTGCGCACCGACCCCTCTCGCTCTCCAGGCTTCAGCGATAACCGCCTAAAGCCTTTGGAGCGCAGCGGGACCTCACACTGTGCTCCAAAGGCTTCGGGTTCCTTTTGCTGAAGCCGGGAGAGCAAGGCTCTCCCGGCTTCAGCAGAGCGGGAGAGCTGCGCAGCGCCCCTTCAGTGAAGCGGGAGGAGAAAAGGAAGGGGCTCCGTTTCTCCTGCCGCTTCGCTGAAGGGGCGCTTCGCAGAGAGGGGGATATTTTTTTTTCTTGTTCTCCCCCTCTAAAACAAGATGCGTCCTATGGTCAGGTGCGTAATATAGAGTGAAAAATACGGTGCATATTTATTTACATACTATGTACAGCAGGGCCTTCTTAAGCATATCCGGCACTGTGGTGCAAAACTCCCTCCGGCACCCCCCTCCATTTCCCAGAGTTGTCCACCATTTTTTATATAGGATGGCACCGCCGGCAGGGCTGGAGGAGGTGGGCAGCGGTTGGAGGGAGGCTCCTCCAGCGGGGAAGAGGTGGAGGCTGGGCACAGCACCTCCCGGCTCAGCTGGACACTTCGTGCCATGGTGGCCAGGGCAAAAGGAGGCTCTGGGCGCAGCGCTGCTTCGGCATGGCATGGCATGGCGGAGGTGGGCAAGGGCGGCGAGCTGATGCCAGGAGGTGCCGCGTCCAGCCTCTTCCTCTTCCCTGGTGCCCTCCAGAATTTGGCACCCTGGCACCCCGGGCCACTAGCCTCTATGAGTAAGACATCCCTGATGTACAGACAAAGGAATCAGGGTGGCCTCTCTCTCCAGCTCCAAGAGAAGAACAGGAACAAGTAAAAGCAAAAATACAGTACAATAGTACATACAGCGGAAGAGATAAGACTGTCTTCCATTCCAACACTCTTTCCAGGCAGGCATGTGATTTACACCAATCTCATCTGCAGCATCGGAGGCGTCATATACTAACAGTGCCTATGTTCCTGTGGATTATACAGACAAATTTCAATAAAATTCTCCTCCGTCCCTAGTCAGAAACAGTTCATCAGGTGGGTTGCTTACAGAGGGGTAAAGCAGCAGGCAAGGGGACTCCCCTAGTTATGGAATACCCTCCTCCAGGAAGCGTCTTTGTTCCATTGATTCAATATTTTCACTGCCAAGCAAAAGCATTTTGATTCACACAGGAATTTTAACTCTACAGATCAGCTTTGATTAAAGATTTTTCTGCCTTGTTTTGCTATTGCTTATTTTCTATTGGCCTGAAATCCAAGTAGGAGGAAGGGCAGTAAGCCTGTGCCAAGAGAAGGCATCTAATAAATTTAATAAATAATAATCATAATAATAAATGCTTTAGATAACAGAATGTGAACAGCATCTGAAAGGCATGATAGGAATGCTCTCCCCAGAGAGGTTATCCTGACATTATGGATACCGTTCTCTTGCTAGGCAAAGACAATGTGGTCTAGTGGTTAGATTGCCAGCTAGGCCTAAAGACAACCAGGTTTGTATCCCTCTCATCCATTAATCTCACATTGGACCAGTCACCCACTCTTGACCTAACCAACTGTGCTTGAGATTATTGGGGAACAGGAATGATATCAATGTAGTCGTAAACCTCTCAGACCACTTTCAGTTCTCTTAAAAAAACTATCATTAGTCTCCAGCTATCTTTTTGACATATGCAACCTGGTTTGTATGTGATTTTAAATAATATACACATTTTTGAAAGCAATTTCCCCAAATGTAATACACATTTATATGTTGTTTTCACTTATATATGCATTTTTGTGCAGACTTTCCCTACAATAAGCTTATTTGTACATATTATTTGGTTGGGACATATTATTGGTTTGGACATATTATTTGGCATCACAAAATTCAGAGAAGCGCAATTTTTGATGAATAGCCACGTTTCAGTTTGCATATTGTTTCAGGAAGCACAAATTAGATCAGTTCCATTTAAAATGTAAACCAAGCCAAATTTTGCCCCATCCCATTACACACACACAGAGAGAAAGAGAGAGACAGAGACAGAGAGAGAGAGAGAGAGAGAGAGAGAGAGATCTTCAGGCCATGGAAGAATGACAACTGTGGTCCAGGGCTGCAGTCTCCGCAAAAGTTGCACCAAAATTAGTCATCTGCCAAGGCTGATTGATGGGGACTTGGCAGCAAATATATAGCTAAATTGCTTTCTGTCCAGAGATGAAGAAAGGGAAGAGAGTGGGCAGAATCGCATACGACAATGTTGTCTATAACTGCACCTCTTTAGCCTTGCATGTTGGAGAGTTCTTATGAGCTCTGCAAGTGCAAGTATCTCTCACACATCTTCATTGCTGGCAAAAAGAGCTGAAATATTGGCTTAAAATTCCTTAACAGATTCCACTCTATCATCCTTTTTAATTAAATGTAAAAAAAAAAAAAACCCAGCAAAAAAAACCCCTCTGCACCAACCATTATGCTAATGCAACATTAATGTTAAGACTTTTCATTGGATAGGTGTCAATAAATTCAAGAGCTATTGTTCCCACAGCAACCATATTTTACCAATCTGCCACCCGTGAGTACCAGGCTCGGCTGCGGAGCAAGCAGCCCACCCCCATCCCTGAGAGGATGCTCTAGAAGCAGCCAACTTTCCCTGCATCCAGGTGCCATTCTTTTAAGGATAAGACAGAGGGACCACATGTACCCCATTTTTAATTATTGATTGGACCATGTGCAAATAAGCACATGGATTGCCTGTTTATATCTTATATGCTGGTTCAATACAAACCTAAACCACATATCATATGAGAGATCTATGACTGGAACTCTCAACTTCAAGGCAGCTGCCAAGGGCTCCAGTTTTTCTCTTCCCCAGTCCCAAATGCTACTATTCCAAACAAAAATCAGAGCCCTTGATCACCCCACCACTGTCTGAAGGTTCATTTTTCCTTATCACCACACTGGAGCTTGGAGTCACCCCACTGTATCAACCTTTGGGAGAGGGTGCAGTTTGTATCAGGAAAATACCATGAGGTATGATTAAATACCTCCTTCCCCTCCCCACCCCTTCACGTATCACTGTTCCAATCTGTTTCAGAGCCCTCCCCTGATGTTTTACAGATCTTCAACAGATTGGATATGGCTTGTTGCATTGATCACTGAAGTTCTGAAATGGTGGAGGCACCTAAGGTAGCAAACATCAAGTGCTTCTTCAAAGAAGTAAATCCCACTAAACCAGGCATGGGCAATCTCGGCCCTCTTCATGTTTTGGGACTACAACTCCCATCATCCCTAGCTAACAGGACCAGTGGTCAGGGATGATGGGAATTGTAGTCCCAAATCATCTGGAGGGCCGAGGTTGCCTATGCCTGCACTAAACTGAGTGGGGCATAACTTCAGAGTGAACATGGGTAGGGTCTACAATATGGGTCATTTATTTATTTCCAATAGCTTTTCCAGATGGATTAATATGTCTCTTCCTTGGATATTGACTTAGTATTGTTTTTAAATTTATCTGATGTAATTTTGGGTGTTTTAAACTGTTGTTTAGCTTTTTTATATAGAATTCTGTACATTGCCTTGAGACTTGTGTATGAAAGACTACTACTACTACTACTACTACTACTAATAATAATAATAATAATGTCCTAAATGGACTAAGACCCAGCAATCTGAAGAAACATCTTCATGTGTGTCTCTTTTGTCCTTCTATGATTTGCTTGGTACTTTATCTGTGATTCCTAATAAAGCAGGAATCACAGAGAACGTAGCAATCACTTTCTCTCATTCAAAGGAAACTAACAGATTCCTGTATGGGTTTACACACTTTCGCTGCAATCTACAGGTAAGATATTTTATGGGCAACACATGTAACCCATATGATTTGCTAGTCTGGTCTCCTTTCTTCCATTGTACAATATATATAAATTACCAAAAGAATTATTAAATAATTATTAGCAGCGTTGGCAATAAACCATACTGCCTCTTTAGGAAATGGCAGACTATCTGGGGCACACATTGTTACACCTAGTGGAGTAGATTGTGCATCTTATACTAGACAAACGGTATTGGGTGTGCTAAATATGTTTGCAGAATTGCCAGTGTGTAGAATGAGGGGCATCAGGATACCCCTTTCAGTGTTCCTCGAAATAATTTTTTGCAGCATATTCTTGTCTTAAATAGAAATTAACGGCATAACTATCATATCACACACAAGCAGGAACACAAAGTTGGGTATATAGCAAAGGTTGTATTTATTGCACAAGTGGGGTGGGGGGACCAGAGTCAACATGCCCTCGTTCTCCCATTAAAAGGAGCCTCGGTGAGGAGTCCATTGACAAACTTCCATATCCACACAAAAAAGGCAGTACAGTGGTACCTCTACTTGCATTCACCTCTGGTTACATATCCTTTGGGATACATACGCGGCAAACCTGGAAGTATTTTTCCGGGTTTTGCCGTGCGTGAATACACAGAAGCACTTTATGTGCTGCACGTATGCGCAGAAGTGCTAAACCACGCCACGCACATGTACAGAAGTGGCTCCTCCAGTTGCGAATTCCTCGGGATGCGACCGGAGCTCCGGAACGGATCCCATTCGCAATGGGATGTACCACTGTATCTCTGCAACGAGTGAGTCTTTGGCTTCGTTTTGTTCTCAGACTCTGGACAGGCCTGGATTCATTCAAACATCCCTCTCTCTCCCCCACCCCCATTTCCCCCAAAATTTCTCTTTTATCAGTTTTAATTAAAACAGAGAGAGAAGAAATCAAGTTGTATGGGCACTTGCAATATAGCTTTTTATCAAACTGCCAAGAGAAGGGTCATCTTTTAGTGCTACTGGGTCTATCTCCAAGCTGTGCTCTGGTCTTAAGCCCAAATGTAAGGCATCCAGGGAGTTGACAGATGTCACATGTTGAGAGAGCTTGGTTGTCACTACTCTCAGTGTTTTTTGGCAAGGAACAGGAGGATGGAGAGGCTCTCTCTGTCAAGTGTTGGCATCCTGCGGATCAGTCAGATTATAACGGCGGCTGGCAGGGAGGGTGCTTGTCCTCCCTGTTCGGGGGGGGGAGCGCAACATACAATGGCCACAGTTGCTGAAAAAAGCTGTACTGCTGAGAGTTCTGGGCCCTTGGATCGCCCACAATCCTTCAGGAGCAACTCGTTGTAGCCCTATTTGTGTGGCTGTGGATTTTGGATTCAAAGCTCCAAGCCAGCTGCCCCATTACGGCACTGCCTGTGTTAACAAGGAAAAACGCACATACGTGCAGGTGTAAAACAAGCAAACAAAAGCTATAAATGAACACTACTTGTGCTTCACTAACTAGTACAAGTACATAGCAGCCATTTTCTGCAACCTACACCTTGAGCCTGTGGAGACAGGCCACCTCCTGTGTCCTAGCTGGTCTTGCGATTCCAGGAGAATCACATATGGGTTTAGGCTCAGTTTTGGTATGGAAACTACCTTGGCTACCATGTATGAGTGTCCCTATTAATTCTCCATGATCTGTCAGTGGCTTTCAGTACCATTGACCATGATATTCTGCCGGAGCAGCTATCCAAGTTGAGGATGGGCGGAAGTGCTTTGCAGTGGTTCCAGCCTACTTGGATGGCCTTTTTTGAGGGTGGAAGTTGAGGGGGAGGCCCTGTGGAACTTCCAGTATGACATCCTAGAGGTCAGTTTATCCCCTCGGTTTATTCAGCATGTACACAAGACGGCTGAATGGGGCCATCAGGAGTTTTGGAGTGTGCTGTCAACAATCTGCAGGTGACACACAGCTCTACTTCTCCTTTACCTCTGCAGCAAAGGCACTGGAAAAACTTCTGGCAGTTTCCCCACCTCCTGCAAATAGATGTAAGGATATCAGCCAGGGTTAAAGAGTTCCTGAGCCATTTGGTTAAGGACAAGCGTGCACTGTTGATCATTGATTTTGTATTATATTGCTGTTCTCATTCTTGTAAGCCACTATGAGCATAATTCTTTGCAGAAAGGTGGAATGCAAATCAAGCGGTGGTGATGCTGGCAATGACGACGACTAAAAGAATGTTCCTTTTCTCCAGCAAGCTTGCATTCAGGAATATAAGAAGGATCGTGTCTGCCTTCCACAGAGTTCCTCAAAATGATAGGCAAAGACCACATTAGAAAGCTTCTTGTGTAACATCACCTGTAATACTTCATATTCACCAATGGGCCACCACCTGCAGGACTCAAGAAACCCTAGTATCATTCTAGCCAGAACCATCTTTGTAGCCCTGTGCTGCTGAGTGGCATAATTCAAGAAGGATGTTGACAAACTGCAAAGAAGTTGGAGGATTCTCAGACAATTTGAGAAGGATGTTGAAGCTGCAAACAAATCAAAAGGAAAAGCCAAAAGGAGGCTGATGAAAGGGATAGAAGACACAAGTTCTAAACAGGGAGGCTCAGAGTACAGAGCATGTGTGTCTTAGAGACATCAGGATTGAGGCATATTAATCCCAAATGCACACGTCCCATTCATTTTGACAGAAATATATTGCACAGAAAGATGCCCAATCTTCAAGCACTAGAATCATATAATTGTAGAGTTGGAAGGGACCTCAGGGGTCATCCAGTCCAACTCTGTACAATGCAGGAATCTCAACTATAGCATCCATGATAGATGGCCATCCAACCTTTGCTTAAAACTTCCAATGAAGAAGAGTCCACCACCTTCTGAAGGAGCAAGCTCTGTTGAACAGCTCTTACCATCAGAAAGTTACCATCAGAATCTCCTTTCTTGCAACTTGAAGCCATCGTTTCAAGTCCTACCCTCCAGAGCAGGAGAAAAAAAGCTTGCTCCATCTTCCATGTGAAAGCCCTTTAGATATTGGAAGATGGCTTTCATATCTGATAGGATATCTAATGACTAGAGACTCCAAGGGCTCCAGCATTTACTTTTCTTTATAACATTTTCATCCCACCTTGGCTCAAGGGAGCACGATATAGTGTCCATATTCCAAGTGGTCTCCCAGCCCTGGTCTCTCAACCAGACCAGCCTACACCATGTGCCTTCAGACCATACACATATCCTTTGCCAGCTTTATGCCTTGCTGGTGCCTCTTCTAGCTGCCCTGGCAAAAGTGGCACCCATTCAGGCAAGTAGATATTTCATGGGTGTTTGGGGAACAGCCTGAACTAGGCACGTGCTGGAACGTGACATCCTCCGGCCCCCTGCAGAACTCATCCCTAACCAATTTCCCCTGCATAGCAATGTACTCTGCCCTTTATTTGCCCAATTTCAAGGTTATACTGAAATGCTCGTCAAAAGATAAAAGCTTTAAATAATGTACGTTCTCCTCATTGTCCTTTTCACCGAGATCACAGGTGCATGACCTTGTCCCCCGGCACAAAAAAAGCAGTTGCCATGGAAACTCCTTGGGATGCCGACTTGACAACAAGTGACATTCAAACCAGGAGAGACACCTCTCCATCTCTTCCTGCCTGCCCCAAGAGCAGTCTTGACCAAAGGCCAGCATTCAAAATGGAGTTTGTGGCATTTTACAGACTGGGACGGCACTTGAGAGTAGAATGTATGTATGCAGGCAGGCAGGAGAAACCAACTGGGACTGAGAAACTGCAGCCGACATCAGAGAGAGAACAGAGCCATGCTGATATGAATGTTGCTGCAGCTTAATTGTGGACTAAGAACCAATGGTGTGAGAGAAAATAGGAGAACCAGCATATTCCACCAGCAACAACAGCAACAACAAGATTGCCATAGGTGGCCACACAATCAGTCTGATTTGTAAGGAATGGTTTTTCCTGTCCCATTTATTTAGTATTCAGATGTCTAACTTGATCCAGCCTAAAGACTTAGGCCAGGCTGGGAGACCTCAAAACTAGGGGGTGAATGAGGCCTTCCAGTTCTGACTGCCAAGGCTTGAGATACTCTCCAGACCATGCTAAGTATAATTGGTTTAATTGACACTGAAATGGGAATTGCTATGTGTATTAATGATGCCTTGTACATGGAGATTTTCAATGGGGCTATACTGACGCCAAGTAGAGCACTCTGAGCTCTTGCTGAGTTGATAATTAACTAATTGTTTTTTTTCCTGCTAGCTAACATGTGAGCATTTTGTAACCTTTGATCAGGTTACAAAGGTATTGAGTTGCAAATTCGCCATCTCGAAAGCGTAGTGGCTGTTACTTTTTTGGCCAAAGTTGTTGAGCTTTTTTGGCAAATTTGCAGGGGGAAAATGATGCTTGGGATCTATTTCTAAGGCAAAACGTCAAAAACAGTATTCTGGCTATGTCCGGAAAATTCCAGACGTATGGCAACCCTATGTGATAATGGCTTTCAAAGAGCTGCATAGCCTTGGGCAGACCAAGGCAGGCTGGAATGGGGGAGAGAGACGCTGTTTGGATTTTGAGAATTATCTTTTATTTCTAAGATACTGAGCCTGTGCTGGGCAGCAAAAGACATTCTATGGATGTAGTAGTAGTAGACTTTATTTGCGTAGCCGATAGGCCATAGCATCAAAGGACAAACACCAACAAAAATACATTACAAATATGTATGGATGTTTGGATATACCATCTGATGTATTTTGTCCTGCTTTTGAAGAGTTCTTGAATAATATTTTTATAGGTCTGGACAACGCTTCATTTCCAAAAGGACTCTGTTTTTATGCATCCAGTCATTTCAAATATTAATATCTGCAACAGGCCATGCCTCCTTCCCAGCCACAACTTTCCTCCTCAAGATGCACCCCTCACTAGCAGTGCTCCAAGGCTGTTCAGCTGTTTTTGCCTCTCTGGGATGTGAAGTTATGACTCTTGCTTGCTCAGATATCGGTGTGGCAAATTCTTGAGTTTTGCATAGTTGGAAGGGCCGTAGTGTACTAGGCTAAGAGTTGCATCCATTGCTCCACCCACTTTTGCTTCTAACCCCACCCAGATGTAATCTGTACCTTTTGAAAGTTTCTGCACAAAGTCTCACACCCTTCTCTATTTTCCATCCAGGTAAATAAGAGGCATTATCCAGTCAAAAACACTCAGGGTGCTAAAACGTACCTGTGAGGTATGTGATTTGGGGAGAGAGAGTTCTGCGGGCCAGACAGGAAAGGCTGGAGCTGTGCATTTGGCCTTGGGTCTGAATTTACCCACCCAACCTAGAGCATGGTCTGGTGAAGAAGGCCTAGGTCTGCTCAGGAGTACAGTGGTACATCAGGTTAAGAACGTAATTCATTCCGGAGGTCCGTTCTTAACCTGAAACTGTTCTTAAACTGAGGTACCACTTTAGTTAATGGGGCCTCCTGCTGCCGCCGCCGCCGCATGATTTCTCTTCTCATCCTGAAGCAAAGTTCTTAACCCAAGGTACTATTTCTGGGTTAGCGGAGTCTGTAACCTGAAGCGTCTGTAACCTGAAACGTCTGTTACCCGAGGTACCACTGTAGTGGGAGAGGATGGTTCTCATTCAGGCACCAAGCAAAGCCAGGAGCAGCCAGTGGCCTCCTAGTGGTGGAGTAACTGCCACTTACCAGGTGAGAGAGAGGTGAGAGTGGTGCTGTGCAGGCACATCAACGAAGCCAATCCACTTGCTCCTGCCAATATGCCGACACGACGCCAGCCTTGTATGTACGCCACCTTGAGTTCCATCCTGGGAAGGGGGAAAGGATATAAATAAGAGAATTGTCCATTCATGAGGCTCCGAGGCTCCCCCGCCCCAAGACATTTGACTAGCCCACACAAAATGTCATTATTCAAATCCACAGCAGGACCTTCTTCCTCCTCCCTCCCTTTCTTAATGTATCGATAAGAGGCATTGGGGAAGAGGAAAATAAAATACATGGAATGGCATTTGCTTTTGTGTGGGGCCTGTGTGTATTTTCTTGTTGGAATGCTGTCTTGTGATCTCTACATAACCTTTCAAACACAAGTGCATATTTCACCCTTCCAGACTAGCGTTACCCTTTTTTTTTTTTTTTGTCATTCCAATTTCATTTCCAGTGCTGTGTGGACTGCGGGCTCAGCAGTCACTGGAGTCTGAAGTGACTCTTGGGACCTCCTCACTGTTCTATATGCAAATGGACCTGCACCTGGGCAGCCGAGCGGGCCTGCCGACAGTTTAGTTATGCAAATCTGATTGATCGAGAGCATATTGCAGAAGAACACACGCCGGCCTGAGACACTGGCAGCTATATTTCACTGGCTAAATTCCCGAAGAAGGGGAAAGAGAGAGGGGGAGAGGGAGAGAGGGGGGAGAGAAGAGGTGGGGAAGGGGAATTAAATGCCAAGCGATTTGATGCATATTCCTTTCAACCCCTGAAGTGCAATAGGGTTGATTTCAGTCTGTTTTTTCAACACTTTGCTTAAATGTTGCTAATGCCGTTTTGTTGCATTTGTTTGCCGAGTTAACGGAAGGGCTGGTTTCCTTCTGCTTCGAAGAAAGAGGGCGAGAGAAAGGAAAAGGGAAAATATCCCAAACTTAAGAGCCGCTGTGATGTCACAGCACAATAGGCCTGTCAGTTTATTTGAAATAATTCTCCAGGCAAATGGAGTCAATGCAGTGTTAAAATATAATTAGGGTTCAATGGTATAGAGGAGCGCAGGGATAAACTGATGGAGTAGCACAAGTTGCTCAGAATTTATTCTTTTGTGTAACAAAAGGTAAAAATAAACTGTGGAGATGTAGATTACATAGCGCCGCTGCATACTGGAAGTGAGTTTTTCGTGCTGGGAAATATATCCTGCTTTCGTTTTTCCTTTCTTTTTTTGCCATTCTTCACCAATTTATGAGAAAAGGAATTGCATTCAAAAATTATGAATGGAAAGAGAAAAATTAAGGGTTTTTACTGGGCTGAACTCACTTTCAAGGTGTTCAGGGGTTTTTTATAAGTGCCCTTTATTTCATTCTTCAAATCATATCTCCAGTGGGGTAGACATCACTTAAAAACAAAATTGGTGGTGGCACCCATCTCACATATTTCATCACCAGCCTCACTGACTTTTCCCCACCAAATAAAGCTCAGGGAGAAATGTCTTGAGTAGGGGGGGGGGGGGGAGAGAAATTTGATTCAATTTGCATCGAACAGCAAATCTACCAAATCTACATTTTCTGAAATAGTTTGTGCGGCCTAACACAGCCATCTTTTCAATTCACAGTTCCTTGAATTTCACAGTGTTGTTCTCCAGTCAAGTATTCTGTACAAAAATGTGTGCACTGGGGTAAAGTGTGCATGAAAAATGGATACATTAGTGAAAATAGCCTATCCAAAAATGCCTTTTATTAGGAGAAAAATGTTTTGCAAAAAATGTGTGCATTGGGCAAAACTGCATACAAAAATGTGATTATTTTCACCAAAATGCTGGCTCAGTTTCATAAGTTCCCAAACTGATATGGGAATGTGGCAAACTGAACTTAATATTGGAGAAAACGAGAAACCAAAAAGAATCTGCAACTGAGAGATTTATCATTCCCTGGTCATGAGGTCACTTCCCCTAAGGGAGCTTTTCAGCTGAGGAAGTGCAGTTCCCTGGGAAAGCTGCAGAGGGATGAAGAAATGTTGTATGGAAACAAAAGTACGCAGATACCAGGCAGCCACCTCAAAAGGAGCAGATAACCCCAAACCTACCTGCACTGCAAATCTAAATGCATTCTCAAGTGCCCTGAGAAAGAGGCAGAAACAGTCTCTTTCGCAATGGTGGGGGGAAGTTTTTGAAAAATGGAAGGACAGCACCAATACACACACACACACACACACACACACACACTACTTAAAGATCTAAAAATATCTAAGCAGTGTACCATGTAAGAACAATAAACCACAAGCCATTAAAAAGCATAAAAATGGGGTCTGATATTATGGGTCAGGGAAAGCCTAGGTGAAGAATTACATCTTCATGAGCTGAATGAAGCAACTGGAGGTTGTTGCTTGGAATATAGGAGGAGGAAAGGTATTCCATAGCCGACCAACAATAGCAGAAAATGACCATTTTGGGATCACCGTGATATTCTGTAGGGCAGAGGAGAACAACCTTTGGCCCTTTAGTTGCTGCTGAACTCCAACTCCCATCAGCCCCAGCAAGCATGGCCAGGGCTGATGTGAATTGTCCTTCAGCGACATTTGGAGAGTCAAAGGTTCTCCACCCCTGGTGTATGTTGCGTTATCATGGGACTTGACAGCAAGGGGAAAGGATAATTGAGAGTGCAATCTGATGCTCATGTCCTAGTGGCTGAGGGCCTGTAGGATCTGGTGGAAGCCATCCTATAGGTCCATGACCACTTTGCTCACATTGCTACAATAGGACATGGTGTAATATTCAACCATATATAAACCTCACACAGAGGTGGCCCAGAAATGCCTTACAGGCATTCAGGAGACATTATTCAGAGTCCAAGGACACATTCCAGCCAAGGAAAAATATATGGAGAGTTCTGAGGGCCAGACAGATGAAGCTTTCTTCATACTTGCATTTCCATACCAGAAAACGCTTGCCCTGAATTGTGATGTATGGCCACACAGGTGTTAAAGGCACAAGGCTCACTTTGTTCCTGTACCCTCCAGTGGAAGCTGCTCCAGCTGGAAGAGAACAAATCTCTTCAGCTTGAAGGCTCCAGGAAATGCCTCGCGCTCCTTCCTTCTGATTGCTTAGAAACAATAGCCAAGTGACTAAGCATCCTTAGCAACAGCCGTGCCTCCGTATCTACCTCTTCACACAGTGCATAGGTAAACTATGGAGCTTTCTCCCACAGGAGGCGCTGATGGCCACCGACTTGGATGGCTTTAAAAAAGAATTGTACAAATTTATGGGAGGGGGGATGCAATCAGTGGCTATTACCTCCACTGCCAGAGGCAGCATGCCTCTGTTTCAGGGGCTGAACTGAGGAGGAATGGTGGGGGTCAGCCCGCCCCTCATTCTGTTGAATCTTCCTAAGAAGAGGAGGACAGTATAGATTTAGAACAGTGGTTTGCAGAAGGTCATAGTTCAGAGGCTGCAGAGGGGAGAAGCTGGGAAATATTGAAAGAGGAGCAGCAGGAAGAAGAAGCACCAGGGGAGAGACAGCTGACAGGCTCGGTGTCTTTGGAAAGCATTCCTGATCCCCCCTCTCCCAGGATCAGGTGTGCATTGAGAGTAGTAGAACAGAGCTCAGAGGCAGAAAGCTCAGATTAGCCAACGCAGGGGCAACGTAGAATAGGAAAGACGTAGGGGGGTGGGACTTTACTTGGAGCAACGCCATTATTTAGGGGAGACTGCATTCCTTCATCTCTCGCTGTGAATATTGAATAAATCAATTGGTCAGAACTTTTATTGTCTATCTGCTTCTTGGCTACCACCGTGGGAGGGATCAGATATTCCCTGAAGCCTGAAACTCAGCATGCCAGTTGCTGGGAAGCACAGATGGGCAGTGTGCTGTTGTACTTATGTCCTGTTTACAGACATCTCACCAGCATCTGATTGTTTACTGTGAGACCAGGATGATGGACTAGATGAGCCATTGGCCTCATCCAGCAAGCTCTTCCTTTCTTAGATACCCGTAAAGATATAACCAGCACATTAATTTGTCTATATTTTGGGGGCTTTGGTCATGGCTCCTGTACTTATGGAGGCCACATCGCCTTCCCTTCGAGTAATCTCATGGGTCCAGCAACATTAGGAGGAAGAGGCAGAAAGTTGAACGTAACTTAGAGAGCAGAAGTGGGACCTTGTTTGTTTACAAGAAACCCACATCAATACTAAGCATAAAAGACTATTGGTAAAACCAAAGTTGGGGGAAGAAAAAAGAGGGGGGTTGTAATGTATGTTAAAAGCAAATATGAACCAGAATTGTTATATGAAGATAGAGAGGGGAGGATTGTAATAGTCAAAATATCACTAGAGGGAGAGCCAATTGTAGTAGCGGGAATCTATGGTTCAAATGAAAGAAAATCAGAATTCTATGTTAAAGTAAGATCGTTATTAATGGAATATATAGATATGAGAATTATTGTGTTAGGGGATTTAAATGGAGTAATGGAACCAGAATTGGATAGATCGCAGAAGAAAGGGGGGGGGGGATGAAGGGAAGCTGCCAAAAAAGCTTTGTGGAAATGGTAAGGATTTTTGATTTAGTGGATATATGGAGATATAAATATCCTGTCGAAAAGGAGTTCACATATTTCTCAGAACCTAAAAATTCATCTAGTTGAATCGATAGTATATGGATTACTAAGGATATGACAATTAAAGCAGAGAATGCCGAAATATTACCAAAAACACTTACAGATCATAATCCAGTATCATTAACTCTTAAAGGAAAAGAGGAGAAGGGGGGAAAAAGGTAGAGAATGAATGTTTTCCTATTAAAAAACCAAAAAGTAATACAAGGAGCCAGAAAGTTGATGAAGGAATATTTTGAAAACAACTGGAGGAAAGGGATAGATGTAAAAACAGTGTGGGATGCTGGGAAGGCAGTTGTTAGGGGATATTTCATACAACAAAACTCAATAGCATATAAGAATAAAGAAAAAAAGAAAAGGGAGCTTTTAGAAAAAATTTAAAGGAAGGAAAAATTGGCCTATGCAAGCAAAAATAGAGATTAAATCAAGAAATTAGATTACTGAGTAGAATACAATAAAATTATAGAACAGGAGGTAGAACAACAAATCAAATTTTGGAAATATAAAAATTTTGAATGGGCAAATAAACCAGGCAAGATCCTTGCCTGGCAATTAAAGAAACAAAGAAATGAAAAATTAATAAATAAGATAAAAGTAGAAGAGAGGACAATAAGGGATATGACAGAAATTTAAAAAGAATTCAAAAAACATTATCAAAATTATATCAAAAAGAAGAAGTGCCAACAGAAGAAATAGAGGAATATATAAAGGAAAATAAATTAATAGAGATAGCAGAAGAAGACCATAAATTCTTAAATGAACCAATATCAACCAAAGAAATTAAGGAATCAATTCAAAAATTAAAAATAGGGAAATCCCCAGGTCCAGATGGCATACCAGCAGAATACTATAAAGAAATGTTAAATGAATTAATTGACCCACTAAAAGAAATAATAGAGGAAGCGGTAGAGAAGGGGAACATTCCAGACTCTTGGACTCAAGCGTATATAGGTCCATAAATAACAACACCCTAGTAGTCCCAGGCCGTAAGGAAGTTAGATTGGCTTCAACCAGAGCCAGGGCCTTTTCAACTCTGGCTCCGGCCTGGTGGAACGCTCTGCCTCATGAGACCAGGGCCCTGCAGGATCTGATTTCTTTCCGCAGGGCCTGTAAGACAGAGTTGTTCCGCCTGGCCTTTGGCTTGGAGCCAATCTGATTCCCTCCCTCTCTTTCTTTTTTCTTTTCCTTCTCCTCCTCCGATGAGGCTACATTTTAATATTTTAATGTTCCATTATTTTAATGTTGTACTTTACTTTTGTTTTAAGTTGTAATCATTCATCTTGTTTTTATTATTGCTTGTAAGCCGCTCTGAGCCCGGCCTTGGCTGGGGAGGGCGGGGTATAAATAAAAAATTATTATTATTATTATTATTATTATATAACGCTCCTGCCAAAACAAGGCACGGACTTGGAATCTGTCTCAAATTATAGACCCATTTCGTTGTTGAATTCAGATTATAAAATTTATGCAGGATTATTGGCTAACAGGTTGAAAAAAATTATAGGAAAAATAGTGCATAAAAATCAGGCTGGATTTGTGGATGGAAGACAAATAAAGGATAATATTAGAAATATAATAGACATAATGGAATATCTACAAGTAAGAAGAGATAAACAAGCAGCCCTGATTTCAATCGATGCGGAGAAGGCTTTCGATAAAGTCTCATGGGAATTTATAAAAAAACTATTAAAAGAATTGTGTCTAGGCGAAAAATTCCAAAAAGGTATAAGTGCAATATATAACCAACAGAAAGCAAAAATTATTATTAATGGAGAATTTGAAGAAGAAATCGATATCTTTAAATGTACAAGACAAGGATGCCCCCTATCCCCAATGTTATTTATAATAGTATTAGAGGTTCTATTAAAGAAAATAAGGCAGGACAGCCAAATAAGAGGAATAGTAGTTGGTGAAAAAAGATACAAGTTAAGAGCCTTTGCAGATGACGTTATGATCACAACAGAAAATCCCCTACAATGCACACCTAGAATATTGGAATGTATAAATGAATATGGCAGATTAGCAGGATTCAAATTAAACTATGGGAAAACCAAAATACTAGTGAAAAATATGGAAGAAAAAGATACAGTGAAATTACAAGAAATTACAGGATTGGAAATTAAAAAGAAAATAAGGTATCTTGGAATAAATTTAACACCAAACACTATAGATTTAAGTAAAGAGAATTATGGGAAAACATGGAATGAAATAAAAAATGATTTGCAAATATGGGGGAAATTAAATCTTACCTTACTAGGGAAAATATCGGTAATAAAGATGAACATATTACCAAGGATGATGTTTTTATTTCAAAGTATCCCAATACTAGGAGGAGATAAATGTTTTAATAATTGGAAAAGAGATTTGGCTAAATTCGTGTGGTCAGGGAAAAAACCAAGAATAAAACACAAAATAATGATAGATAAGAAGGAGAGAGGAGGATTTGGCCTCCCTGACATGGAGTTATATCATGATGCAGTGGGTCTGACCTGGCTAAAAGAATGGATCAAATTAGATGACTCGGATGTATTGGATTTAGAGGGAGTAGAGACGAGATTTGGATGGCATGCCTATCTAAAAGATGAAAAAGTCAAAGTGCATAAAGGCTTCCTAGGGCATATAGTTAGAAAGTCTATATATAAAATATGGGAGAAATATAAAAGACTCCTAGAACCAAAAACTCCTTGATGGGCAACGCCAGCAGAAATTGTCGCAGTGAAAAAATTAAATATGAAAGAAAACTGGGCTACCTATAAAATGGTATTAATGGAAGAAAACGGAGAATTGGAATTAAAAGATTATACAGAAATTAAAGCTCATATTAGTGATTGGTTTCAATATATTCAAATTAAGTACAGATTAACGAAAGACAAAAAGTTAGGATTTGAAAAAGAAATATCAAAATTCGATAAATACTTAATACAAGAAAAATAAAAAAAATCTAAATTGTATAATTTGATCTTAGAGTGGGAAACAAAGGATGAATTGGTTAAAGCATCAGTGATCAAATGGGCACAAGATATTGGGAAAAATATTATGTTTGAACAATGGGGAAAATTGTGGAAGGAAGATATGAAATTCACTATGTGTTATATATTGAAAGAAAATTATCTCAAAATGCAACACAGATGGTATTTAACACCTGAAAGAATAGCAAAAATGAATAAAAATTGTAGCGATGTCTGCTGGCGGTGCAACACTGGAAAAGGTACTATGATACATATATGGTGGAATTGTTTAAACATCAAACAATTTTGGGAAACAGTATATAACGAAATGAAAAAAATGTTCAGATATTCATTTAGGAAAACACCAGAAAGTTTTTTATTGGGAATAGTACCAGGAAGCCTAAAGGAAGAAGACCAGACCTTATATTTATACGCAACAGTAGCCGCAAGGCTATTGATTGCGAAAAATTGGAAAAGTGGTACTGTACCAACAAAGATAGAGTGGCTTGCCAGATTATTGGAGTACTACAATATATCCAAAACAATGGGAGAAATTGGAAGGATCTCAAAAGAGAAGGCAGACAGGGACTGGAAGGTGTTTAAAACATACTTGCAAAACTATACCGAAAAATCAGAACTCCTATTAGAATAAACAAGTTTCGTTTCAAATATTGGAATACTAAATAAGATGGATAACAATGTCTAATAGAAAAAGAAATATGAAATTAGGTTAAAGGTGTGTGAAAGAAAGTAATAGAAGTAGAAAGAAATTGCAATTGAGTAGATTGGAAGTCTAACACAAAGGGTGAGGGGTGGTGGATGGTGATGGGAATTATCTGTGGGATTGAGTGTAGGTATGTTGTAGGTATGTTGTATGTATGTAGGTATGTTGTATGAAATGTATGTTTGTATGTGTATTAATGTTGAATTATTTTAACAATAAAAAATTATATACCGTATTTTTTGCTCTATAAGACTCACTTTTTCCGTCCTAAAAAGCAAGGGGAAATGTGTGTGCGTCTTATGGAGCGAATGCAGGCTGCGCAGCTATCCCAGAAGCCAGAACAGCAAAAGGGATTGCTGCTTTCACTGCGCAGTGATCCCTCTTGCTGTTCTGGCTTCTGAGATTCAGAATATTTTTTTTCTTGTTTTCCTCCTCCAAAAACTAGATGCGTCTTGTGGTCTGGTGCATCTTATAGAGCGAAAAATACGGTATATAAAAAAAAGGAATGGGTGAAACACGCTACTTGTCTGGAGAACATGCCCTTCTTTCTGATTCCTGACTCAGCCTATGAGGCTTTCCTGAGGGCCAAGATGAGACGAGATGGAATCTGTTAAATGCTCTGACATTATTGAAATGGCAAAGGCCACTGTGCAATTCATATGGGGACCATGGCATTGAGGGAGCAGAGACTGGCATCCGTCTGTATCAGGAGACAGTGGAGGAGTGTGCCGTCAAACTGTTGGAAGGTTGCAGCACCTGCTGTGGCTGGAGAGACCAATGCAGGAGAGATATGTTTTGTAGCAGGTGGGCAGGTGAAGGCTTCACAAGTCTGAACTGTTTTCAAAGAGAGTTAAAGAATACTGAAGAATCTGAACTGGAACTAAAGCCACATTTGAAACCATCTGCATTCGCTTGAAGGACAACCCCTAACCCCCGATAGTGTTTGTACTGTTACCTTCATGAACATTGCATATCTCGCAAACATATATACGCATTATCTGCATGTGTGTGTGGGTACACATGTCATAATATTAGTCAACACAAGTGAGGTAGTCAAAAGCCAAAGGTGCAAAATTTATCAGGATTGAGTAAAATATCACAAAGTAGTAAGCAAGTTTTCAGCTTCTCCAGAACTCTTCTTCAGGCTGGCTGAAGAACAGCTATGCAGAACTCACAAGCTTGCTCACTACTTTGGAACATTTCAGTTGATTCTAAAATATTGCTAAGCTATGGCTTTCCTCCCTACATGGTTACCTACAATTTGCGAGTGTGTTTTAAAATAAGCAAAATGTTTCATCTCTGCTATGTCATCTATCCTGTTCTAGTAAATGCATGCAGCACAGCTTGCTAAATAAGGAACTCCGTTCCCATGTACATTTAAAATTGTATTGCCCTTTGCCCATTATTATTTGTTTTTTTCCCCCAAATGTAATTTGCCCTAAAATGCATACAGTACTGAGCAGAAAAGTAATAAAGCAAACAGACGTTTTACAGCTGACAGAGAGCTGATACTGAAGCTTGTCTGTTCCATTTAAAAGCAAAGGAGTAGTTTTTTTAAAAGGCAAAGATTTCTTTTCTCTTTTTAAAGAGAGAATGAGAGAGCTTTTGTCTTCCCCTAACCTATGCTTCTGCCTCCCCCCCCCCCTTAAAAAATGGACATCTGACAAGCAAAGCCTAGCCAGAGGGTCAAAAATGGAGATCCTGGGAAAGGTCAAGATTAATCTCTACCCACGATGCCCTCGCGCATCCCTCACAACAGCTGACTAACAAAAGGGGCTCAGCACTGTGACTGACAGAATTCTTAATTGTATCCACTCATTCATGACAATTTGATTAAAATATTACGCCAAAGTCTCACCCCCTGTTTGCTTCGATCCTCCAAATCTAATTTTGAATTTTCAGAAAGGAGATTACCTCCACAAGCATGACTGGGATGCTATTAACTTCTACTTAATCTTTATTACTGATGTGAATTTAACATATGTACGGCTTCGTCTCGCCTCTGTTGTTTTCCTCTCTAAAGTAACGTCTAGGCAATATACAAGTGGCGGACATTAATTTTCACTTTGATATCCTGTCATTCCAGAGCTCATACTTCCACATGAAAACTTAAAAAGATGCACTGTCTTAATACTGCGGCCCAATTAGAAAGCCTGCCGTACAAACGCAAACTGTTGAACAGTCTCCGGGCTTCGTAGTGTCAGAACTTCTGCTCACATTGTGTCTGGCTGCACACTGCTCACCCTGTCATATTTCCTAGTTTGAGGACATGCAAACAAGTGTCTTAAGAAGCACCATTTGATCCAGATCATCCCCAAATTGACAAAGGTGGTGTCTGAGTTTGGTCGCTTGTTATCCTCTTGTTTTGCAACAGAAAACATTAACGATAAATGTCAGGTGACAAGATATTTCGAGTCCCTCCAAGCATCATGCACATAGAGCATGGGTAGGCAAACTAAGGCTTGGGGGCTGGATCCGGCCCAATTGCCTTCTAAATCAGGCCAGCGGATGGTCCGGGAATCAGCGTGTTTTTACATGAGTAGAATGTGTCCTTTTATTTAAAATGCATCTCTGGGTTATTTGTGGGGCATAGGAATTCATTCGTTTCCCTTCCCCCAAAAAATATAGTCCGGTCCCACACAAGGTGTGAGGGTGTGAGGGACAGTGGACCGGACCCCTGCTGAAAAAGTTTGCTGACCCCTGACATAAAGCATCCATAAGAACATAAGGAGAGCCTAGTGGCTCAGGCCAATGGCACATCTGGTCCAGGATTCTGTTCTCACAGTGACCGATCAGATGAAACCAGCAAGCAGGATTCAAGCCCAAGAGCACTCTTCCCTCCTGTGGTTTCCAGCAGCTGGTATTCAGAAAAGTTGTCTCCTTCACCTGCCTCCAACCAACCCAGCAGTTGGTTGGGTTCCTATCATTCCATGTAACCTACTGGTGGATTCATCAGTAGGTCACATGGAATGGTAGGAAGCTTATATTGAGTCAGACCACTGGTCCAGCTGGCTCAGTATTTTATGCATGGGGTTTGGGGCACATGACATTCCCATCCCTATATGGAGATGCAGAGAATTTAACCTGGGACTTTTTTGGGAAGCAATGTTTATGCTGTGTTGAGTTATGGCCCTTGATATAGTTGCTAGCAGATGTCATGGTGGGGTGCTGCTGGGTGACCTGATTGGTCACATTGCTTATGTTTACTATGAGGTAGAGGAAAAGCAGTGAGGCTGCATTGAGGTTGGCACAGAGCCATCCCCAATGCTAGCCTGCTAGGAGTGGCTTTCTTCCCAGCAGGGAATGGGAGACACAGCCAAAGCATCAGGATTTAACACTCCCCCACTTGTCACTTGATGGACAGGGCTGAGCAGCCAAACTGTGCAGGATTTAAGGTCCCCGCCCCATTCAATGAGTGGGTTAGAACCTGCTTGGATTGCATGCGAGCCCCTTCCTGATTGAGAAAGAGGTTTACATTGGGACCCCCTGCTAAAACAAAGGGCAAAACCTTTTGTCTAGCAGTGCATTGTAAAGTGCTTTGAAAAAACCGAAGTGGGGACTTCAAAGCACCTTACACATGATGTCGTGGTGACAACAGCTGATTGACAGTTGAGCGACCTTGCACACCTATCAGCCTTGGCCCGTGAGGTCAATTTTGATAATTGGGTCAAAAAGGTTCACCGCCCCTGCTATAATGTGATCTTACATACAGCTTGGCTCATTCTGAAGTGGGCAGGCCGAGAGAGGCTGGCTCAACTGCTGCCCATGCTATCGAGATCTAAGGAGAAGGCAGTGCAAGATGGAAGCTCCCGAATGTTTATCCTTGGCGGGTAGGATCCATCTCTGCAGTAATGTATGAATATGGAAGCCTTTCACTGCCTGGATTCAGCTTCTTCATTTTAGTACGGAAGTTGCCTTCTTGATCCAAAGCCTGGAGCCAGGGTAGCGTTATCCAAGCAAGGAAACAGAAGGAGCTTCCCCCACCCTCCATTTCTTCCACTTAATTATGCCTGCAGGGTAGAAATGGATTAGTAGTTATACTATTGCAGATTCTTGTTAGTAGTTAAATAAAGTGTGACCCTTTAATCTCAACTGTTGTCTGGTTTTCGTTTTTTATTTTAGGGGGTGGAGGGAGAGAGTGGTTTCTTCCACCACTGCTCTGCAAGGAGAGGAGAAACTGTACCTGCCACAATTTTCCCATGCATCCGTCCAAGGAAGGACACCTTAAATTTCTGCCCATGGGTCTAATCAGCCCAGCCAGGCTTCCTCATTTAGCCTGCTACTCCATTTCCCCCCATTGTCCATCACCTGATGTCATAGGACTTCAGGCACGAGTGGCCAGTAAAGACGCAGCCCCAAATTCAAAAAGACAAACAGGAGCACCCTTTATGTGTGCTTCCTTTCCATATGTTGCTTGAATTCAGTGCTTTTTTTTTTTTTTTTTTTGAATTTTTGGCACCTTTCCCTCTCGTCTTTCCTGGCAACAGGAAAAAGTGCCAATTTTGAAAAGTGCTGAATTCAAGCTGCAACGGCAAAGGAGGAATCGGGAGCACATAGGCTCCTGAGTCTTCCTTTGCCACTGCAGCCTGAATTCTTTTTTAAAAAGTAAAACTGAATTAAGTCACAGCTGCAAAGGGAGAAACTCTAAGTGCACTCCTGATTCTTCCTTTGCATCCACAACTTGAAGTTCAAATCACCTGACATCAGGTGATGGTCAAAGTGGCCTGTGGACAGTTGGCCACGTCTGAGGACTCAGCTACATAAATGACATTTTGAATGCATTATAAACATGCAACATCAGATGGTGCTGGAGAGCAAAAATATATATATATGCGATTTTTACATAGCTTTTTTTTTCTTTTGCTATACAGTGGTACCTCTAGTTACGGACTCAATCCGTTCCGGGGTGCCGTTCGCACCCAGAAAAGTCCGCAACTAGAGCGCTGCTTCTGCGCACGCACACGGCGAGATAGAACGCTTCTGTGCAATCCTGAGGTGCGCATGCGTGCGCGGTGAAACCCGGAAGTATACACTTCCGGATTTGCAGCGTTCGTATCCTGAAGAAACGCAACCGGAGACTGTCGTAACAAGAGGTACGACTGTAACGATTTTATTTCTGACTTATTTATAGCGCCTTTTCCCCCTGTGTGTAGATCCGCCCTGGGTCTGGCCCTCTGGTTGGATTGAGTTCTCCACCTTAAGCCTTTTCATACATTAGTCATAGACTCGTAGAATTGTGCAGTGGGAAATGTCATCTATTTCAACCCCCTGCAGTGCAGGAGCCAAGCTGCACTGCTGGTCCCATCCTGCTATTATCTGTTGAGCTTTGGCATCTGTAAAGGAACCCCTAAGCAGCTGTTTGTCCATAGGTATCTCAATGCAATCCATGCGATCATGTGGTGGCAGCTAACTGTAGGAGGTGGAGTCTGATGAAGCTCATTTCCCAACAGAGCCAATGGAATAGACTTGCTTCCCGTCACTCCCTCTCCAGGGGTGGCCAACAACTCCCAAGAGACTGCGATCTACTCACAGAGTTAAAAACTGGTAGTGATCTACCCCATTTTGGGGGGTTCAGGTCACAGTTGTTGAGTTTTTTTTAAGGGAGCCAAAGTTGTTGAGCTTCTTTGGACGGAGCCAGTGGTCTGCCAGTGATCTACTGCCGACATCCAGTGATTTACTAGTACATCACGATTTGCCTGTTCGACGTGCCTGGACTAGCGAAATGTAAGAGGTATTAGCCCCAATGTAGCTGGATTCTCAACAGACAGGGCCAATGGAATGGCTCTGCTTCCCACTTTCCCCTTAGCTCAGGCATAGGCAACCTCAGCCCTCCAGATATTTTGGGACTACAACTCCCATCATCCCTGACCACTGTTCCTGTTAGCTAGGGATCATGGGAGTTGTAGTCCCAAAACATCTGGAGGGCCGAGGTTGCCTATGTCTGCCTTAGCTGTTGACTTTTTTTCTGCTTCAGATTTCTGCTTTCTGGTTCTACATTTTATTGATCGTGCCATACTTCTGCATTTTTTAAATTTTGCTTTTAATTAGCATAAGCCGCTTTGGGGATTCATCTGGGCAGCATATTTAGAGAAACACTTCAAGAAACAAATATCAGGGTAACACTACCTGCTCGCCAGGAGGTCAGAGCAGCATGCCTTATGAGCAGCATGCCCATAGTGAGCTTCATGTCCAAGTAGGATGCAGGTGGCACTGTGGTCTAAACAACTGAGCCTCTTGGGCTTGCTGATAGGAAAGTCGGCAGTTCGGGTGAGCTCCCGTTGTTCTGTCCCAGCTCCTGCCAACCTAGCTGCTCGAAAGCACACCAGTACAAGTAGATAAATAGGTACTACTGCGGCAGGAAGGTAAATAGCATTTCCATGCACTCTGGCTTCTGTCATGGTGTCTCGTTGCACCAGAAGCAGTTTAGTCATGCTGGTCACATGACCCAGAAAGCTGTCTGTGGACAAACGCCAGCTCCCTCGGCCTAAAAGCAGAGATGAGCACCACACCCCATACTCAAATTCGACTGGACTTAACTGTCCAGGGGTCCTTTAGCTTTACCTTACCATTACCTTCATGGCCAAGCAAGGACTCACACCCACGTCCCCCCCCCCCAGTCCAAGCCTAGTCCTCTCTCTGTAACGCCACGCTTCCCACTTGCAAGTTCTCACGGGAACTCTGATTCATTCAAAGCCATAAGCTTTCAGTTCAGGAGTCTAATCTGAATGCACTCATTTACCCATCTGGTTTTCTAACTCCCCTGATACCCAAATGTGCAATCAAATGGGCGAGGCAGCTCAAATCCACTTCCCTCGATCGGCATCCCCCCTACCTGCCAATGACATAACCCTAAATAACAAAAGATTTTATTTTTTTTACTCTCAAAACCAACGAGATAATTATCTGATATGTTTCAGTGCTACATACAGAGAAATGAAACTAATTTTTGTCTTAAAAGGAACCTGGCAGCTGTTTAGCTATGCAGCCAACGTTTGAATAAAACAACCCCACTTTGTGCTTGATGTCTGCCAAATGGCTTGCTGTTATTTTCAGCAGTGTGTGTGTGTGTGTGTGTGTGTGTGTATGCCAGTTCACAACCACCACCATCTATTGTCGATGCAATGAATAGCCAACAACAATTTAAAGTAGCAGGCTGCTATCAGCATTGTTCTCCTGTTCAGAAGCACCGGGAACAACGGTGTGTTTTCTGAATACTGTAAGGAAATGCAATTCTCTTCTCGGGATCCTATCAGCAACTTTCATCCTAACCTGAACCCCGCAGACAATGAATGACAGTTTGAGCTGTCCATGCTGCGCCAGAGAAGTTGTATCTATGGGTCAAGGCTGCAAGCTCAGATTTCCTGCCCCAAAGAATATTATTTGAGGACTTCCAATATTCTTAACCCTTTCATTTACATACACAAAATGCAAAAAATGGCTGGCTTACACAAGTTACAGTCTTCCTGGGGGTTGTTTGGTGGGTTTAAATATTTTGGCATCTTTTCTAGGCAGGGTAGAATTTCTTTCCAATGATGTCATGGCCCTCAGTTTTTGCTGTAGAGCCTTTTCCTGGGAATGGAAGCCAAACCTAACAATGAACATGTAGCAATCACAGGTCTGATTCCCACTGCTTGCATGGCGCTCTTGTGTTTGCTGCAGTCAAGCTGATCCTCGATCATTGATTGCTGCAGGAAATGCAGAAAGCGCAACATGGAGATGTACTTCCTCAGGTGTGCAGTGGATATGCGTCAAGGACCAATCAGAGCTTCCAGGTGTTTGAAAGTTTGGTGATGCACAGCTCCTATTCACTCTTTCGCAAAATGTTGAGAGGCATAAGATGCTAGAGACTAGCCAGTGAGGGCTGCTTATTCATGCTGGGCTTGTAAACCTCCCAGAAAGATCTGGCTGGCCACCATGGAAATGTTGGGTTAAATGGGCCTTTGGTCTAACCCAGTAGAGATCTTCTTTGGTCTAACCCAGCAGGGGTGGCTATCTGCCATGGATGCTTTACCTGAGATCCTCACATTGCAGGGGTCGGATTAGATGATGGGAGTGGAGTCCTAAGGCAGTTGGATGGCGTCTTGTACACCTCTTTCCAGCAAGGCCTGCAGCCCAGCTGGTGCCAAATGTATTGCTCTGCTTTCCTTTGGACCATATCAGTGAGGCTGAGAGGGGTTGTCTTGTCATCTGGGCAGCTCAGAACCTTCATACACACTGCCCAATCTTGCACCTGGGAGAAGTCACTACGGTGCTGCTTGTTACAATATAGAAGCAATGCTGCTGCGAGCTGATTACTTGAAATAGGTCATGTGATGTTGGGTGTGTCTGTGGGAAACAGACAGCACCGGAATTAGCTCAGAGTGTAATATGAGCTGTACAGGAAGTGTTTGTTCAGTCGACTGCTGGAGTTTGGAGAGTGCAGTCATGTTTTTGTAACGCTGCAGAGACAGAAATAAAACCATGTAAATACGTTTCTGTCTATCTCTTTCCCCTGCCGGGGGGGCAGGAAAGAGGGGTGTGTTCTTCTCACACTGAGAAGGATCGCCTATCGCGACCTCTGCCTGGGTCCTGCCGGGAAATCAGACCGGGAGGTCAACAGGAGACCAAGCCGGGTGCCTGGGAGAGTTGCCAGTTTCTCCTGATAACGGCTTGGAATCCAACACTGCTAACACAGCAAAAACAACATGGGGGGCAGCACTTATGAGTTATCAGTCTCTGCAGCCACACCAAGCGCTGTGATTCTCCAGCGGTTTGACACTCTCCCCCCCCCCCCCGGAGGGGCACTCCATTGTCCTCAAGACAGATCCAGGTATTAGTGTTGTGCTGGTCTTACCCCAAAGAATCACAGCAGCCCACCTTATATTGTTCTATATGAAAGCCGTAAGAGTCAGTCAAAAAGCAGGCTACAAGATGGTGGTTTTACAAACAGAGGAATCCAATAACAATCCATTTTAATCTGGACCTAGTTTATGTCCCTAACCTCCCATTTTCTAAACCCCCCCCCGCCCCACTTTTGCTATACGTCACCCTTCCTTTCAAACTCCCCAGCATAGAGATATATTTTGCAGCATCCTTTCCTCTGCCTCATCTTTCTTCTCTCCCAAGCGTCCAGAAAGGGATATTTGATTGTATATGCATTTCCCCCTCTGTATAAAGTAGTCCTATTGTGCGGCTTCTTCACTGGCAAACAGCAAGGCAACAATAGCCATATTGAAGGGCGATTAACTTCAGGGACAGCAGGCCCCGGAGCAAACAATGAAAGATCTCAAGCTCTGAAAACAGCATTGATTCACGGAATGAAACAAAAGTTTGACACCATTGGAGAGAGAGGGGGGGAAAGGTAAGGAGCAACAAGGTTGTGACACCTCTGGCATACAAACGATTTACATGCCATTAATGTACGCGGATTGCATGCTACAATTAGGCCAGCATTTAAATACGTGTTAGCCTTGGCAGGCTCTGTATTATCACGCTGAATTTATGTCGCCTCCAAGGTAAAGAGCATCTTCGCATTGTAACACACACAACTAGTATAACGTGTCAAGAGCATTTTCAGCAGAACATTCAGAGGGGGAAACAATGTTTTGCATCAAACAGGGCTTGCTTCATTTCAATGTCCCTCTGCTCCCACCCATTCCAAGATGTTCCTACACGTCCATTCGACTGGATGGTGGTTTTCAAGGTATCTTTATTTTAAATTGTTCTACATTTTGTCTTGCACGCTCCCCCTCAACCTTTCGGAAGCATCAGGAGTTTATTCAAAGTAAAACAAGATATGCAAGGAGGATTAAAAAGGGGTAATGTGTGGTTAACCCAAGGCTGTGTATGTGTGTACACACACTCAACATCACTATAATAAAAAAGCAGTGCTGCATGAGAAGGCCTGTTTCATGCCTGCATGTTTATCCCCAGATGACTGAAACTTCCTGTGATGTCTTATAGGTATGAATGGGCCATCACAGACTTAAGGCCAGGGAGGAAAGAACCATAGCTCAGTGATGAAACAATCACATAGCAAACACATGGTGGTCACTTCCACATGGCCTGTTTTATTGAGCATCCATCCTGACCTGTTTGCACAAAGTTTGTTGGGAGGTTAAATGGCATCTGCTGTATGCTGAGTATTCATTCTGATTTGTTTTGCAGGTCTATAGACGCTGCGCCAAGCAATTGTTGTCTCACACATTCCGGCGCATTTTCCCCATCACTTCCCTGTCTCTTTTGGGATGGCGGCAGTGGGGAGTTGGTCTGTTGCGCAAGAGCTCCAAATCAGCTTTAATTGGCTGAATTTGCCGGAACGTGATTGAAAATAGCAACAGCCAGAGAACCACACACCATTCCAACAGCAAAGCTGTTTTCATTTGTGGTATGAAAAGTTGCGAGATTTCAGCAGGAAGAGACAGGATGTGCACGGATTGGAAAGGAAGTAGTATGTCTACCCCGTGACTTATGTAGGTGCTAACAACACTGAAATCAAAATCACTTATAGCTGCTCCAATACCATAATGAGCGACAATCATCCCGAATGTACAATGAAAATGGTGTCTGGAGGGGCCCTTTGTCTTTTGCTGCTCTAGTGTAACATGAACCACCTTCTGGGATTTTTTGCAGGTACCAGATGCCTTTGCGTTCTCTAAGCGGTTAAGGATTCTGACTGGTATGTCATCAATGTCTACGCCATCCTCTCCTAATCTTTGTTTTCTACACATCCCTGCCCCAAGAACGTCCAGGCTGGCGGGTAATACTGGTTGCCAGAGGGGCTTTCAGCAGCGGACTATTTTGTAACAATGACATTGAATCAACACTGGATACATGACCTTTATGGATTCTGGCTCTTGCCAGGAGTGCGTGAGGCATTCACAATGAAAGGCAAGGCCACTTGTTATTCAGTCTGGACCTCAGACAATTAGCATGAAAGCAAAGCACCAACTCAGTAAGATATTTACATCTCCCATGCAGAAAATGTATTTAAAAACTCTTCGACAAAGTGGGTGGGGTATTGTGTTTTTATTGCAGCGGGGAGGGAATGACCTACGCTGACTGTCTTGCACATCTTCTGGAAGAGCTACAAATCTTCTTTGATTTTACTAAGCTTGTGTTTCAATGATTCATGGTTTTAAAAACAAATTAGCGTATTCCTTATTTGCAACAGAAATAACAACTAGACCTCAAAGCAGCAAAATCAGGAGCAGGGGCAAGGAAAGAAGGTATTTGCTTTGAATGTTTTTATTCAGGTCAGGAGAATGGGTTATGCTTCAATTAAGCTAAAAATAAATTTGTGCAGCAAGTTTGGTCAAAATGAAGGACCTGAGGTTTATAGTTGCAAGAAGGCCCAACTTCACTTTTGGGTGCTCCATAGATTCTTGTTAAAATCCAGAGGGTCTCAGTTTTCAACAGCCCAGCACTGACGGCATACCTTCCCTGTGAAATGAAGGATTATTACGATGTAGAGCAAATTCACTGAGTGGACCATAAACATTACAGGCAGCTCATTTCTGATGCTTCCTTGTGACAAGCAAGTGAAGTTTCAACACACAAAGTCCGCTCTGACTGTAATGCAGTCTGATTGAAAATATCCCTCAGGGGAAGGTTTTAATGATTGTTAAAAAGCCTTGACAGCCTCACGTCATACTATGTCCATGTTACCGAAAGCTACAAAGCAACAGCCTTGCTTTAATTTTTAATTTTTTGTTTAGTGAAGAGTGGAAAACTCACGCTGGACAAAGCCAAGGTCAATGGCAAAGATCACTGGCAGTTATCACTCCTGCATTTGAGTGATGGGGCACACCTCTGGAGAACTCTCTCACGTACAGTTCTGCCCTGTTGCAAAAATGAAAACAATGAGGAAATACCACAGCCAAGATCAAAGGTCCTCATCCAGCTCTTGTGATGTGAAACTATCCAGGTGCAACAACTAGTGATTCTAGATGGGACTGCACATCTACATCTAGCTTGCTTCCAGGTGCCATATTGATGGAGCATTCCTCCTGATTTTGTGGCCAGGGAGATTAACTGATGTTGCATCGAGACAATGCTATCCCTTGCTTTCCAGTGCATCCTATCCTGTTCATTTCTTCTAAATAAGGCTTCCTCAACCTTGGCCCTCCAGATGTTTTGAGACTACAATTCCCATCATCCCTGGCCGCTAGGGATCATGGGAGTTGTAGGCCAAAAACATGAAGAGGGCCGAGGTTGAGGAAGCCTGTTCTAAGTGACAAAAGGGAGGTTGGAGACAGCTAAAAGGTAGTCTTTCTAGAATCTGACTGAAACATTTGTTTTAAAGCATCCCCTCTCAGATGTTCTGGACTGCAGCTCCCATGGGTGGGGCTAGTGAGAAATATGTCAGATTGCATTTCTTAGTGCAGAAAGTATTGACCTGATGTGTCGAGTTCTTTCCTATTCTACTTGATTCAAGAGGGTTCTGGAAGCTTCTCTGTGTAAAAGAAACAAGCAGAAGGTTCCTGATGTTTGGGTTATTCCTTCAGAGAAGCTGAGTACAGCTGGTTTAAACTGGTTCTCTTCTTTCTTTCTTTCTGTGAAGGTCATGCTGACTATAAAAGTAGGGCAAGAAGGAGCCTGGGTTTCACTTTCTCTTTCTATCCCTCTTCCTTCGGGTGTGGTGTTCTGTACATAGTACACTTAGTGTTAAGGTTTAGACTTATTAGAAGTTATTGTAAATTAAGTCTGCTGCAACTGGATTTCTTATGCACAGTGCCAATCTTGAATGAATTGGATTTGTGACCATTATGCTCATTTGCCTTCAGTAGCAGTAAAGCTCTGCTGAATGAAATGCAATTGCCTCTGGTTTATTGGGGGGGGGGGGAGAGAATCCTGCAGTGTGTAAGTTTTTACTCTGCTAACTATACATTGGAATCTACTCTGGATTAATATTGAGTAGAATATCATGAAAAATGTAATCCATCATCTGTCGTGGATGCTTTAGCTGAGATTCCTGCATCGCAGGGGATAGGACTAAATGACCCTTGCGATCCCTTCCAGCTCTACAATTCTATGTTTCCATGATCTGGAGTCCCTAGTCTAAGGAAGGGTGTTTTACACAGTAAGGTGGTTGTTCGAACCTGGATGAAATCCAGAGATCCATGCAGGTGTTTATTACCTTTACCTATGAAGGGAAACATTCTGCGTGCGCATTTTTCTTTGAGATCTTCCTTGCAAAATCTAGAATGCCCATCGTGTGCCACCCAGTTGGCCAAAATCATGCTGTCTACAACAAAGATGAAGCCATGTTCTTCACAATGCCATCCCCAACGATTCAGTGTGGAGCTATGATAAGGGTTATTGGAAGTAGCTGCACAAACATCTCCATTTATGGTGGGATGCAATTGGGCACATACCAGGAGAAGCTGAAGGAACTGCAGCTTCATTGCAGGGCATTGCATTGTGTGACCTTTGATGTACCTTCCAGAACTAAAATTCTACTATTCTATGACTGCATATAGGCTTCATTCACACATGGGGGTTGCTGTTTTGTTGTTGTTGTTGTTGTTGTTTTGTTGTTGTTGTTTAGTCATTTAGTCATGTCCGACTCTTCATGACCCCATGGACCAGAGCACGCCAGGCACTCCTATCTTCCACTGTCTCCCACAGTTTGGTCAAACTCATGCTGGTAGCTTCGAGAACACTGTCCAACCATCTTGTCCTCTGTCGTCCCCTTCTCCTTGTGCCCTCCATCTTTTCCAGGGAGTCTTCTCTTCTCATGAGGTGGCCAAAGTATTGGAGCCTCAGCTTCAGGATCTGTCCTTCCAGTGAGCACTCAAGGTTGCCATTTCCTTCAAGAGTCTCCTCAAGAGTCTCCTCCAGCACCATAATTCAAAAGCATCAATTCTTCAGCGATCAGCCTTCTGCTATTGCTGTTTTAGCTTTCCTGGTTATAATTCTAGTGCTTCTGGACCAGTTTCCAATGTTCCTTTTACACTGCATTAACACTTGCATTATGGAACTCTAGTTTTTTGATTGCCATGACACCATGACACCACTAAATTTCATTCACACTAGTGGGTGTGGTGTGACACAACAACAGACATAACTAGATGTCTTGCCACCCTTTATACACAAGCATGCTTCTGTTCCACCATTGTTTACCCATGAAAACAGTCAGAAATAACTGTTGGAATACTGCCCCCAGTTTTGTCACATGATCCATGAAAACGGCAGGAGAATTACAGCACAAAACTCCCCAATGTGTTAACAGGGAGGCTAACAGATCCTCCCCCCTGACTCAAACCAAGTAACACAGAATGAGCCCTAAACCTCTGCTGGATCCCCCCAGATTTTCAGAAGTAGCTTTTACGATCAGATAAAACATGGAATTTATCAGGTAAGGAAACATCAGAAAAGTGGGAAAAAGTTACGTCTGAATGCAGCCATAGTTTACCCTAAGAAGAAAGGGGTGGGAATGAGGTGTCAATAGATTTTGTGGAAGTTGTTCCTTAGTTCAGAGACAACTAGTGAAGCCAAAGTGTTGACTAGTACACGTTTGGGAGAGATTTGTTGTGTTTTGGAAGAGCAATCTCTTCACCTGATTTGATTTTCTACAAAAACCCAGGTACTGGAGTGTGTATTAAGTTTCTTGCTTTTAGAGGGATTTTTTGCTCATTCAAATGATCCTAGCATTTAAATAACAACAACAACAAGTATATAATAGAACATGCATCCCAACTTCCAATGTCCCAACACTTGGGCAGCAGAATACACAGCACAGGTGGGGAAGGAGTCTTATTATTCATGTTCTGCAACTGTTGAATGGTTTCAGCACTTAGTCATCATGGGACGGGGTTGCAACTTTCTTCCTATAGGCAAGAAAGTAGTTTGTTGAAAGTCCATGATCAATGGAAGAGTCTTTGGCAGCCTGTAATTTTGAAACAAGGGACGCGGGTGGCGCTGTGGGTAAAACCTCAGTGCCTAGGACTTCCCGATCGCATGGTCGGCGGTTCGAATCCCCGCGGCGGGGTGCGCTCCCGTCGTTCGGTCCCAGCGCCTGCCAACCTAGCAGTTTGAAAGCACCCCCAGGTGCAAGTAGATAAATAGGGACCGCTTACCAGCGGGAAGGTAAACAGCGTTTCCGTGTGCGGCACTGGTGCTGGCTCACCAGATGCAGCTTGTCACGCTGGCCACGTGACCCGGAAGTGTCTGCGGACAGTGCTGGCTCCTGGCCTATAGAGTGAGATGAGCGCACAACCCTAGAGTCTGGCAAGACTGGCCCGTACAGGCAGGGGTACCTTTACCTTTACCTTTAATTTTGAAACAAGGGCAGCGAGCTCATTCACAGTGACCAAAACACAAAATATTTATGAGTCCCTGAAGTTAAATGGCAGGAGCAGGATTGGATTCTTATCCACACCAAAGAAGCATCTTCTAATTGTCTTCCCAGTTATGGATGCAATCAGGTTGAGGATATTGTGCACTACCTGCTAATTTGCCCAGATAAAAAATTTCTGTTGCCTTTTCTCAACTGGTTCTCAGGCTGATCCCCCCAGGAAGTGACTGTTGAACTCTTAGTTAATAAAGATCTACAAATTACACACCTGGTAGCCAAATTTGCTGGGTCACCTAAGAAGCTTGGTTCCAGCTACGCTAATGCTTTCAAACAGTTATGCTGTACAGGGCTGTAGCTAGGGGGTGGTGAGGTGGGGCCCCGCCAGGGGTGCAGGCAATGGGAGGGACACAAAATAGGCTTTAAAATATATCCAAAAATATAAATATTGATTATTGCCTCATAAGAAATGGTTTTAAATAGAGGGTGAATTGAATGGGGGGGTGGAGGAGAGGCAGAAAGAAGAACTAATTTGTCCATGACTAGGGGGCACAATGGGACGCGGGTGGCGCTGTGGGTTAAACCACAGAGCCTAGGACTTGCCGATCAGAAGGTCGGCAGTGCGAGTCCCTGCGACGGGGTAAGCTCTCGTCGCTCTGTCCCTGCTCCTGCCAACTAGCAGTTCGAAAGCACGTCAAAGTGCAAGTAGATAAATAGGTACCACTCCGGCGGGAAGGTAAATGGTGTTTCTGTGCACTGCTCTGGTTCGCCAGAAGCGGCTTAGTCATGCTGGCCACATGACCTGGAAGCTGTACGCTGGCTCCCTCAGCCAATAAAGCAATATGAGCGCCGCAACTCCAGAGTCGGTCACGACCAGACCTAATGGTCAGGGGTCCCTTTACCTTTACTTAGGAGGCACAATCTGGGTGGTTCTGCCAGGGGCGCAAAATCACCTAGCTACGTCTCATGCAGTAAACTTTTATAGGCTACGTTGTGCCATTTCAGAGGAAAGCCTTGCTCTTGTCCTCTGCCGTTCATTGTAAAGGCCTTTGGCTATACACAACAAATTGATTGATTGAAATTGAGAAGCAACACAGTTTGCCCTTAATGTCAGTGAAGAGCTTTCAGTCGCTTGATGACTTCAGCTTCTAACACAGAGTGGGATCTCAGCAGCTTTTTCTGCTTCTCCTTACTCTTAAAGAGATTAGGGCATCCTCTTATAAACATATTTATGAAGTAAAAGCAAGAGACTTCATCTTGGCAGCTTGGAATCTAACACCATTCTGTATCTATATTATTTTTCAGGATTAGAAGCTATTAATTCCTAAAATTGTGCTCTGGAGCGTAAGTGGCAGCAGCTGTAGCTCTTTGCTCAGAGCCTTTCCACATGGGTTGCTTTCTGCTCAAGATATGCATTGCGAGGAGGAGGAGGAGGACCCAAACGAGGTGCTCCTCTTCAGACGGGGTTTGGCAAAGAAAATGAAATCAGATTATTTAAAAAAAGGGAAGCTGGAAAGGCTGAAGTCCACTGTCCATAAAATGAGCAACCTGGGTGTTAATAAAATGGCATCTCGATGCAGGTGGTTACACACTTCCTGTTTCTGTAATCCATTCTTCTTGCATGCACAGACTAATAAAATGCCTCTTCTTATTATGTCACTACTGTACATGGAACATTTCATGCATAAAATATTAATCCTCCACACTGGGCTTTTGAGGGACTGATTGCACTGGCTTAAAAGAAGAAGACGACGATGATGGAAGGATGGCTCCTGAGCAAAGCACTGCCAACACTGTACCCAAGACACTCAGCAGCTTTCAAGAGAAAAGGAAGACATGGGTCTGATAGGAATGCTCTAGGTACATGAGGCTAACACTGATGAACCTGCAAGGTCCTGCCAAAAGTATGATCATATACATCAGTGTTTCCCAAACTTGGGTCTCCAGGTGTTTGGACTACAACTCCCATCATCCCTAGCTAGCAAGACCAGTGGTCAGGGATGATGGTCCAAGTTTGGGAAACACTGTTATAAATCAGTGGTTTCCAATTAACTAAGAACTGAAGCCCCCCTGTTTTTCAAATGCCAAGCCACGGACCCCTAACTTGTGAAAATGTTGGTCTTTCTATGGTAGTTTTTGTTATGTGAATGGTGCCACCAACCCCACCTGCAGGGGTCCACAGACCACCAATTGGGAACCACTCTTATAAATTCTTTTACAAGGCTTCCTCTCATGCCCTTTAGGTATCCTGCCCCTTACCTTTCTCACAACCACACTAGAAGTTCCACTTCAGCTGCATTCACACAGCAGCTTGCTCTCTTCTTCCAAAGTGCTAATTTCCACATTATATTTGAACTTTCACATGATGAACTTTCAAAACCTGGCAAACTCCAATGGAAGGTTAACACTCATTCCCGGGTTGATATCTTCCAGAAAGGAAAAGGAAAACCTTATTTACCCACAAAATTGTGGGAGTGAAGTGATGGGCTTGGGGACAGTATATTGGCGCATAGTTCTTTAATGCTGCTTCCATTGAGGGATCTTGGGGGATCAGAAGAAGGCATGTTCAGAAAGGGTGGTGGAGTAGCGACATTGTTCAAGAATGTTCGTTGTGATGCTGCACCACACCCACTGGTGTGAATAAAATTTAGCATGACATGCCGGTATATGGGTCAAAAAGCCACCGTTACATAGCACAGCAGGTACCGCACTGCGAAAGGGACATTAGAAAATCAAGACATTAGAAAAGCTCTAGCATTATAATCAGGAAAACTAATGCAATACTTCCCACATCTGAATGCAGTATCTACCCTGATCCTGCAAGGCAGTTGAAATCTCAGGCTCAATGGCAGCCAGGGCTTCTTTTTTTTTCAACTGGAACTCACCAGAAACTCTCTGGTGGGCGCCATTGGCATTATAAGAGAACAAGGGACATGTTCATGGTGTTCTGGCACCTCTTTTTCTAGAAAAATAGCATTGCTGGCAGCTCCTAATATGGGGCTGTCAGGACATGACAGTTGATATGAACCTACCATTTGTAGTAGTAAAAGGTAAAGGGACCCCTGACCATTAGGTCTAGTCGAGGATGACTCTGGGGTTGCGGCGCTCATCTCACTTTATTGGCCGAGGGAGCCAGTGTACAACTTCCGGGTCATGTGGCGAGCGTGACTAAGCCGCTTCTGACAAACCAGAGCAGTGCACGGAAACACCGTTTACCTTCCCGCCGGAGTGGTACCTATTTATCTACTTGCAATTTGACATGCTTTCAAAATGCTAGGGACCGAGCAACGGGAGCTCACCCCGTTGCAGGGATTTGAACCACTGACCTTCTGATCGGCAAATCCTAAGCTCTGTGGTTTAACCCACAGCGCCACCCGCGTCCCATTTGTAGCAGTTTCAACCACTTAAAAGCATCCCCCCTAAACATATGGGGGGTGTATTTATTTATCTGTCACATCTGTACCCCACCCTGGCTCCAAGCAGGTCAGGGGAGAATACATGAGAGTTATCTCAGCAACATTTGACCCTCACTACAATCTTGGAAAGTAAGTTAGGCTGAAGAGAACTACTGGCCTCATGGCACTGCTATTAGACAGAGTGAGGCAGGTAGCTACTTCAGGTGACAGAGGCTGGGGGTCGCAACTGAGGGAATCACTGTTTCACTTAAGTTCTGCTCATGGGCTTCCCCTTGACTTCTCATTGGCCACTGAGAGAAAAGGATATCATTGGCCTGATCCGACAGGTTCTTTCTTACATTCGTGTTTTAACTATTTTTAATGGTTTTAGATGGTTGTTACCTGCCTTAAGATCTGCTGACAAAGGCTGGATAAGAAGAACAGCAATGCTAGAGGGTGTGGTGGTGGTAAGAGTTGTAGGCTGCACACCAATCACCAGTACTGAAATAAGATCCAACTTACTTCAGCCTGCCAGCCTGGTTAACTTCTGTACGGCCTCGGTCCAGTATACCTGAAGCAGCGTCTCCACCCACATGGTTCTGCCCAGACACTGAGGCCCAGCGCCGAGGGCCTTCTGGCGGTTCCCTAGCTGCGAGAAGCCAAGTTACAGGAAACTAGGCAGAGGGTCTTCTCGGTAGGGGTACCTGCCCTGTGGAACGCCCTCTCACCAGATGTCAAAGAGAAAAACAACTACCAGACTTTTAGAAGACATCTGAAGGCAGCCCTGTTTAGGGAAGCTTTTAATGTTTAATAGACTATTGTATTTTAATATTGTGTTGGAAGCCGCCCAGAGTGGCTAGGGAAGCCCAGCCAGATGGGCGGGGTAATATTATTATTATTATTATTATTACTACTACTACTACTACTGCATCAAAAGGAGGCACTGTCTTGTCTTTTACTTCAAGCAGGAAAATTGCTTTGGCTGCCTCTGCTGACTGGCTCAGAGTCCCTCAATTTGCTTAGCTAAACAGTGATCTGAACCTGCTGGAATAAAGGAGGCCCCATCAGTATTGGCATTCCACCGGCTCCTGAAGACCCACCTCTTTCAATGAGCATTTCCCAGATCTCCAGACTTGAGGCTCCTGCTTTGATGGTTGTTGCCACTGTTACGCTGTTTCAATGGGCTTGCTTATTATAGATTTTAATTACGGATGTTTTGATGTAGTAGTTGTACTATGTATTTTAATTACCAGTAGGTGAGTTCTTATAACTTAACATAAGAAGAGCCTGCTGGATTGGGCCATCAACTCATCTAGTCCAGCATCCTTTTCTCACTGCAGCCAATCAGATGCCTGTGGGAAACCTACAAGCAGGACCCAAGCACAAGAGCACCTTTCCTCCTGCGGTTTCCAGCAACTGGCATGCACAAGCATTCTGTCTCCAACCATGGTTATTTTGTGGTTTATCTGTTTGTGAACTGCCTTGTTATTTCTGCTCTACTCTGCCCCATGCTGAGTCTTTAATAAGATTATGGCAAATATCTGCTCACGTCAACAGCTTTTTGAAGCATGAGGGTGGGTAGGTGTTTCCTGAAAACTATTTGATGAGTATAGTTTTTGGTATAATGGTGGTATAATTTGCCACCATTTCTGTCGACATGCAGAGGGCTGGGGGGCTAGCTGGCAAGCCCCAGCTGACGCCACTCCTTCCAGCCATCCCGCTGCAAAGACCATCAGCCTCTGCTCCGACATAAATCAGCGATCTGGGCTTCAAAGCCTCAGCAGAGCGAACTGCGCATACAGAATAGGCGTGAGGCTTGTGGAAGCATACTACAACTACAGATTTATTAATCATAAATCAGGACAAAGAAACATGTCATCTCTCTCTCTCGTCTTTTCAGAGAGAACAAGAAAAACAAAAGCTATACACAACGGAAGTTCCCAGCAAGCTGTGCTGGAATGTAAACAGACATGTGACACGCAACAGTTCCACACGTCTGCTCCTTAAGGTGGAATGGAAATCTCAACAATTTCTTTGTTCTGCTGCTGCTTTGGCACTCTTCCCCCCATTCACCCCAGCTATGTCTTCTTTTCCATTCTAGAGTGATCCCAGCCAATCAGGGATCACGTAATGAATGTGATGACATCACAGCACAATGCAGTCAGTTAGATTGGGCTGTAAATGGAACTCATGCAGAATGCTTCTTATATCAGTGAAATGTTTTATTCCCTTTCAAAGCAATCACCAAAAAATGTGCCAAATACAGGAGGGGAGTGATTTTAGACACTGTTTAAAAATGGGCGAGAAAATGGTTTAGCCCTTTTGTCTGTTACAATGTCCCCTTGCACTAGGGAGTCTGTGGCGCAATGGGTAAGTGTGTCTGGCTGTTCACCAGAAGGTTGGTGGTTCGAGGCCACCCAGGGATGGCTGTGGGCAGGATTCCTGCATATCAGGGAGCTGGAGCAGATGGCCCTCGGGATCTCTTCCAACTCTATGATTTGATGAGTGCAGTTATCCCCATCTGTGGAAGTTCCTGAACATACTAATTTGTTCTAAGAAGTCAATGGATGTTATGCCAGAGTGCTAGAATGAAATGGTGACTGGTGACCATTGGGGCACGTGGAACAGAAGAAAGGGAGCTCAAGAGCAGGGGGGGCCAGAGCCAATGACAGATGGACCCAACTAATTTTAGTTTTGTCCCCATCCTCCACCCTGCTGAGTTCTACAAGAACAACATTGAGATTGAGAAGGAAGGTGAAAGTTGCTGACAGCACCCCTGAGCTGGACATTGCGCGGCGAGTTCCCGCCTCCCACCAATAGAAATAAGGACACAAGACACCATTATTTAGGTTAATGGGATAAAATTGGCCACAACTTTATTGGTTACAGGTGATGAGTGGTTTTGGCTTAGGCATTGGTCCTAATTGACTATCCGGCTTCAGACTGTCTGCCTGAAGGCCAGGAAGGGTTAACACCAGCAGGGGGAGCCCTGCTGATGCACATCAACTAGGCGTTCCCCCGGGGTCACTGCTCAGGGGCGTGCCTTCGGCCCTGACCTCCATAGGCTTCGGATGGGGCCACGTCCCCCAGAATCCTTTAGCGGACTATCCTTCAGTAACCGGGGGAGGTGATGGCACTCCTCCCCCCCCATTCATCTACATAACAATACCCCAACCAATGCCTAACCGCCAAACCGAGGAAATTGTGACGATTTGCTACGAGGTAGGAGAAAAAACCAAATGGCTGTGCCAACTTGCCAAGTGGAAAAATTCCTACCAGGCCCCTTAACGGTGACCAACCGAAGTCCATAGCAAGGTCAAAGGAGAAACCTGAAGGGTGGGTGGGTGGAAAATTCCCCAGCTGATCGGCGCCAAAGAGGACGTTCCTCTGCCGCGTTTGCCTTAAATGCAGCAAGCCACACCCCCTGAGCCAGCCGATTGGCTGGCCAGGGGGATGACGCAGCAGAGGATTCCCCTGATCGTGCGGGGCTGGGAGCCAGCCTCTGTGCGAGTATTGGGGGCGTGAAGCCCGCAACACTACCTCATCCCGAGGTCTGAAGTGGCTTAATAAATACAGTATATGAGGCAGGTGGGGGGCTGTCTGAGGTCAGATTGAGGATGGTGGGGACAATGCCCCATTCACCCTAATGGATCAGCCTCCACAGCTGGCATGCCAGACAAATAACAGTATGTTACTGTAGTCTCGAACGCTTATTTTGCCAGTGATTATCTCCAATTTTCTCTCCCAATGATCAACTCTATCAACTCTAGGGAGGGAACTGGGTGGCCTAAGTATTGGTTTTGGCTTCATCACATGACCTCTACTTGATGACTTTGGCAACCAGCGCTTGCCAAATCTATGCTTGGAAGTAAATTCAGCTAAAGCATCCTTAGTTATGCCTGCATATGTGGGGTTTTTTTTAAAGGAAAAAAATAGAACCCAACCACTTACACATGAGATTTCTTCTGCGTTTGGGTAAGAACAATGTCCAATTACGGGCTTTTCTTTGGAAATAAATTAGAACTTCAATGGGGTATCAACTAATTATCTCCTAAGGAGAAAAAAAAAGCACCAGCCCTTTAATTTTATGTTAATAGAGCTAAAGGAATATTTAGCTGTGTCATTTATGTATGAAATGATGCTATAAGCCTCACAACATCGAAGAGCTAAAAGGGTTTAAATCAGGAGCCAGAGCCCCACACAGTGACCTTGCCACCTTTTCCCAGGTGGCAAACTGGATAGGAAATTGGCAGCACCAAACCATATGATTAATTAAGCCTCATCGTGAAATTCTAAAGTCATAGCAACTAGCCAAGCTATGCAAGTACAGTTCTCTTAAAAGATTTAATCAGGTTTTGGGCAAAAAAAACAACCCACTCTATATTAGTAGATTTGGCATTCATCTGAGGAAAAGATCAATGATGCTAAACTGTCAAATACTTTAAAAAAAAATGTTTGCAGAAAAGAGAGTGTCTGGGGAGAAAACTCTTACAAAAAGTTTAACAGCATTATGCAACTAGAGAATTTGTGTTGACTTAGAACAAAAGCAGAGGGAATCTTTTCAAAAATGAAACCATGGCAGGATACTTGTTCATATACAGGTATATATATTTTTTTCTAGCTAAGAAATGTGAGGTTAGCTTACAGTTTGCGGAGGATGGGAGGATTTGGAGATATTAAAATCCGTAAATGTCACCCCTTAAGACTGCCATTTAATTCTCAGTCAATGGAAGGAAGGGAGTGTCCTTTGCTAAATATTTATTGATGTCCACGTCTGCAGTTGCACTTCAGTTCTTTAAGAACTCATGTCCAGCATCAATGACAAAAGTTACAAACACATTCTGATTCCATAACTGCATTCATGGTACTTAGCAAATAAAAGATTGGGGGTGTAAAATCATGTGGAAAATAATGGAAAATCTGAATGCATTAGAGTGCACAAAATGTTTCGAAAAAATACAGGGACAAAATATTTAGAACCTTCTCCCCTGGCTAGCAAAATGAATTAGAAGATGGATGTTAGTTTTTAAGATGCCAAAACATTTGGTAGCTTCCAGATCCAACTATTGTGCCATGCAGCTTGGATCTTTGCATTAAAAGGGGCACAGTTATTTGTGTGGCTACAAGTGGTACCTCGTGTAACGTACCACCCCCTTTATGAACGCTTTGGGTTACGCACTCCACTAACCCCGAAGTAGGTGCTCCTTGTGGCAAACTTTGCCCTGGGATGTGAGCGGAAGTCATGTTCTGGCTGCTCACGCGCAGCGGGAGGCACCATTAGCGAAAGCGCGCCTGATGTTACCAGCAGTTTCCGGTTATGACCCACCTCTGGAACCAATTAAGTTCATAACCAGAGATACCACTGTACTTGAGGGATACACTGTGGACTTATTTTGCATCTGAAATATTATTTACTTGTCCATGAAACTGTACCTTCAGCACACCCCATACTGCATCATCATGAAGGCTTCATTGCTATGTATGCTTACCTGAGCATCCAATGTCTGTCTCAGGAAAGAGTGGAAGAGGACACCTTTGGGGGCTGAAGTCAAACCATTGGAGAGTGTCTGGTGTGGCTGTAGAGTCCAATATGGGAGAGACATGTTTTGTTGCAGGTGGGGCAGATGAAGGTGTCCGGTTGGGCTGCTGCAGATGCACCATGGCCTTTCTTCTCTCTGCGCTCCTCCCAGTGGCAATTCCTCCTCTGGTCACTGCTATGAATGCACCACCTGTCTGTCTGTCTGTCTGTCTGCTGGCACTGGGGTCATCTGCAAGGGATTCCCATATGGTGGGGTTGATGTTGCCAGCCTTCGTGCCATGCTTGAAGACATCTTTGTAACACACAGTTGTTCTGCCAATGGTCCCGGTGTCACTGTCCGGTCTACGGGCGATCGAAGTCCCGGCTGAAGACATCGGGACCGGGGGCAAGATGGCAGGGTGGGAGCAGGAATGAGAGTCTAGAAGTCAGGGGCCTGAGGTCAGGAAGCAGGGAGTCACGAAGTCAAGGGTCCAAGGATCAAGAAGCAAGGAGTCAAGGAGCCAAGATCCAAGGATCAGGAAGCAAGAAGCCAAAAGCAGCAAGGCAGGAAACGAGTTGCTGTGGCAAAGAGCCAAAATGAACTGCTGACCTGGTGGCTCTTGCCACCAGGTGCAGTGAGTTACTAAGCGGCCTCACCTGTGCAGTGAGGCTTTGCCTCTCCAGAACAAACTGAGGAAGGCCCCAGTCCTGTGAAGCCCTACTGGTCACAGGGCCTGGCTCCTGAAGCTACCTCCCCGTAGAGCACATCCTTGAGGATCCTGCCATCTTCCATTCTGTGGACATCATCAAGCCAGCATAGATGTCGCTGAGACAGGGGTGCGAACATGCTGGGAATGTGCACTTGGGAGAGCACATCTTTGTTGCAGATTCTGTCCTAAGTATGAGTCATTAAATGCAGTAGGACTTCTTACTCCAGAGCAAGCATGCAGAGTTTAGCGCTTCCCATCTAAATGCATGTAACTAATAAATGCATATTCTTCCACTCCCATCTCCTTCTCCTTCTCCTGTTGCCTCCATAATGTTGATAGTGAGCTACGCAGAACAGGAATCCATCCTCTTATACTTTGGAAAGTGACATGAGCATTGATATTGAGGAGATGAGAAGGGGAGGAAGAGATCCGGACACATCAGTAGAACTTTGCCAACACCTGTTGCACTTGTAACCAAAAGTTTGTGATTTCTGGTAGTTCCTCCTCCTTCTCTCTGGTACCCCCTAAACCCCTGAAAATCTGCTCTGGGTCGTGCCCTCTGAAACAGTGGGGTGCAACACCAAAAATTGTCTTGTGCCTCTTCAACCCATGGGAGCAGCACGTTAGTAGACTGGGAACCTCTGATCATAGCTGTTAATGTTTCCCATTTTTTTAAGGGAAATTCCCTTATTCCAAATAGGATTCCTTGCAAGAAAAGGGAAAAGTTGACAGCTATGCCTCTGATATATTGGGAGTCCCATCTGCAAATGGAAGGAGCCATTCCATTCACATTTTGGCATGCAGATGGAAAGTTCACTGAACACGTAAAGATGAAAAAAAATATTATATAATAGTTGACCATTTGCTGCCCTTTCATGGTAGCCAAAATTTGGCAAATGAGAGGTATCTTTAAATGCATCTTTGCATTTTTTAAAAAATGCAAAAGCAACTGCAAGGAGGCCTGATCTGTACAGTGGTACCTCTAGTTACGAACTTAATTCATTCTGGAGGTGGTTCATTCTTAACCTGAAACTGTTCTTAACTAGAGGCATGCTTTCGCTAATGGGGCCTCTTGCTGCTGCCACGCCGCCGGCACACGATTTCCATTCTCATCCTGGGGCAAAGTTCTCAACTCCAGGTAACTCTTCCAGGTTAGCGGAGTTTGTAACCTGAAGCATTTGTAACCTGAGGCGTTTGTGACTCAAGGTACCACTGTATTATTATTACCTTAGTGGGAGGAGGCTCTTAACCTCTTTGTCCCTTCCTGTGCCACTCAGTCAAAACCGCTATCTGCATCCAAATTAACCCATTTTTTTTATTAAAAAAAATCATTTTACAATACATTGTCAAGCAGTAAGGTTACAGGAAACCAGACAGGGGGCCTGTAGTGGCGCCCTCCCTGTGGAAGGCCCTCCCATCAGATGTCAAGGAAATAAACAACTACTGACTTTTAGAAGACATCTGAAGGCAGTCCTGTTTAGGGAACTTTTTAATGTTTGATGTTTTATTGTGTTTTTAAAACTTTGTTGGGAGCCACCCAGAGTGGTGGCATAGAAATAATAAATTATTATTATTATTTATTATTTATTATTATTATTATTATTATTATTATTATTATTATTATTAACTGCCACAACACGTTTAACATCCCAGCTAGATTTGCCCTGAAGGAATGACTTCAATTTGCCTCATAACAGGTCTTACAGTGCTTGCCAACATCTCATATACATCTGGCTGGTCACTGTGTGAACAGGAGGCTGGACAAGATGAGCCCTCTGCCTGACCCAGCAGCGTTCTTTTTCCGTTCTTCTGCTACTAGTTCTTATAGCATGCAACTCCATGCGCATTTACTTGGAAGCCAACCCCACTGAAAACTCTACAGGCAGCTCCCAATTTATGCACGTGTGCACTGTGCCAAACCCGGAAGTGACTAAAAAAAGCGGCAGAAACAGCCCTAAAAGAACACAAAAGGGCAAAAACAGCATGAAAACAACAACTAGCAATCCCACAAGCTTTTGCAAGTGCAATCTTAAGAGCCCTTGCACCGATCGTTGAGGCCTGTGGAGAGTGCAAATATGACAAAGGGGGCTTGGTGGGAGCGATTGGGGTGGAGTTTGTATGTCTGGTAAGTGCTGCTGGTTTTTTTAAGAGCTTTCCTAGGGTTTCTGGGGGTTTAGAGGGTGTTTGCAGGCTTTTCCAACAGTGTTTCAAACACACACAATTTCACTGAGGTGCGCGGTGCCTCAAGACATGTTGTTGTTGTTGTTTAGTCATTTAGTCATGTCCGACTCTTTGTGACCCCATGGACCAGAGCACGCCAGGCCCTCCTGTCTTCCACTGCCTCCCACAGTTTGGTCAAACTCATGCTGGTAGCTTCGAGAACATTGTCCAACCATCTCATTCTCTGTCGTCCCCTTCTCCTTGTGCCCTCCATCTTTCCCAATATCAGGGTCTTTTCCAGGGAGTCTTCTCTTCTCATGAGGTGGCCAAAGTATTGGAGCCTCAACTTCAGGATCTGTCCTTAACCCCACAAATTGGGAGTTGCCTGTACTGTGGGAACATGCATAGGATCGGCCTGTGCACCCGATATTCTCAAGACTGGCAAATCGGCAAAGTTTTGAGAGCCAGTTTTCCCAGTCTCTAGAAGGCAGGTGGCCCCATCACACACACACACCCTCTCTATTTGTTTTAGTTTTAATCTGGACCATTTGACATCAAGGACAAAACAACAACACAGAGCCCTCAGGCCTTTGTGTCAAAAGGCCCCTATCCCTTTGGAGATGGTATGTATTTCAGTGAGATAGGATTCCCCATTGTTTACCCTCCTCTTTATGATGTAAATGTGCCCTGATTTTTATTTGTGCGATTGTGTCTCGGAGGCCCCTTTTCATTTGGCAATGGGGGTTTCATTTAATAAATGTCCTATTAATCCCAGTGCTCTATCAGGAGAATTTAAGCTTGTTTCAATTCTTTGATTGCTTTTTAGGGATTATAGGAAACTTCATTGTCCTCCGCTGCACTGTGAATAAGTAAATTTAAATGATAGGTAGGCACCCAAAAGAAATCTATCGATAGCTCTTAGATATATATGCAGAGTATATATGCATTTATATAGCTTGCAAAAAAGAGAGAGAGAGAGATGCCATATGAGAGAGGGGGGAAATATCAAATCAAGGCACGAAGAAACTGAAAAATACTACATGTATCATTCACCTGATTTCAATTGTGGCTCCCTTTTGAACCTCGGCCAAATCATTTTGTACATTAAAAATTGGTCAGGGATGATAAGATTCCATTTTCATGGTTGGTAATGCAGAACCGGTGAAAGAATACAATTACAGACCCCTGAGTAAACTCTGCGAATGTCAACTTGATGTAAATGATCAAGTGTCGACAAAGGGGCTGGCTGGTGGAAGGGGAGGGGGTGGCAGGCTGAGGCGGGGGGAGCAGGGAGAGAGAAGGGGTGAATCTGCTTCCTCCTCACAGGCCTCCAACATGCCGGGGTGTGGACTCGCGTTGTGGGTTCTAGGCTGGCGATTTGGAACCTGCCACAGGCAATATCCCACACACTGCTGCTGATCAACGCTGTGGTGTAGCTCTCTCCAATCACATGGCTGCAAAAGGAACCGTACACTCAAAATGTCCCCATTTCCGGTCGCTGTCAATATCTAGCTAGCTGTCATCTATCATCTATTGCTATATTGGCTTTGGGGGAGATTCTGAGGATGCTTTAAAAAATATATATATGAATTTGGTTGTTGTGCTAACACATGCAGTGTGGTGTATTCCCACTCCCACCCCACCCCTTGTATCGCCTTCCATTGGAGTGCCAACTTGAATAACATACGGGAGCGCAGGTAAGCCCTGCCCCTCATAATTGATCACAAGACATAGTGCCCCCTCAAATATTTTATGGGGGGGGGGAGGCAAAGGGTCCTTGACCCCAGGAGTTGACTCCCATGCCTTCCACAATCCCCATTGAATAATGATTACCAAATGTGTTTGAGGTGCATATATTCTATAAGAATTACGAGAAAATCTGAGGGTAAAACTGTATTATTATTATTATTAATAGCAGTAATAATTAATAATAGTTTTATTTTTTATACTCCACCCATCTGTTGGGGTTTCCCCAGCCACTATTTGTTTATTTATTTAATTTATTACCTACAGCAAGATGTTGCCGTGTGGCATGCTGGTGATCAGTTGATCAGTGTTCCAACCATGCCCTTCCCTAGAATACTCCATTGCATATCCATTCCCTCCCCCCTCTCTTTCCCTTCAACACTCAGCATTCTGTGCTCGCTGAACACAGTCAATCCACATTGGATGGTTTTTGGGTCCTCCGCTTTGAGTCGCTCCCACCACCGCTAAAGTTGTTCTGTATTTGTGCAAATTTTGTCGTTTCTATGAGCCTGCTGGTATCTATCTCCTTTTCATGTATAGTTGACACTGTTGTGGCTGCATAAACTATGGCACCAACAAAACTGGAATTAGCATAGATAATGGTGGGGCTGACAGGATTCCAAATCCAACAGAGCCAGCGTGGTATAGTGGTTAGAGTGCTGGACTAGGACCTGAGAGACCAGGGTTCAAATCCCCACTGAGCCACTGGGTGACCTTGGGCCAACCATTGCCTCTCAGCCTAGCCTACCTCACAGGATTGTTGTGAGGATTAAACAAGGAGAGGAAAGGCCATGTACATCACCTTGAGCTCCTTGGAGAAAAAGGTGGGCTACAAATGCAATAAATCAATATCTGGAGAGCCACAAATTCCCTATTGCTACAGGACATGATGCAATAATAAAGAAAGGAAATATACAGGAGAGAGAGAAAGAGATACAGTGGTGCCTCGCAAGACGAAAAGAATCCGTTCCACGAGTCTCTTCATCTAGCGGTTTTTTCGCCTTGCGAAGCAACCCTATGAGCAGATTAGCGGATTAGCGCTATTAGCGGTTTAGCAGCTATTAGCGGCTATTAAAGGTTTAAGGGATTAGCGGATTAGCTGCTAAAAGGCTATTAGCAGCTTAGTGCCTTAGAAAAAGGGGGTGGGGAGCGGGGGGAAAATCGCAGGAACTCGCAAGACATTTTCGTCTTGCGAAGCAAGCCCATAGGAAATTCATTTTGTGAAGCACCTCCAAAACGGAAAACCCTTTCGTCTTGTGAGGCATTCGTCTTGCGGGGCCCCACTGTACTGTATACCAGATCCTTCTCCCCTCAAGGCATGAGTAACCAGTGTGTGGGGTGTGTGGAGGAAACATATTAGTGATTTATAAAAATGATGCCTGATGTGGATAGTGGACAGTGAAAACCCCCCACTCCTCTGTCATGAGAGTAAAAAATAGGGATGAGGAGAGATTTGATTGGGTTCACATTTAAAAGCGAACCTCTCTAATTCACACTTTCTGGGTGGGGGGAGAACTGAAACATGGTACAGTTGTCGAACCTCGGTTATCGAACATCTCCATTGACACACGTTTCGGCTTTCAAACGCCGAAAACCCAGAAGTAATTGCTTCAGTTTCTGAACGATTTTCAGAAGCCAAACGTGCCTCACGGCTTCTGTTTTGAGTTTCCCTATTGTATTGAGCCTTCTACTTTCAGTTTTTGGTTTTCAAACGTTTCAGGAGTCGAACGGAACAAGATTACGTTGGAAAACTGAGGTTCCACTGTAATCATTTGATATTCACACTTCTCTGAATATTGCAGTTCAGGACTCAGGCCAAGTAATGTGTGCCAAAATGCATGTGCCAGGATAAAATGTGCATAAAAATGCATATCTTTGCATGGACAGGCAGAGTCCCCCCCAACCCCCAGGCGACCCCCGAGTGGAATAATGACTCAAGACAATGTGCTATGGGATTAAAATTGGCCACAACTTTATTAAATTTCAGATGTAAGGAGACCTTGGCTCAGGCATTGAGTGTTTATCCTTTCCAGTCCCCAGCTGGGGATCTGGGAGACATCAGGGTTATCCAGAATGTGTGGGGATCGGGCTGGCTCTGGAGAACATATGTTCAAGCAGAGAGCCCACCCCCCATTTTGCTGCCGTTGGAGGGGAGAGCAATGACAACCTCTCGGCATACGGCCAATGCCTCCCCTCAGGACCCCTTTAACGGGGAACCCTGGGATCACCACCGCAAGGGGGGCATGGGTCACTGCTTCATGCCCCCCATTTAAGAAGATAGACTAAAGGATTCCGCCCAAGGCCTGAAACCGCCATAGTTGTGATGTTTTGCTATGGGAAAGGCAAAACCTGCCAATGCAGTAAAATTCCTTTCCAGCCCTTCAACAGCAACCCTGACGTAGCAGCGCCTGCGTACCTGTGGAGAAGAGGTTAACCTGCAAAAGAAGACTTAACTGAGGGAGGGCAGGGTGGGAGCCAACTGATGCTTCGCAGGTAAGATTCACCTTCTGTTGTGTGGGCAGGATGGTCCCTTCCCTTACCCGGCCAATCCCCTGGCAATGCCTCCCCAGGCAGGATTGGGCGATTGGCTGAGGTAGGCGGAGACCTCCAGGTATCCCACCTGGGGAGAATGAAGCCAGCCCGAACTACCAGGAGCTGCACTGGGATCTGGGGGGCTGTACGTGACCATGCAAAAGGCACCCCCCATTTAATGTGGGGAGCGGTCATTGTGAAAATAACATACAAAAGTGCATTATATTTGGAGGATACCTGGTTAGGACAAATTCCAATCCCATGTACAAGTTGCCTTGTCCTTTGCCTTTGATACTCAAAGGTCAAAGATGGACAGAACTCAGCCTTTGTCCTCACTCATGGGCTCCCTTCACCATCATTGAGAGATGATGCCCACACCTTCCTTGGCATCTGCTCTGCTTCACTATCTGAAAAGCTGATTGGTTTGAACTGGAGGGACTGTTGGTACCTGCAGAACCAGTGTCTTTGGTGGGAACAGTGTTTGAAGGAACACCTATGCACACTCTTTTGGGATGACAGCTGTGGTGGTCATGGGAGGCAACAGCCATTGGACATGAGATGCAGGACTTCTTGCAATATTACAACACATAGCCATCAAATGAATGCCGTCATCAGTGAGCTCTATAGCGACAATGAGAACAGCACACACTCCATATGACCATGGGGAACCTAGGAATCTAGGGAAATGCCTTCTATTGAGGCAGACCTGTTGGTCCATTTATCTCAGAATTGTCTACAATAAGTGGCAGTGGTTCATCAGGGCTTCAGACAGGGGTCTCTCAGCCTTACCTGGAGATTGGATATGAAACCTTTTGTATGCAAAGCATGTTCTCCAGCCTTGAGTTAGGGAACATCACCTCTTGAGTGCCTGCCTGCCTGCCTGAATCTTTCATGGAAGCAAAAAGGGGCACCTATGGAATCCTACCATCCTGACTTTAATAAAGGGATGGGGTACATTTTTCAGTCTGAGAGCCACATTCCCTTCAGGCCAACTTTCTGAGAGCCACATTCAAGCAATGAGCTGGTCTAAGAAAAAACTGGCTAGAGCAATGCATTGTTTTACCTTTGCAGATGTTTTACCTTTGCAGGTGTCCAAGACAAATGGAAAGTGTTTCCACGGTCACTGACCTTATTTCTCCATTCTCCAATCAACCAGGTTTGGCAGGTTTTTTGGAACCATACAAAAACCTGTGCGACTTCTTTGGCGAAAGTGAAATGTTGGATGAAAAGACATACCACATGTGGCAATCTCACTTTCTAGCCGCCTTCTACTCTGGGTGGGGGAAAATACACACCTCTTGTCTGTCTCCATCCTGAAACAATACATGGCTGATTCCTTTCTCCCTTTCTAATCTCTGGAAAACACTGCCTCCGAGTGGCAAGCTTCAAGATAGAAGACTTCCAGTCCCTGTTTCCTTCCCCACTCCCCTTCATCTTATTCCCCTTTCTGAAAAATCCCCAACTATTATTTGTAAGGATAGTCATTAACCTTGTTGAGTGGAAAAACCAAAGTGAACTTCTTAAGAACTGAGTCATATAAGCAATCTCACAGCGGGCATTATTTCCCCCGTTTATTTTAAGAATTATCAACAAAGTTGTTTAAAGCAGTAATCAATTTCAGTTCTTATTTACTTGCCATCTTCATTTTCACATTTCCCAACATATTGCGAAGGAACGTAATAAGCTGCCTTATACTTAATCAAACCATTGATCCATCTAGTTCAGTGCTGTCTACACGGACTGGCAGCAGATCTCCATGGTTTCAGGCAGGGCCCTCTCCCAACTCCACCTGCAGATATTAAGGATTGAGCCTGAGACCTTCTGCATGCAAGGCAAGTAGTCTACCACTGAGCCAAGGCCCTACCCCTTTCATGTACGCATGCTGAATCACTTATTGAAACACTATCGTATTTACCTGTCCTCCTGTGACATAGAGAGTTTGCTTTCCTAAATGCACCCCGTTCCCCTGAAAGCCAGATCTTTCCCTTCATCAGCTTTGTTTGTCCTGGAATTCTCTCCCACCAGGTTTTGGGTTTTGTCTTGTCTTTAGGTTAGGAAAATGAGGAATGTTGTGTTTGTTTCTCTGCAAAAGAACAAAGAGTCACTGTGGGCTGATAACAAGTTGCAGAATTGTAAGGTTGCTCCAAAATACAGCGGTGAAGTCTTGAGGGAATGACAGGCTTCTCAAAATATATGTGAGTTTTTACACAGACTAGAAGAGAATAGATAATTATAGTTTGCCAGTGGACTTGGATCTAGGTCAGGAGTAGCTAACTTGGTGCTTTCCATATGTTCTGGACTCCAATTCCCATCAGCTGCAGCCAGCATGGCCAACAGTAGAGGATGATGGGAACTGTAGTCCAACATCTGGAGAGCTACCCCTAAACATTAGAACTTGGTTTCCAGCAACTGGTATTCAGAAGCATTACTGCCCCCAAATGTGGTAGCCACTGGTGCATGCCCTGATTATTCCTCTCCCCCCCCCCCCATTCATTTCTAACGGGAATACATAGTGATCCTGCTCTATAGCTGTGGAGAATATTCTGCTATGATTATGGTAGGGCAGCAAAGCTGTGGTGGTAGGGGGAGGAATTCAACCCGGGGGATCAATATATCTCAGGATCGGTTTATATCACACATAAAAAGACACCATAACTGTGCCGCTCGCTTCTTGTTTAGTGTCCTGTTCTTTCTATCCACTAATACATCGTAAACCAGCTGATCCCTGAGGTAGGACACTGGCAAGGAATCACACACTTTTTAAAAGTTACTTTTCAGGGGCTTTGTCTGTGCATCTTGAATTGATGCAGGACGTGGAGGTGAAGAGAGGGCTGGAGCTGCCTTCAGCATTTGTCTGGGAGGCTGAGACACCACCCACAAGAGATGATCAGGCCAAAGAAGGCTGCTCTTGTATTCAAGGCTGGCTGATGTTCTATCAATGTTCTGTAATTTCTTTTCTTTAGTGCAGGAAGATGGGAAGCTGCATTATACTACGTCAGATCATTGGTCGGTCGGTCTGCGTGGACTAGCAGGATCAATTCAGGATTTCGGGCAGGGGTTTCTCCCACCCCTACCTCAGGATACTGGGGACTGAACCAGAGACCTTCTGCAATATGCTTCTGAATACAGTGGTACCTCAGGTTAAGTACTGTATTTTTTGCTCTATAAGACTCACTTTTTCCCTCCTAAAAAGCAAGGGGAAATGTGTGTGCATCTTATGGAGCATATGCAGGCTGCGCAACTGTCCCAGAAGCCAGAACAGCAAGAGGGATTGCTGCTTTCACTGCGCAGCAATCCCTCTTGCTGTTCTGGCTTCTGAGATTCAGAATGTTTTTTTTTCTTGTTTTCCTCCTCCAAAAACTAGGTGTGTCTTATAGAGCGAAAAATACGGTACTTAATTCGTTCTGGAGGTCCGTACTTAACCTGAAACTGTTCTTAACCTGAAGCACCACTTTAGCTAATGGGGCCTCCTGCTGTCGCCGCGCCGCCGGAGCCCGATTTCTGTTCTTATCCTGAAGCAAAGTTCTTAACCTGAAGCACTATTTCTAGGTTAGCGGAGTGTGTAACCTGAAGCGTATGTAACCCGAGGTACCACTGTTCCAGTTTGGTGGGAGCAAGTGGCTGTTGCTTGCTTGAGGTTTTAAGCTGGCTCTCCTTTATTGGGAACAGGATTTTGGACTGAACAGACTATTGACTAAACTGAGACTCTGAGATAATAGCAACTAGGTAGGCAGGCTGGGCACACACTTTAAAATAACTAGTCCCCCCCCCACACACACACAAATGTCAATGCAAGAAGAGCCCTACTGGATCAGACTAAAGGTCTATCTAGTCACTGTCAGGAGCTCGTCCTACACTCGAGTAGGACCCTGGCAGAGACACATGCCCGACTGGCATGTTCTCTCCCTCCTGGTCGATTGTTCGGGAGCTTCAAAAGCTTTCTTCAGCCTGAACATCACAGTGACCAATGCCAACAGACATTGGCACACTTAGGGATCCGCAGAGTCTTTGCAGCTTGCGTAACAGACCTCAGCAACTCAGCATTTTGGCTAATGTACTTTATTTACATATAAACACACACGGAGCACTGCAACATGGCTCCCCCTCTCTCTCTAGCATCAGACACGAAGAGAAAGGACAAAGGACAATAGTCCCACTTCACAGAACACAGTAACACAAACATCCTGTCTCCATCACTTCCCACACTGTGGAATGAAAACATACGCCATCATGTGATAGACAAAAATCCCATGACTGCAAAAACAGAGCAGGAATTCTAACAGTCACCCCCAGTAGACCACCCAATGTCTATTAGAAGCCTACAGGCAGCTCATGAGCTCCATGGCATTCTCTCGCCACTTGTGACCTGATCTAGTTAAAGCAGAAATTCTATGCTCCAACTTTGTGCTCAAACAGGGCACCACTGAAATTTGAAAGGCAAAAGTTCACCCTTGGCAGAAGTTTATATTGTCACAAGTTTATATTGAGCCCAGAAACAAGGTACATAGGTACGGGTTGGAGAATCTATCAATTCTGGTTTCTCTCTTTCTCATATTTGCACTCTCAAGTTCAGTTTTCCACATCAGTTTGCAAAATTTTGAAAAACCGTAAAAATTCAGGAGCATTTTACTGTATATTTCTCCTCCTGTGCACATCCTTTGTACCTAATTTTGCCTAACGTAGCAATTTTTACAAAGTGCTTCTATACAAACAAACACACACACACACACACACACTTGATGGTTAATTTAAACTGGTTTCATTTCTACTGCATCTTCTATTTATTTATTTATATTATTATATTTTAGTCACTCCCCCACCCCTGAAAAAAACAGAATCTCAAAGCAACTTATAAACATAGGGCTGGTTGATTGATTACAGAAACCGATTTTCTATAATCAATTAAAAGCTTAACAATTTTGCCCCCTCCCCCCCCAAAAAAGGTCAACTTTTGTGTCCAGACTTTCGCTCTTTGAAAGAAAGCAACCCCATATACAAACATCAACATTTTAAAACAAGGATAAAACTCTCTACAATACCAAAGTAACACATATAGAAAAACTGGTCTAATTCCGCCCCATCCCACTAAAAGGTAAGCAAGAAAGGTAAGCTACAAAGGCCCGAGTGAATAAATATGTTTTTACCTGGTGCCTTAAAAACAATAGTGAGAGTGCTGGGCATGGCTCCCTGGGGAGAGTATTACATAAAGAAAGGAGTCACCTCTGAGAAAACCCATTCCCATATCTTTTGCAAGCTTACTGGATTCTGCTTAGAGAGTATGGTTAAGTGGTATATAAACTTGTAACTTTAATAAAGGTTAGGGAGGGCCAACACCAATATGACAAAGTCAAAGAAAAGTGCAGCTGATTAATATTATATTGGAATGAAATAATCCAGGTTACTGGGGGAAGATATAGATTAAAATATATTTACGATCTACTTACGTATTAAATATACTTGGCTAAGGTAATCCCTTTTTAAACTATAATTATTTTATAAATTAAAAGGAGCGAGATTTTGAGTGGTCTTGTATTGAATAACATTTAATGTCTTTGTAGAATGTGTATTTCAGATTTATGTAACATTACTATGTTACAAGCCTAGGGCTTGCGGATCAGAAGGTTGGCGGTTCAAATCACCGTGGGATTCAAACCGCTGACCATTCGATCGGCAAGCCCAAGCGGCACAGTGGTTTAACCCACAGCACCACCCGCGTCCCTTCTTGAACAGTAGTTTCTTAATTTTTAGAAATAAAAATAAATGCATTAGTCCCTTCAACATTTTCTAATTATTCTCGTTTTCCATTTTTCTGTGGAGGAAAAACCCCAAATGCACTCAGTGGCATTTCTGATTTGCAGAACTGTGCAGTTGCACAGATCAAAATGATTGTGTACCCTTCAAGTGACCTCATTTGCTTTTAGGATCATTTGGATAGGCAGTATAGAAGTCCCAAAGGAATGTAGTAAATAAATATGGTGTAGGAAAGTCTGCACCAGCTCCATCCTAACAATAATTCTGCCAAAAAACAAAAGTTGACACTATGAAGATGCACACTGCAATGCAGATCTTTCAGGCCGGATGAAGATCAGAAGTATTTTATTTTATTTTATTTTATTCCCTACCCATCTGGCTGGGTTTCCCCAGCCACTCTGGGTGGCTCCTAACCAAATATTAAAAACGCAATACAGCATTAAACATTAAAAACATCCCTAAACAGGGCTGCCTTCACCTTCAGATGTCTTCAAAAAGTAAGATAGTTGCTTATTGCCTTGACATCTGAAGGGGGGGGGTATTCCACAGGGAGGGTGCCACTACTGAGAAGGCCCTCTGCCTGGTTCCCTGTAACCTCACTTCTCGCAGACAGGGAACTGCCAGAAGGCCCTCGGAGCTGGGCCTCAGTGTCTGGGCTGAACGATGGGGGTGAATCACATATATTGTGATCTGGCCTGGAAAGACTAGTATCAGCATTTATTATTATTATTATTATTATTATTATTATTATTATTATTATTATTATTATTTCTACACCACCCATCTGGCTGGGTTTCCCCAGCCAGGTAAGATCCCAATGGGATCTCTGCCTGGTGAGAAGGGTCTTAGTTCAGTGACAGAGCATCTGTTTTGCATTCAGAAGATCCCTGATTCATTCCTATGCATCTCAGGGATGGGGACTGAGAAATATCCTCATCTGAGGCACAAGGCAACTTCCTGTGTGCCTCTGCCTACCCTACACCATCAAACAATTTCTCACTATTTCATGGGAGTCTGTGAGGCTTCAGGGAATCTGATCTCCCTCCATCTTGGCAGGCTGCCAGTAATAGAAAAAAGAAGCTGTTACCAAGGTATTTTGTTCAATATTCAGAGAGAGAGACGTAGGATGCAGTCTCTCAGATAATGGTGTTGCTCCAAGTAAAGTCCCACCCCCTCCGTCTCTCCAATTTTACGTCATTCCTGCATTGGCTGATCTTTGCTTTCCGCCTCTGAGCTTTCTGTTCTCCTACTCTCAATGCCTGCCAGGTCCTGGGAGAGGGGGCGTGTCTGGAATGCTTTCCAAAGACACTGAGTCGGTCAGCTGTCTCTCCCCTGGTGCTTCTTCTTCCTCCTGCTCCTCTGCCAATATTTCCCAGCTTCTCCCCACTGCAGCCTCTGAACTGTGCCCTTCTGCAAACCACTGTTCTAAATCTATACTGCCTCCCACTTCTCTGGGAAGTGCAGGAGGAGAGGGCGGTCCCCACCATTCCTCCTCAGTCCAGTCCCCGACAGAGCCACTGTTTCATTAAAAAATAATATAAATATAAATATTTGATTTCTCACAATGCTACAGAGCCACAGGGCAGATCCCACACTCAGATGCCAATGCTAATCGAAGCATTTCTGCTGCTCTGGGGATTCTCAATGCAACTGGACAGTTTGTTGCTCCTTCCACACTAAGCCAACTCTGTGGCTTGGGGTGTGGTGGAATCACAGCAGTAGCAGAAGCTTAGCTCCTCCTTCCAGACATCAGGTGTGCGTTCAATGCACATGCAATATTTTCCATACATCCACGTGATTGTGCCAAGGCCATTTCACATGCTTCTTCATACTGTGCACACAGTTAAGCTAAGGAATTCGCTTCCACGAGAGTTAGGTGATAGCCACCAACTTGGATGGCTTCCAAAAAGGATAATAATCATTAATCATTAATCATTAATAATAATATATTATTTATACCGCACTCATCTGGCTGGGTTTCCCCCAATCGAATATTAAAAACGCAATGCAGCATTAAACATTAAAAACTTCCCTAAACAGGGCTGCCTTCAGATGCCTCTTAAAAGTAGGATAGTTCTTTATTTCCTTGACATCTGAAAGGGGGGCGGTATTCCACAGGGAGGGTGCCACTACCAAGAAGGCCCTGTGCCTGGTTCACTGTAACTTCACTCCTTGCAGTGAGGGAACCAGCAGAAGACCTCGGAGGAGGACCTCAGTGTCCAGGCTGAACTCTCCTTCAGTTATACTGGGCCAAGGCTGTTTAGGGCTTTAAAGGTCCAGAAAGGAAGAGTCAATGAAGGGGTGTTATCTGCTTAGGGCAGTGAATGACTGAGAGCATCACCACAGTGGTTGGGAAGGAAGAGACAAATGAGAAAAGAACTGGAAAAAATGGCTCTTTGTCACCTTCCAGCCTTGCAAAATAATGGAACAAATTAATGGACCTTAACAGATTGGAGAACTGGGCCAAACTAACAAAATGAATTTCAATAGGGCCAAATGTCAGGTTCTGCACTTACAAAACAACAACAGACCACACCTGCAATACTGTGCCCAGTTCTGGGTGCCACAATTTAAGAAGGATGGGATATGTGCAGAGGAGGGCAGCCAAGATGATCAAGGTTCTGGAAACCAAACCTTATGAGGAATGCTTGAGGGAGTTGGGTGTGTTTAGCCTGGATAAGAGGATAAGCCAATGCAGTTCTGGACTGCATCAATAGGAGTATAGCATCTAGATCAAGGGAAGTAATAGTGCCACTGTATTCTGCTCTGGTCAGATCCCACCTGGAGTACTGTGTCCAGTTCTGGGCACCACAGTTCAAGAAGGACACTGACAAACTGGAACATGTCCAGAGGAGGGCAACCAAAATGGTCAAAGGCCTGGAAACGATGCCTTATGAGGAACGGCTAAGGGAGCTGGGCATGTTTAGCCTGGAGAAGAGGAGGTTAAGGGGTGATATGATAGCCATGTTCAAATATAGAAAAGGATGTCACATAGAGGAGGGAGAAAGGTTTTTTTTCTGCTGCTCCAGAGAAGCGGACACGGAGCAATGGATCCAAACTACAAGAAAGAAGATTCCACCTAAACATTAGGAAGAACTTCCTGACAGTAAGAGCTGTTCGACAGTGGAATTTGCTGCCAAGGAGTGTGGTGGAGTCTCCTTCTTTGGAGGTCTTTAAGCAGAGGCTTGACAACCATATGTCAGGAGTGCTCTGGTGGTGTTTCCTGCTTGGCAGGGGGTTGGACTCGATGGCCCTTGTGGTCTCTTCCAATTCTATGATTCTATGAGACTGGGAGGAGCTATTATAGCCATTTTCAAATACGGTATCTAAAGGGTTGTCTCACATGGAAGATGGAGCAAGCTTGTTTTCTTCTGCTCTGGAGTGTAGGATCTGAACCAATGGCAGGGGATGCTGAATTTTGGCCTTGCACAAAGTGCTGCGGAAATTTGAGTGATCTGCCACCTGTCATGGATGTTTTAGTTGAGATTCCTGCATTGCAGGGAGTTGGACTAGATAACTGCCAGGATCCTTTCTGACTCTACAGTTCTGTCATTCTATGTGCCATGGCCCAAAGTGACTTGCAGAAGTCACTTGCTGAAGAGGACCACAGAAATTGTGGGATGCCCACTAGAGTATTCTCAGGAACGTAGGAAACTGCCTTAGCTATTGGCCCATCTCCACAATTTCAGAGAGGGCTCTTTTCCAGGCCTACCTGGAGATGCCAGGGGTTAGTGGCTTGGTGTTGGGGCTGTTGTTGTTGGTAGGAATGCTGGCTGGTTCCTGTGCCTTCTGGCCTCTGTGAGGCAACTGCTGGGCTGCGGAGTTACTGAGCTTCTATCCTCTGCGGCCATCATCACGCCTCTAATCCACCTAGCCTGGGAAAGGGCCTATTCCTATTGCCTTGCTGAGGTAAACACAACAACATAGGAACATAGGAAACTGCCTTATCTTGAGTTAGACCCTTGGTTTATATAGTTCAGTATTTTCTATACTGCATGGCTGGCAGTGGCTGTCCATGGTTTCAGGCAGCGAGTCTCTCCCAGAGCTTGAATCTGGGACCTCAGCTATGGGCATTCCACAAGAATGGTGGGACACACCAGAAGCCTTTCTACTTGGAATAATAGGACTGGAATTGCCCCCCAAAGATGTTAGATTGTTTTTGTATGCCACTACAGCGGCAAGACTTTTATTAGCCAAAAATTGGAAATCGCAAGAAATACCAACAATAGAAGAATGGCAGATGAAGATGATGGATTTTTTGGAGCTGGCCAACCTGACTGGGAGAATCCGTGACCAGAAAGAAGAGGAGACACAAGAGGATTGGGAGAAATTCAAATAATATTTAACTAAATATTGTAATGTAAGATAAATAGAAAATTCTTGGAAGGAACAAATAGGCCTAGGGGTAGAATAAGAATAGGTGGTAGTAAATATTAAGGATTAGAATAATAATAAAGGAGAAGAGGTTAGTTAATGAATAGAGTTAATATTATTAGAAATATTAAGTTGGAGAACTGGTGATATAATGAAATTCAGATAGAGGAGATTTGAGGAAGTCAGTTATCAATGTAATGAAATTATGGGTGTGAAGTAATAATTCTCATTTTTGTTTTTTACTGTATGTTTTGTTATGTTTTCTTTTTCTTTCTGTGATAATTGTGAAAATCAATTTAAAAAATTGGGGGGGGGAGAATTGCAGGATGCAATGGACACTTGGGTTGCAAACGTGATCCGTGCGGGATGCACATTCACAACCCCCAGTGTTTGCAACCCGCAGTGGTGCATCTGCACATGCACAAAGTGTGATTTAGCGCTTCTGCACATGCACAAAGTGTGATTTAGCGCTGGTTTTAACCTTCAAAGCCCTTCAAAGCCCTATACGGCCTAGGACCCTCGTACCTACGGGACCGCCTCTCCTGATATGCCCCACAGAGGAACTTACGGTCTTCAAATAAAAACATCTTGAAGGTCCCAGGCCACAGAGAGGTTAGGCTGGCCTCAACTAGAGCCAGGGCTTTTTCGGCTGCGGCTCCAACCTGGTGGAGCGATCTGTCACAAGAGACCAGGGCCCTGCAGGACTTGACATCTTTCCACAGGGCCTGCAAGACAGAGCTGTTCCACCAGGCCTTTGGTCAGGGCGCAGCCTGACTCCCTCCTTTGGCCATCTTTACAAAACTTTAGTTTATGGTTGCCATCAATTTTGATTTTAATTAATTTTTATAATGTTTTTATAATGTTGCACTATTTTAGTGTTGTTAGCTGCCCTGAGCCCAGCTTCGGCAGGGGAGGGCGTGATATAAATAAAATTTATTATTATTATTATTATTATTATTATTATTATTATTCTGCACATGCGCGACTGCCGAGACCCGGAAGTAACCCGTTCTGGTACTTCCGGGTTTCGGCGGGTCCGTAACCCCAAAAAACGCAACCTGAAGCTTCTGTAACCCGAGGTATGACTGTACTTTGGTCGTGCAATTCAGCGACAGTGTGCTCTAGGAACAATACGTTCCTGGGAATGCACGCAACACCAGTCGTCGACAACTGTGGCGAGCAAGGGGGTCCGTGGTGAGCACTACCTGTGAGCCAGCCATGCCTCGTTAAACTCAGAGCGATCAACACTTGAGTTGGAAGTGGTCCTGTTTGCTACCACATGCTGCGTGTTCACTGAATTCACTCTTACAGTAAAATAGACTTTGTGGCTGCTTTTCATCAGCGCCTTGTGCTCTTTGGTGTTTGGTTGTGGTGTAGTAGTGACAGTTCCCCTGTGATAGATGGCTTTGAGGTTCGGCTGCAGACCTTAGTAAAATCAAACAGCATCGCTATTTGTGTGTGTGGGGGGGGGGTTATTTCCCCCCTCTCCCCTCCCCTTTTCAAGGAAAGAACGACAAATTTTTAAAGAGCTCCAAAATGCACAGGAATCCGTTTATATTAAAAATGCAGCATAATTGCCTAATTACAGTATTTGCATCATGCTACACAGATTGGCTGGGTTATTTCAAATTGTTTTAGAGTCAGAATGGCAGCGGGCCTGCAGTCTTCCTAAAGCGCTCAGCACATGTGTGGTTGCATAATGAAACATCGCAAATTTTACCCTGCAATTGTGCTTGCTTTAGCCTCGCCTAAGTGCTACATTAAGAGCATCAGATTACCAAATTTACCCAAAACACTTACAAATACAGAACTAACTCCCCACCATCGCCGCCACATCGCACCACTGCCAACTCTCACCCACAAATTAAGTCCCTAAAGATTCTTTTTTAAAAAATCATTAACTGCAGTGAAGCAATAAATATTTTCTTTTTTCCAGTTCCTCAACCGTTTTGCATGAGGAGGTGGCTAAGTTTTATCAGTTAATTTACACCAGTATTGTCTCTTGTGTAAGTAGGCGATGCAAACACTTGTCCTTTATTTCATTGCTTTGAAAGCTGCTTTTCCTGACACAGAGACTGAGAGATGGACAGCCACACACACACACACACACACACACACACAACAGAGTGATCACTACAACACAAATTGGGCATCAGAGATGTAGCCCAGACTTCTTTGCTATCATCCCTGATTGCCCTGTGGGATGAGAAGTGGCCAATTTAAAGCATGAATATAGTCTGGGGATACATGAATCGTGAATCAAATTTCATGTATGGAAAGGAAAAATCACTCAGAAAGGCAGAAAATGCAGTCATCTGCTTTTTAAAGTTGGAAGGGAAGTCTGCAATAGACAACAACAAGGAGATATATTAAAATACCAGGAGTATAGTACCTGGATATTATTATATATATATATATATATATATATATATTCTTTGCTTCTGGCTTTCCTTTTTGTTTTGTTTTTTAATTGGGCTGGAAAGGGTTACTTCATTATGCAGCAAATTAGAAAATTCATAATTTATCATTGCACCCAGTCGAAATGCCACCCAACTGAGTCGCACCCCTGCGAAAACCATCACATAGTAACAAACTGTCAAAGTCTGCTGCAGCCGACGGGCAAAATTAATATGCAAATGTATGCAAGAAATTAAAAAGCAGAATTACCCAGGCAAATGAGGTAGCTATACTTGAATTGTTAGAATTATGAATAATTACTGCGAATTTTCTGCTCCTAATATAACTTGTTTTTTGATAAACAAAGACTTAATTATCGAGATGCGCTGGAGAATTTCCGTGGCGCTCATTAATCTTGCAAAAAAAAAAAACAAAAACAAGTCCCTGGTGCCCAAATCGTAATGAAGAGCGCGTGCCCTGAATCTTCAGAAAGATCAGAGGCACCAGGATGCCAGGGCTGGATAAAAAAAAAAAAAAAAAGACAGTGCCAATGTCCCCTCTTGTACCCTGGAGTGTCATAACGTCTTCCACTAACTATCAAAGGGACTTATTTATGCCAGCAGCTGAGCTATAAGTCCAATTTACGATGCCTTGAGCAGTGGTGAAATGATCTGTTGATGTGCTATGGAAATGCCATCTTGCGGTGGTTCAGCCTGGTCCCAGGGATACCAACTTGACAAAGGGGAGGCCTCCACTCCACGGCTAATGGATGCCACATGACAGACCACAATACCCAAGAGGGACAATCTTTTAGGACCAGTCTCAATGGTCGTCCATTAATCTTGGTTCTGCAGTGCTCTGGTGTCCATGGGAACAAGGGCATTATCATAAACACTGATTTTAAATTTCCCCATTAGGGACTGCAAGACAGACAAGAGTTGCTTGGGGTGATGAGACTGGAAGCAGGGGTGGAGGGGGGGGTGGGACAAGAGAATGGCCACTGTTAGCTTGTAGATATATGGGAGCCAGCCTCACCCAGGAGTGGGTGGTATAGGCAATATTCTCCCTCCCCTGCCAAGATATCACATAGGGCCAACAAAGAAGGAAATAGCTCTAAGTGTGTCTGCGGAACGGTGGCTGTTCCTTTCCTCTGTTTTTGCAGAGAGAGAGAGAGAGAGAGAGAGAGAGAGAGAGAGAGAGAAGGAAATCTGTCTGGCCCTGCCGGGTTGAGATAATTTACCATAAGAAAGCAAAAAAGGGAAAATAACCCCAGGTACTCTCCATGCAGACCAAATCGAACCTGCTGTGAGCTTATTATTACTTAAAAACTGGCATGTAAGTGGAAATGACTGACTCCCTGTCATTATCCCTATTTACCAGGATGATAAACCTCGAGCAGATGAGAAGGCAAAATTACAAAACATCAGTTCTGGCGCTCAGAGGCTACTTCAAGGAGCTCAAGGCAGGCTGTGTTTTCTAAAGCATCCTCTCTGAATTCAAGTCCCCAAATTTCCTGATGCCTTGACAGGACCATTTGGCTGCATAGACAAATTGTCACCTTTTAAACCAGGAAATCTCTCTCTCTCTCTCTCTCTCTAACACAAAACTCCACCACTTTCTCCCCCTAATCCTCCCATTTCTCTACATGCACAGAAAAGAGACAGTAGCAGAATATTTGAAAATGTTTCCTCTTGCCTCCTGGTCTACATACTTAAATATGGATGTGGGAAGCTTGATACATGGAGGACAGGGTGGTGGCGAGTGTGGAATGGCTTTTCGCTCTGATCCAAATGATGCATCTTCGGAACTTCCCTTTCCTGGATGTTGTTTTAATGCAGAAATAGGAGAGGCTGTGCTTCGGCTCCACCTCTTGGTCCAACTCTATGCAAGTTTACTCAGAAGTAGGCACTGCCGAATGCATTAGGAGTCACCGCTACAGATAATACTCTGAAAAGCTCTTTTCTGTGAGCCTGTAAAAAGAACCATTTGGGAAGCTCATTTGGATACCACTGGTGTCCAATGGTGTCCAATGGTATCCAATGTGGTGTAGTGGTTAAGAGCGGTAGTCTCGTAATCTGGGGAACCGGGTTCGCTTCCCCGCTCCTCCACATGCAGCTGCTGGGTGACCTTGGGCCAGTCACACTTCTTTGAAGTCTCTCAGCCCCACTCACCTCACAGAGTGTTTGTTGTGGGGGAGGAAGGGAAAGGAGAATGTTAGCCGCTTTGAGACTCCTGAAGGGGAGTGAAAGGCGGGATATCAAATCCAAACTCTTCTTCTTCTTCTTCTTCTTCTTCATTAGAACTCCGAAAGCACAGCCCAAAATTTCCATTTCATTTTGAAGGAATAATTTTTTAAAAAAAATCTACAGGATCAACGTTTCCCAACTAAAGACCTAGCTGCCTGGTGGGTGGCTCATTCTAAATCCACATATAGACTTGTAGCATTGGAAGGGATCTCCAGGGTCATCTAATCCAACCTCCTGCAATGCAGAATCCTGCCCACAGCCATCCCTGGGTGGGCTAAAACCATCAACCTTCTGGTATTCCAAGGCGTTCTCCCATCCAAGTACTAACCAGGCCTGGCCCTGCTTAGCTTCCGAGATAAGAAGAGATTGGGCTTATTCAGGTTAGACAGACATTCAGGGTCAAACTGGTTGTGAAAACAGCAGGCACTTCTGTGCATCTGCACCCTTGTTTCTGAGGCTGTGTGTGCTTAAAGCACATGGCCCAGCCTAGGAACAGTAGTGGTTTTTTTAAGGCTGTTTGGAATTGTGGTTCTGTTCCCAGGATTCTTTGCAGGGAACCCTGTGTTTACAGCCTGAGTCACGTAGAATTTGTGAGGGGGAAAGCCACAGCTCAGTGGCAGGGCACACAATTTGTCTTCCCATTGAAATCAACTGATTGCCTGCCTCCCCCCAAAAAACTGCTCAACTTTGGCTGGGTTGCATCCAGTGCTCTGTGTGTTTGTTTGTGTGTGTGTGTGTGTGTTGGAGGGGACTTTAATTTTCAGACAAACCAAAGTTCAGACAAACAACCAAAATTCAGTAAGTTCCCACCATCACCCAAAAAAGTCATTGAAGGAATTAATTATTTTGATGTACATAGATGTTTATTATTTGTCTATTTGAAGTGCATAGCCGGACCATCCTCCCCCCAGGGTGGTTTAAACAATTTAAAACAATTTAAAATAGCACTACGTCACATATAGCAGATAGCAGTTAAAACCAGCAGTGTTACAAGTTCATAAAAGTATTAGCCCAATGCCTGGATGATTTTTTTTATTTTTATTTTTAAAATGTCACTACATGTTTTCAGAATGCAGGGAAAGGGTAGAGAGGGGAAGAGAGCTGCTTTATTCCCCTTGGGAGGCAGTTCCATAACTGGGGTGCTACCACCAAGAATGTCCTGCCTGCTCAGCCCTTGCCTGGGGGATGGCAGAAAACCAAACAGGGATGGAGGAGGAATTCCATTCAATCTGCATTTGTAAAAGCAACCCTACCCAAATCATATTTTCTGAAATCGCACAAGAACTGGAACACAACCATTCTTTGAAATTTGCAGTTTTCCAGATTGTGCAGTGCAATTCTCCAGCCAAGCAACATATACAGAAATGCATAGACTGCGATAAAGTGTGACTAAAAAGCACTGCATTAGTGCAAATTACATGCAAAAATCCATTACATTAGACAAAACTGCTTTGCGCAATTTTGTGCATTGGTCAATACCGCATGCAAACCTGTTTCTATCAGGAAAAATGCTGATTCATTTTCATGAGGGCTTTCTTTTTTTAGCAAGAAAGAATAAATGTGGAGAACTGAACTTAAGATTTGAAAAATAAGAAACTGAGAGGAAGTGAAATGGGCAGATTCGCAAGCCCCTCGAAGCCAAAGGCAATGGGGTGGCCATAAGAGATATTTGATCAGACCGAAAAGTGTAGGAGCAATAACAGAATAATAGAATTGTAGGAAGGGACCATGAGGGTCATCTAGTCCAACCCCCTGCAATGCAGGAATCTTTTATCCAACGTGGGAGTCAAACCCAAGACCCTGAGATTCGGAGTCTCATGCTCCACCAACTAAGCCAGGCATGGCCAAACTTGGCCCTCCAGCTGTTTTGGGACTACAATCCCCATCATCCCTGACCACTGGTCCTATTAGCTAGGGATGATGGGAGTTGTAGTCCCAAAACAGCTGGAGGGCCAAGTTTGGCTATGCCTGGACTAAGCTATCCACCACCCCTTTCCTGCCTCGAATGGATAAATATCTCTTTTGACTGCCCTATTTCTTTTTTGCTTCTCCTCTAGTTTCTTTAGGGGGGGTGTTTCCTAGATTTGTTGCATCCCGTCTGAGAGATGCCAACTTACAGCCCGGTTCAAGTTATGCTTTCTGCCCTAATGGTGCTAATGGGAGAGTTAAGCACCGCCAAGATTTAAGCACCTATGCTGCTGCATATGCCTCTCTCCTATTGACATCAAAGGGATTTAGAAGTACTTAACTGGATCACTCCTACTGCGATTGCAGGGGGGGGGGGGGGACCGGCAGGGGAGGGAGAGAGCCCTCAAACATGGCTCTTTTGTTGTCACATTCCTCCATTGTATCGAGTGGCATATTATTCTGCTGGCAGAGACTGAAAACTGTATTTTTCCGAAGCACTGGTGTGCCTACCTTGTTCTTACATCTGAAATGGCATTACCTTGTCACGCGCGTACATTGATCTAGTTTGACTGTCATCCTCCCCCTTCCATTATTTAGGGTTATTACTTTTTTGTTATTATTTTTCACTCAACTCTGTAATTACTCTTAACTTTCAAGTTTATTTTGATCTCTTTGTTCATGGATTTAGGCTCCCCTCCCCCCCCCTTCTTTCTCTTTGACAAAAGCATGTGGCTGTTGAGAATACAGCCATAATCATGCCTAATATTGTTCAATTAACAGTCACTCATTTGTGACTATTAATTTGGTTTTCCTTTGAACCTCTTAATGCATGTGGATGTAACAAAGCGTTGCCAATCTGATTTTTTTTTTTAAGGGTTCTCCCACTTTAGTTTTCCCCAAAAGAAAGTTGCTACTTGCCTCTTAGTTAAAGAATCCTTAAATTGTACCTGCAACAGGGATCCGACCTTAGTGGAGAGGTGAAAGCAGGCACCCAACTGGCATAAAACACCACAATTTTATTGATAGCAGCTTAGAACGTGATAGCAGCTTACTACTATTTAACTTTAAGAATTGCTCCAGGGTGGTTTTTGTTGTCCTCTTCCCAACCCACCCATTTTTCCTTTTGTGCCGTGTCTTTTGGAAAAGTAAGTCTGCAGGCAAAAATTGTCTTGTTTTGTATTGATTGCGTGTAAGCCACTCTGAAAATCTTTTTAGCTGAAGAACGGGGTGAAAACGCTGGAAATAAATTAAACACAGTGCTTCTCGACATAGGAAGGGAAAGGTTCTCCGGGTATGAGAGCCCAACAGTGATGAACTGCTGGAGGGATGGCTGGGGACAAAGCCTATGCTAAGGCAGTGAACACCCCTACCCAAAGTCAATCCCAAAACTGAGGTGGCCCCTTGTATCCCAAATCCCTAGCTCCCATAACCATCGCCACCCCATGAAGGCATGTCAGGCACAGCCAAACATCCCATAATGAGCTGTTGCGACAGACAGCACATATGGTAGGAAAGCATACAGTGTAGCTTTTAGGGCTGTGTGTTCAGTCCGAACAAATCCCAGATCCTGAGGCATCATCAGGTTGGCCAAGGGGAGGCTAGACCCACCTAGAGCAATCCAGGGCTATCACAAAGGAGCAAGGGGAGAAGGGGTGTGTAGACTGTCTTGCTCTGTGCTAGACTCAAAAATTGTGACTTTGGGCTTCTTTGAAACCCTAATGGGAAGCAAGCATGGAGGGTTCATGCTATGAGTGCCTTCATCCTATGCTCAGTTATAGATGCATATATACAACCATATAAGGGACACAGTGGTGCTGTGGTCTAAACCACTGAGCCTCTTGTTCTCGCTGATCGGAAGGCCAGCAGTTTGAATCCACGTGACAGAGTGAGCTCCCGTTGCTCTGTCCCAGCTCCTGCCAACCTAGCAGTTGAAAAGCATACCAGCTGGAGTAGATAAATAGGTACCACTGCAGCAGGAAGGTGAACAGCGTTTCCATGAACTCTGGCTTCCGCCACAGTGTTCCATTGGACCAGAAGCGGCTTAGTCATGCTGGCCGCATGACCCGGAAAGTTGTCTGTGGACAAACACCGGCTCCCTCGGCCTAACCCTAACCCCATAGTCAAATTCGACTGGACTTAACCATCCAGGGGTCCTTTACAACCCTACTTCCTAAATATACCACAGTCTCAATTGATCTTCACACTAACTGAACTCTGGGAAAGCTCAAGAACCTCTTCCTGTTCAGAGACTGGCGTGTGTGCAACAAAAGTCTTATACCATAGCCTTTCGACCAGAGAAGACAATATATACTTTCACGCCCTCATTTTCACTTGTACACATCAAAAATAGAATACACATACACGACAAATGCAAGTTTTCAAACACATGTACTTTACAGACAAAAAGACTAAGCAGCCAGGATTGGCTGCGGTTATGCATAATTGGGGAAGCAAAGGTATATTTTCAAACGCATAGTGTGCGAAAACAGCTCTAAATGAATATCTAGCGCAGGCACAAGAAACCCAACCCTGTCCCAATGCTGGACTGGAAAAATGCAAAACTAACTTTCTAAGTAGTGCAGTTAAAGTCTGCAGAGTTGCTCAGATTTCCGGAACGTGGAGTGGCTGCAATTTTTGTTTTTATTTTATTTTTTTGTTCTGCAAGTGAGGCTCCACCATACGCACCAATCGTACAGGCAAATGAAAGAGTAACATAAAAGCGCACAGACAGCAACAGCAACACATGATCCCCTTGGTGCCATAGCTAGAGGCTTAATGAAAATATATCTACAAGATACAAAACCACTTTAAAACAATTTTGCACCATTAATCACCTCTTTAATACCAAGTCTTATCTTATTAATTCCAGTCTAACTAAATGGAATTGCAAAGGTTTCCAGAGATTTCTTTTGTTAGATGCAGGTTGGAAAATCATTATATACAATTTGAACTTCTGCCTCTCACTCTGTATCGTGGATTCTTTTGGGCCAGGACAACTTAGGGATCTTCAAGTGGTTCCTCTTCTTTCCAATCTTCTTCTTCTTTTTTTAAAATCAGTATTACACTTCAGAATGTATTGAGAGAGCAAATTAAATAATACGCATAGCTTTAATTTGTCTCTGATTTGGATTCTGCAGGCACAAATCTGCCTTGGCTATCATCGTTATCATATTGTTTTATTACGACTCTTAAAATTAAAATCCATTCTTGTCTTTAAATGTTTTATTGTACTTGTCGTTCTTGTTTTGCATTGCGGGATCCGTGATTAATTTTGCCCGCCAAGTGCATATGGCTACCTGGCTATCATCCATTATCTTCATCACTGTTGCTTCAAAATGAGCACTTTATTATTACCTCTTTTTTTCCTCCAGCTTTTCAATTACCAGATGTGCTCTCACGTTTTTCCACTCTGGAGGCATCTCCCTAGACTTAGACTTAAGGAACGTGCACAAAACGCCCAATGTAAGTGAGCGAGGTCAAGGGGACCAACTTATCCAAAGAGGATAGCACAACAATGAAATCCAGAACAGCTATTTCAATACATTTAGTGGCTGTGGGAACAACATGAAAATGAACTGGAGTTGCTAAATAGTTAGACTTTGGGGTTCTGTCTGTCTGCTGCAGGAGTAGCCAACATGGTGTTTTCCTGGCATTTTGGACACCTCCCGTCATTGCCAAACATCACAGTCAATGGTCAGTCCTTTGGCCTGATCTTGGAGGGGGGTGTGTGTGTGTGTGTTCTTAGATATTCTTCACTGTGTGGTAATATGAAATCGGGTCCTCCCTTAAAGAGGGCACATATTGCGGTGAGACCTGGAAACCGACATCCTGTGTTGTGGGTGGGTATGATTGGTCAGCCACAACACCTGATTGGCAGGTCCCTCGTTGCTGGGTGCAATCTGGCCAATGGGACGCAGTCTAAATGCTTTGAGGGACCTATTTATGCGCATGAATGTGACCCAGATCTTCCTCTTTTGGCACGTGCATTTGGAGCACCCACCCACCTCTCCCTACTTTTAGGGGTTTGCGCTTGACCTTGCTATGCCGTCGTGTGTCGTCTGTCGTTGGGACAGGGACACGGCAGGAATTTCCCACTTGGCTGATTGGCTGTTGCCATTTGGGTTTTGTCTGCCGCATAGCAAATCGTCGCAACTTGTAAGGTTGCGGATAGGCTCTGGTTCAGGTGATAGGGATGGGAGAATGGTCTCGCCATCCCTATGTGAAGGATATTCCATTAAAGGAATCCAGGGACTCAATGGTTTCGTCAACCCCTGAGAGGGGGTTGTGCCCGTGCCTGAGTTCAGGGGGACATTTGGGTGGAGTTAGCCCATTCCCAGCTTTCTGCTTATTCAGGTGTTCACTCTTGGCTGACCTATGCTGGAACCCTGGGTCAGCGCTACCTGCATGGCAGGGAGCTAGTCGAACCAGAGCCTATGCAACCAGTCACTTTCTGTAATCAATAAATTTGTGGCCTAAATTCTGCCAAAAACCAAAACCAAAATCTGAGTCAAGTGTGAATTCATTTAGGAGGGAGGTTCTGGGTCTGAACATGCAAACAACTTCTCACATCCACCTCCTACGTTAGGCTTAAAAACTAAAATTCTCACTCCACTCCCTTCCACCACATTTGTCAAAAACCTGTCCTGGTATGGGTACAACATGTTGTCAGGTGGGGCCAGGCAGCCAGGCCATTGTGCTCACCCCATTCCCATCATGCCAAGTGCAGCAGCACCGTTGCCAGGAGAGTTGCCGCATCTGCTCATCCGACATACCCTCCAACTGCCCTCAAAATACCCGGATCGTTATGAAAACCCTTACATCTTAAGCCATCGCAGCTTCTCACTTTTTCACACAGCGTCCGGAATTCCCAAGGGGCCTTCCCTTTGGTATAGCCTTTTGACCTGTTAGTGGAAGTTCAGATCCGTGCATCCCTGTAACGCATTTCTAGGCCTCCTGCTCCCGTTTCCCCCTCGCGCAATATGAAAACAAGCAAGTTTTTTGGTCAGTTTCTCATAAAGGGAAGGGGGCAGGGCCTGTCTGTGAGGGGTGCTGAGGCATTTCAGGCAGTGAAGAGAGGCCATTACAATCGCTTGGCTCTGGCTTGCTTTGTTTGGCTGCTACATCTGTGTTCGTGTCCCAGCCTCTGAGGGGGAAGCGTGAAATAGGGGAGACAATGATGTAGAATATGTCCCTATTTTCATCTGAGGGATGTTGGAGGTAGGATCCCACCACCCCATTCACCATTGCTGCTGGGAGTGACAGTGATATTTCCCTCTGATTATTTTGAACCACCACCAAGAAAATGTTTGTTGCTGGTTTTTAAGAGTCAGCCCAGAATGACATGTCTTTTTTGAAACAGGAATAAAAATAAGGCTGCTCTCTTCAGGTGCATATATAAAAAAATAGGCTGCTCTCTTCAGAGATAGATAGATAGATGATAGATAGATGATAGATAGATAGATAGATAGATAGATAGATAGATAGATAGATAGATAGATAGATAGATGATAGATAGATAGATAGATGATAGATAAATAGATAGATAGATAGATGATAGATGATAGATAGATAGATAGATGATAGATAGATAGATGATAGATAGATAGATAGATAGATAGATAGATAGATAGATAGATAGATAGATATAGATAGATGATAGATGATAGATAGATAGATAGATAGATAGATAGATAGATAGATAGATGATAGATAGATAGATAGATAGATGATAGATAGATAGATAGATAGATAGATGATAGATAGATATAGATAGATATAGATAGATAGACAGACAGACAGACAGACAGACAGATAGCCTGCTGCCTTTGGTTGCATACACACCGAAAGTTTCATGTGCACATGACGTCCCCAAGGAATCCTGGGAACTACAGTCTACCCTTCAGAAATCTATAGTTCCTCACACCCTTAACAAAAAGCATTTCCCCAAAGCATTCTTTGGGGGAAGTCACATGCTTTGAATGTGCTTTCCATATATGTTGTGCACTCAGCTTTCTACTCTCCCATGGGCTTTGGCTATAGATGGAACAGGACATTACTTTTACCTCGGGAGGCAGGAGAATAAAAAGGTCAACCATTTTGGAATCCGTCAGGGTTCTTTTTAGACTGACATGCCCTCTACTCTTCCACCTTACAGTAGAAGAAGAACGTCTATATTAATGGCTACTGGCCCTCTAAGTTCAGAGGCAGTGAGCTACTGGATGCCAACTGCTGGAGAGCAATGACAGGAGAGGGGTCTGGCCTTCGTGACCGGCTTGTGGGTTTCTCAGAGAAACATCAGATTGGTTACTGTGGGGAAAAGGATGCTAGATTAGTTAGGCCTCTGGTCTGATCCGTCAGGGCTCTTCTTATGTTCCTAATCTGTCCCTCACCGCTAAGCTGAAGCCACAGGGGGTTGACTCTACTAACTGAGCTAAATTAATGCTGAAGGTGACAGATCACTTTGGCTTATGAAGTACCCGAAAGCATGCTAATTTCATGCAATATTCAGAAGCAGGTTGGATCTCAGCATTTGCTTACCGCTCTGAAACAAGCCCCCCAAATCCAGACCTTGTGAGACTTTGCTTGTCTTCTGCTTGGAAAGGTTAGATGTTGCGCGACAATGATGCGCAGTGGCATGGTGGACTTGACTGAGTAAATCTAGCCTGACATTGTTATTTTCCATTTCTGTCAGGGACAAATGACTACCTGCGAAGTGGACATCTCTTCACCCACCTTCCTCTTCCTGCTATCCCCCTTCACTTCTATGTCTTTCTGCCTGACACACATGCAAGCCCAAACATTGTGCCAACCCCCCAAAAATCTCCTGGGTTTTTATTCATTCTCCAACAATTAACAAGAATAATGTACAGTGGTACCTCGGGTTAAGTACTTAATTCGTTCCGGAGGTCCGTTCTTAACCTGAAACTGTTCTTAACCTGAAGCACCACTTTAGCTAATGGGGCCTCCCGCTGCCACCGCGCTGCCGGAGCACGATTTCTGTTCTCATCCTGAAGCAAAGTTCTTAACCTGAAGCACTATTTCTGGGTTAGTGGAGTCTGTAACCTTAAGCGTATGTAACCTGAGGCGTATGCAACCCGAGGTACCACTGTATTGAGGACAGAAATTATCGAAAGGGGAGAGAGAGAAAAAAAACCCCAATGAAATTCTCATAGGTGGAGTTAGGTTTAATGAGGCTGAGGGGTACGCTGGCTGAGACCCTACCTGCCCGCGAACTGTCCTGTCAGAGTGGTGCATGCTCTAGTTATCTCCTGCTTGGACTACTGCAACACGCTCTACGTGGGGCTACCTTGGAAGGTGACTTGGAAACTACAACTAATCCAGAATACGGCAGCTAGACTGGTGACTGGGAGCGGCCACCAAGACCATATAACACAGGTCCTGAAAGACCTACAGTGGCTCCCGGTACATTTTCAAGCACAATTCAAAGTGTTGGTGCTGACATTTAAAGCCCTAAACGGCCTCGGCCCAGTATACCTGAAGGAGCGTCTCCACCCCCATCATTCAGCCACTTCTGGGGGTCTTCTGGCAGTTCCCTCTCTGCGAGAAGTGAGGTTGCAGGGAACCAGGCAGAGGGCCTTCTCGGTAGTGGTGCCCACCTTGTGCCATGCCCTCCCATTAGATGTCAAGGAAATAAACAACCATCTGACTTTAGAAGACATCTGAAGGCAGCCCTGTTTAGGGAAGTTTTTTAATGTCTGATGTTTTATTGTGTTTTTAATATTCTCTTGGGAGCTGCCCAGAGTCGCTGGGGAAATTCAACCAGATGGGCGGGGTATAAAGAAATTATTATTATTATTATTATTATTACTACTACTACTACTAAAAGTGTCCTTTCCTTCATCCTGCAGATCATTTCACCTGTGGCCTGCACTCTGCAGCCTTCCCAGGTTCCTGCTCTTCAGTTAAAGCCTAGGGAAATATATCAAGAGTTAACCTCTCCTTTTTCCGTTCAGGAAGCCCAGGCAACCAAGGAGGCTGCAAGCATGCAGGAAAAACTCAACCTAGGAGGCACAAGATTTAGATAATGGGAGATTGGAGAAGGAGGGTATGAAATTGAGAGAGGGACAGCAACTCTTTTCATGGCTACCAAACTGTTCCCAAATTTATAAGCATCTGCCACTGCCCTTCCGCTGCGCACACTGTTTGTTTTCCTAAATTAAAAGGTTTCAAATGCTTTACTCTTTCCATGAGTATTCCATTCTGATTATCCTTTTGGGAACTGAGTCAGATATATCCTTGTTTTCTGGAGGGAGCCCCCCAAAATGGGGAGAAGGGTGGTTGGAGGGGAGGGATTGTGTTAGGATATTTCCGTTCCACCTTAAAAGGGAGCAGGATGTTTGTGTCACAGCCTGCGTATTTTCCTGTTTCACAGGATGTTTATGTTGTGTCTTTGCTTTCATCTCTCTCTCTGCCGGAACTCTGAAGCAGGCAGTCATGTTTTTCTTTGTTCTGACCAACGCTGAATAAACTTGTAAATAATGCTCTCCTAACTGCATCTTTCGCTGTGCATTATCTGCTGATAGAGCATGCACGGCTCTGGAATGTGGCAAGCTATTTCTGGAGCTCGTGTCACTAATTGCTGATACTGCATGTCTGTGGGAGATCGATGGACGTCCGGAGACGACGTGGAGTCATGATGGACTTTGTCTCCCTGGCAGTATCCCAACAGATTGTTGGATGGAAAATGAGAGGGGAGAGGGGGGGTGCAGAGGAGGCACACCAGGGGAGGAAGCAGAGGGAGCCCAAGAGAGAGAGAAAGAAAAAGAGAGAGAGAGAGAGAGTGATGTCCAGGATTTTATGGACGTATGGCAGCCCTAATAGAACATTAGCACATTTTCCTACAACATACAATAAACAGCTCCCCCATAACAGTCATGGGAAGCATTGGCAGCACACTAATAACAAAATTTGTTTGGTTCAGTAAGAGAGGGGGTTAAGGCTTTACCTGCTGCTGAAAAGATGTCTGTGAAGACTCCAGGCAGACCTCATTGGGGAGAGCATTTCACAGATAAAGAGCCACAACAGAAAAGGTTTGCATGCCTTCCCAGTTGTCATTTGTTCATCCCACACTTTTCAATGCATTTCCCCATTGCTTTCCAGTGTGCCAAGATGTGTACATTTCCCAAATCCCATTGGGAAATAATGGCCAGAGAGTGTACAAAATTCAGTCAATAAATGCTCATTCCCCAAGGCTACAAAGTTCCCTCTTCATGGAAGGATTGTATGCACATTCTCTACAAGGCTTGGTGAAAGTATACAGTGGCTGGTTATTATGCACAATATCCACTCAACTTATAGTCCCCTTGCCATACATGCACACAAACACAAGAGAGGTCTGTATGAAAAGCTATCGATCCGAGCTGCTTTATTTTTATAGCACCATTAAAAAAGGTAAAGGTACCCCTGCCGGTACGGGCCAGTCATGTCCGACTCTAGGGTTGTGCGCCCATCTCACTTAAGAGGCCGGGGGCCAGCGCTGTCCGGAGACACTTCCGGGTCACGTGGCCAGCGTGACGAAGCTGCTCTGGCGAGCCGGCACCAGCGCAGCACACGGAAACGCCGTTTACCTTCCCGCTGTAAAGTGGTACCTATTTATCTACTTGCACTTAGGGGTGCTTTCGAACTGCTAGGAGGGCAGGAGCTGGGACCGAAAGACGGGAGCTCACCCCGCTGTGGGGATTCGAACCGCCGACCATACGATTGGCAAGTCCTAGGCACTGAGGTTTTACCCACAGTGTAGCATTAAAACACAAGATCACTGGAAAGACCATAATGCTACAAACTGCTTTTCTTTTCAGTTTATGAGATGAGTATTTCAAAGTACTCATAGATTATTGTTAATTGTAATAAGTTCGAATAAAACTTGAGAAAAGAGCTATCCCGTATCCGAAAGGAAAATATTTCCACAGTAGAGTTGGTAGCCAGAAGTCTCTCTCCACAGCTTTGTGAAAAGGTAGAGATTATTTTATTTCTTTAAGCTTTTTATTAGCCACTCTTCAGCCCAAGCTCTCCTGGTGGCTTACAAAATCTAACAATGAAAACCTCAATTAATAAAACAAATATCATAAATAAACCACAGTTAAACAAAAGAAATGCAACCTGCCCCATGAGAGGGGAAGGAAACAAACCTACTTATCCAGCCATTGCTTCATCTACAACACTGTCAGGAAGTACCATATTTTTCGCTCTATAAGACGCACCAGACCTCAAGACGCACCTAGTTTTTGGAGGAGGAAAACAAGGGAAAAAAATATTCTGAATCTCAGAAGCCAGAACAGCAAGAGGGATCGCTTCGCAGTGAAAGCAGCAATCCCTCTTGCTCTTCTGGCTTCTGGGATAGCTGTGCAGCCTGCATTCACTCCACAAGATGCACACACATTTCCCCTTACTTTTTAGGAGAGAAAAAGTGAGTCTTATAGAGCAAAAAATACGGTAAATCTCTCCCGTGCCCCCGGCTGCTGCCATTAAACTACCCTTTAACCTCTGGAATTCTCTAGAACAGGGATGTCCAACTCCCAAGAGGCTGCGATCTACTCACAGAATAAAAAAAACTGGCAGTGATCTACCCCTTTTTTGGGGGGGGGTGTTTCAGTTGCTGAGCTTTTTTAAAGGAGGTATGTTTACCTTTTTAGAGGGGCACGTCAAAAATGTTCATCTTTCTTTAGGGGGAAAATGGGAAAGTCGCTCACCAAAAGATTGATCAGGAAACAAACAGTGAAAACTCTGTCTTCCGTTCTAGCAGTCATGCACGAATGGAGGACGGGGCGATGGGGCGGGGGCAGATCCTCCTTTTCCCCTGCAAAGGAAAAAGAGCCCGTGATCAACCACTATTGACTCTAATCTCCCAGGGATCGCGGTCGACCGGTTGGACATCCCTGCTCTAGAACAACAGTGATTAGAGTGCTGGGTAGAAGCAGCTCGAGGGATGAGGGAAGAGCTGTTCTGCTAACTTCCTGTCAGGCTGGTCTCTGCTGCTTTACCAGGAGGGAGAGGGGCAGGACAAGGCACTGGGGAGGTTGGCATGGTGCAAACAAACCAGCAGGATCCAGTGGCAAAGCTGCATGTTCCAGAAGAGCCAGTGTGGTGTGGTGGTTAAGAGCATTGGACTCGTAATCTGCTGAACCGGTTTCGATTCCCCGCTCCTCCACATGCAGCTGCTGGGTGACTTTGGGACAGTCACACTTCTCTGAAGTCTCTCAGCCTCACTCACCTCACAGAGTGTTTGTTGTGGGGGAGGAAGGGAAAGGAGATTGTTAGCCACTTTGAGACTCCTTAGGGCAGTGATGGTGCACATCCCAGAGGCATGGCACACCACCCGCGAGGGTGTAGCGAGGACGTGGTGCCCGGTGCATGGAGGTGCATGGTGTGTGTCCGGGGAGGGGGGGCTGCCGTGATGGCACCCTACCGAAATAGTGGTGCCGGGGGCGGTCTGCTCCCTCTGCACTCCCATTCTTCTGCACCAAAATGGCTCCAGCATTTGGAAACCTCCCTGATGTCCACCCCTTGCCCCCTGCTGGTAGGCAACCAGGACCCACTTGTGGGAAGTTAGTGTAGCAACTCCTCCCCACCCAGCAAACCGCTATTGCTGTTGAGGTAAAATCCAGGAGACTCGGGTTCAAATCTCAATGCAGCCATGAAGTTCACTGGTTGGCCTTGAGGCAGCTACTGCCTCCTTAACCTACCTCACAAGGTTATTGTGAGAATAAAATGGAGAACCACGCACACTGCCTTGAGCTCCTTGGAGGAAGGGCAGGATATCAAAGCAGTTAGTAAATAAACTCTCTGTGCTGGGTAGTTAGGTATAGGGTGCATAACGAGGCCTCAAATCTGTTGGTAGAGCACGAGACTCTGAATCTCAAGGTTATAGGTTCAAGCCCCATGTTGGGCAAAAGGATTCCTGCATTTCAGGGTGTTTGGACTAGATGACCCTTGTGGGGGTCAGCTCTACGATGTTGTGATTCTGTGATTCTATTCCAAATAAAATTAAACCAAATCAGTGTTGTGTTGTAGCAACACTTTGGGGGAACTGTGGGAAATTGAAATGGCATCACCCAGAGTCCAGCAGTAAGAAGTGTCGCTGCTGCTGCTGCTCCTGCCTGAAGCCTACTGAGGTAGGATGGGGTCCCTAGAGAGCATCTGGCAAAGGCCCACTCAAACCTCTCTGAGAACAAAGAGAGTGGCTGGAGCCGCTGATGGCGGGAAAAGGGCTGGCGAGCGAGAAGGGTCAGCGCCATCTTTTTATATGCTAAAGAGGTAAGGCTCCCCAGCCCTGCTTTATATGCAAACAAGGTAGACACACGAGCGATCTGCAGTGAGGGGCAGGCACTTCTACGTTGCTAAAAAAAAAGAATAAGAAAGCGTATGACCTGAAAGGGGGACATTTGCATATGCTAATTGATATGCAAAGATGCAAATTTGGAAACAAGTACTGTCATTTAAGCAGAAATACAATGCATCTTGTCCTAGAGAGAAGGACCAGGGGATCTGTGCAGTGGCGTAGCGTGGGGGGTGCAGGGGGGGCCGGCCACACCGGGCGCAACATCTGGGGGTTAGGGTTAGGGGGCGCAAATCCACAGGTTAGGGGGCGCAAATCCACGGGTTAGGGGGCACAAATTACTTGCCTTGCCCCGGGTGCTGACAACCCACGCTACGCCACTGGACCTGTGTATCCCTGCTCAGCCTGCTGACCGAGTGTTAAGCTGTGGATGGGCAACTTGGAGCCTCCTTCCTGCTCTCCCTTCTGAGGGTTCTTGAGCTTTAAACTGGACATGGACCAGGAAAACCTTCAAACAGATTTCTTGAAATAGAGGGCTGTCCTCTGTACTGTAAGACACATGGCCACATGATGAGCCATGGTTCCATCTCCTCTGGTTTGTCCCCAAGTATTTGGAGTCCCATGGGACGCGAGTGGCTCTGTGGGTTAAACCACAGAGCCTAGGACTTGCCGATCAGAAGGTCAGCGGTTTGAATCCCCACGATGGGGTGAGCTCCCGTTGCTCGGTCCCTGCTCCTGCCAACCTAGCAGTTCGAAAGCACGTCAGAGTACAAGTAGATAAATAGGTACTGCTCCGGCGGGAAGGTAAACGGCGTTTCCGTGCGCTGCTCTGGTTCGCCAGAAGCGGTTTAGTCATGCTGGCCACATGACCTGGAAGCTGTAAGCCGGCTCCCTCGGCCAATAAAGCGAGATGAGCGCCGCAACCCCAGTCGGCCACGATTGGACTTAATGGTCAGGGGTCCCTTTACCTTTACTATCTGGAGTCCCCTGATGTTCTTCGCTGCAGAATTCTTCGGAGTGCCTTGCTGTCTGGCTGCTCAGAATAGTTTCAGTGAAAGGGACTTGGTATCAGCACATTACTTTTAAAGGTTTTTACAGTGGCAGAACCGAGGCCTCGTGTGCCTTTGAGCATTTAAAACGGAGCAAAGTTAAATGATAAAGTGCACCTTTAACTTAATGACAGTAATTCAGTTTCAGATGGTGAGTGCTATTATACCCCCCCTTTAAGTCTAGACTCAGTCATAATTGAAATGACAATTATAATAATCCTCGTGTAATGAAGATTATTCTGAATGAAAGAAAGAAATCTTTTCGGATGGTGTGTGTGTGTGTGTTTTCCCATAACCTAAGTATAATGGCATCGTTCTCTATAGGTGAATAGACAAGTGTTTCGCTTGCCACTAAACTGCTGCAGTTTTGCTTTCCAGGTTCAGAAGCAGTCAGTGAGCATTCTTCCAATGAACATTTGGCCTCCAAGCCTGAGGTTCCCTACCGCTGCTATTTATTCATTTAAAAAATAATAATCCAACATTAAGATTAAGGAAAAAAGAGGCAACTGCAGAAAAAGCAACAAAAAAATAAATAATAACCTTTTCTGTGGTGGCTCCCCAACTGTGGAATGCTCCCCCCAGAGAGTCTCGCCTGGCCCCATCAATACATGTCTTTAGGGCTCCAGACAAAAACATTCCTCTTTACTCAGGACTATATCTATCAAATAATCAATGCCCTGTTATAACTTGGGGGAGGGGGCTGTTGTTGTTCTGATTGTTTTATTATTATGCTGTCTTTTGTTACGCTTTTTATTATGCTTTTATTCTTGGTGCTCTGTAATGTGCTTTTAATGTTGTATACCGCCCTTGGAATCTTCTGATAAAAGGCAATATATAAATTGAATAAATAATAATAATAACCACCAAAGATATAGGAAAATCAGATTGTTTTATTCTGGTGCCTAAAAGTAAACAAATTCAGTGCCAGTCACAGAAACAGCCCTTTCTTGGTCACAAGCAGAGAAGCACAGAAGGAGACCTTAAAACATAGGGACAGCATCAAGTGAGATGAGGCAGAGCCAATTTCATAAATGCATATGCATCTGCAGCAGCACAACCGGATGCTTTCATCTGCCCCAGCTGCAACAAAACATGTCTCTCCCATATCAGTCTCTACAGCCTCGGCAGGCACTGTGACTCTTGCAACGGTTGGACTTCATAGAATCATAGAATCATAGAGTTGGAAGAGACCACAAGGGCCATCGAGTCCAACCCCCTGCCAAGCAGGAAACACCATCAGAGCACTCCTGACATATGGTTGTCAAGCCTCTGCTTAAAGACCTCCAAAGAAGGAGACTCCACCACACTCCTTGGCAGCAAATTCCACTGTCGAACAGCTCTTACTGTCAGGAAGTTCTTCAGATGCCAATGAAACCTGAAAACTGGCGAGTGGATGGTGCAAGTTGAGTTTCGCTTTCACAAATGCTTTTGAGAGCAGGACTCTTGTGAATCATGTGCCATGGTTTGGTGTAACATTGTGGAAGGTGTTCATGCAGTGAAGTAGGTACAGATTGGAACGGCTTATTCTAGGCTGCATTTCATATGCAAGACCAGTGCTATTTTTCTAGAAAAAGAGGTGCTGGAGCTCACTGTGCTCTCTTATAATAGCAGTGGTGCACACCTGAGAGGTGCCAGAACTGAGTTCTGGTGAGTTCTGGCTGGTGGGAGGGAGTTCGGTGCAAGATGATATACACTATGACAGTTGGGCATGCTCTACACTGCAGGGGCATGCGTAATCATATCTCTGGCCATTTCGCTGCACCTTCTCTGCTTAGGCACTGCCAAGATATGTGGTACGTGTTTTGCGTGTCAAGGTCCTCCAACCCACCCCCAAATGAGTCACACTTCACACATAATTTTGGTTTAAGGTTTTTGGCATAATTTTGGCCACAACTTTATTAAAATACATAAATGTGAGTGGTGCTTAGGCATTGGTTATGACTATCTGTCCCCACGCCTAGGGACAGAACTGACTTCTGCATTCCAGCGAAAGCCAGTAAGGGAAAACAATATTGGGAAGAGCATGGAGCCAGGCATCAGACCCTCACCCCCCCCCCCATGCTCCCTGGGGCTTGCGCGGCCCTAAGCCCCCTTCAGGGGTACGGACGAAAGAATGGCAAGCCCCTGGATTCCTTTAACGGAATTCCCTTTCCGCAGCCGCATTGGAGGGCAGGCACTGCCAATCCTTACCCCTCCACCAACCAATTTTTTAAGCAATGCCTAACTGCAACCGTACAAGTTGTGACGATTTGCTACGCAGTAGGCAAAAACCAAATGGCACCAGCCAATCAGCCGATTGGACAAAATTCCTACCAGGCCCCTGCCCCCAAAAGCAGGAGACCCCATGACAGGCATAGCAAGGTCAACCAAGATTCCTAAAATTAGGGAGGGTGGGTGAGTGATCCGATGCACAGTGCCTAGTCAGAGCTGCATGACTTCGTTTTATAACCTTTGGTCCAACCCCCTAAATGGCAACACCAAAATTTTCCCAACAACCCAACCGCCCAATCACTGCGGATGGTCATCCAAACTAACCCGCCCAGCAACAGAGGGGTGGCCTTCCAGACCCCACCGCAACACGTGCTCTCTATTAATGAGAACACGCTTTGTGGGGTTTACAAAGAATCATAGAATCATAGAGTTGGAAGAGACCACAAGGGCCATCGAGTCCAACCCCCTGCCAAGCAGGAAACACCATCAGAGCACTCCTGACCTATGGTTGTCAAGCCTCTGCTTAAAGATGTCCAAAGAAGGAGACTCCACCACACTCCTTGGCAGCAAATTCCACTGTCGAACAGCTCTTACTGTCAGGAAGTTCTTCCTAATGTTTAGGTGGAATCTTCTTTCTTGTAGTTTGGATCCATTGCTCCGTGTCCGCTTCTCTGGAGCAGCAGAAAACAACCTTTCTCCCTCCTCTATGTGACATCCTTTTATATATTTGAACATGGCTATCATATCACCCCTTAACCTCCTCTTCTCCAGGCTAAACATGCCCAGCTCCCTTAGCCGTTCCTCATAAGGCATTGTTTCCAGGCCTTTGACCATTTTGGTTGCCCTCCTCTGGGCACGTTCCAGTTTGTCAGTGTCCTTCTTGAACTGTGGTGCCCAGAACTGGACACAGTACTCCAGGTGAGGTCTGACCAGAGCAGAATACAGTGGCACTATTACTTCCCTTGATCTAGATGCTATACTACTATTGATGCAGCCCAAAGAACAATATTACACATGATTCCCCCTCAATAATCTCATGCAGGAAAACGCTGTACACACCTTTTAATTATGAAACACAGCACAAGTAATTCACCCTGCTAGAGCCATGTGAGAGAAGAAGCCATGTACACAACGCCTGTTCGCCATGGGCTGATCCCATGTGTACTACCCTAAAAGCAGATTAAGAATTGGTTATTTCTTCTTCGGCCTGACCTAGTTCTAATCATTTGCCATTCAAAAGATGCAGAACTTAGATCTTGGCAGGAAGCTGTTACCATTCACTGCGAATGGTGCTTTAAAAGGACTGCTGTATGTAGTCAAATACATTGGCACAGTAGGGAGATGTGATCTTTTCTAAGGCTGTTATTCTAATCATTTCATCTAGTCCCTTGTCCCAATATAATATTCACTGGCACAAAGTTAATTTAATGCTCTTTTTTTTTTTCTCGAGGAAAAAAAGAAGACAAAAAAAAATCCCAGTGATAGTACAAAAACCCTATTATAAAAGCAGAATGCATTGAACAGGGGCTTCTGGGAAGCCCTTCATCTCTTGTTAATTGTACACTGCATTTTGTGTCAGGAAGCCCTTGGTGGCAATGCACGGTTGCCTCTTCCCTTATTTTAATGCAATATTTAAGAACAGTTTGAGAACCGCCAGGGATAGCAGGCATTCTCCATAGAATTGCTGGAAGGGATTGCAATTAAATATAAGCCAACAGATTATATTAGGAAGCATTTCTCCCCTCCCCCCCTTTCCTTTCCTTTCCTTTTCCTTTTTTGCTTAGGGCTGGCGAAATTCCCATCATTGTGATGGGAAGAGTGTATTTACCTAGAGACCTGGTGGGTTGAAGGGACTTCTCTATTCTCAGCGGCGGCCTGTGTGAGGCCAAAATTTGGCAGGCACGCGCATGCTTGTCACCTTCCGTTCTGCACAGTTCACCACAACCTGGGTGTAGCGCCCCCTAGGCTTGGCACCCAGCGTGGCAAAACCAGTCGTGCTGCCCTAAATCTACCTCTGAAGGGAAGCAGCATGTGTGCAGGAAAATGATGCCTTTTGGTATGCTCAAGACCATGTGAGGAGACCTTTTTCAGGTCAACAAGCTTCGGCGCAACCTTGGTGGGCGGGATCAGAGGCAAAAAAAAAAGTAGGTGGAGCGACGAATGTCGACTTTACCTTTGTACAATAGGCTAATGTGACGTCAACATATGAGAGTGCTGGAGGTGAAATAGTTAAACAAGTTACCCAATCAGAACCCAGAGGGGTGGAGTCAGAGGGACTATAAAACCAGCTCTGGGAAGGGCAAAGGAGGGAGTTCTTTGGGAATTGGGTGGTTGGTTGGAGTGGGAGTGAATTGGGATAGAGTCTGGGGGTAGGTTGAGTTAGTGTAGCGAAATAAGCTGAGTCAGGAACAGTGAGGGGTTAGGAAGACAAGTAAATATCTGAGAGGTGGTTTAGTGAGTGAGAGCAGGTAGCGGAAGTTATCGGTCTGGATAGGCACCCCATCATTGTAATGGACCGATACTGTTTATGAAACCACACACTTGTTAAACTGCAATAAATAAACAGAAGTTTATGTTCCAACTTAACCCTGACTGGACTCAGTATTTTACCAGGTAGGGCCTGGGTGGTGGCAGCGAGAAATAAAGTGGTGGCACAGGGATCAATAGACGGTGAAACGTCCGGGGACCCTGTGTGATCGCCACAGCTAGTTGTTACGCAGTCAAGACTCATTGTCAGAATTCAGGGACACTCACGCTAGAACTGGGTTGTTGCTGGTGGCGGCCTGAGGAAAGTGGGTGTGACTGGAGAAGGGAGTTTGTCCTAGGGAGAGTTTCGAGGGCCAAATAAACGGCTACAGTTGGCCCCCAGACCTGAGGTTCCTTGCCCCTGGACTCAGCAGAAAGGAACAGTCTTGATGCGTGACCATGCGGTGACAGCCCCAGCCCCCAAGGATCATAAGGAAGGAATAAAGACTCTGACAACGTACAGTGGACACTCGGGTTGTGAATGTGATCCGTGTGGGATGCACATTCACAACCTGCAGTGTTCGCAACCCGCAGCGGCACGTCTGCACACGCGTGGGTTGCGACATGCGCAACCGCTGAAACCCGGAAGTAACCCGTTCCGGTACTTCTGGGTTTTGGCGGTCCATAACCCAAAAAAACGCAACCTGAAGCGTCTGTAACCCAATGTATGATTGTATATGGAATTAAAATTAGGCCACAACTTTATTAAACTTCTGAATGTAGGAAGACCTTGGCTTAGGCCTTGGGCGTGTACCCCTCCCAGCCTCCCAGCTGGGGGAGAACTGGGGCTCATCAGGGTAAATGGGATGTGGGGGTGCTCTGCGAGACCTAAGTGTAGCAGGCAGCCAAGCCCATATCCCTGCACGCAGGGTAGTTCACTGATGACCTTTCGGTGTATGGCCAGTGACATTCAAAATATAACCCTTTTAAGAGGGGGACTCTTGAATCACCACTTCACGCCCCCCCCATAGGGAAGAAAAGGCTAAAGGATTCCACTCCAGGCCATAACCGCCAAAGTTGTGATGAATTGCTAAGGGGAAGACAAAACCTGCCAATGCAGGAAAATTTCTTCCCAGTCCTTCAGCAGCAACCAGTCAAAGACCGCAGCAGCACCGACTAAACAGGAAGAAAAGGTTAATCTCCAAACAAGAAACATTAAGCAAAGGGAGGGTAGGGAAGGTGAATCTCCAGAGCTGACTGCCTGGCTATTGCCAGCTCCACCCCCTATTTATAAATGGGGCTGGCCCCACCTCCCAGAAAGAAACTTGATTGCCGAGGCTGGGCATGAACCTCCAAAACTAACACTGAGAGGCAAGCCAGACCCTGATTGCCAGTAAGCTCCCTGGGTACTGTAGCACTGCGCGTGATCCCGCAAAGGGCACTCACAATGTAAAGTGTGAGTGCTCATTCATTTCACTGTTAATTTGTGTGCCACCTTTCTATTTTGCTGTACACAATTAGGTTTACAAGCTGAAGAAACAACAAAATAGACTGCAAAGATCACACACGTTATAACAATACAAAAAAAGTCACAATAACTTAAAAATAAACAACTCACGGTATATCAAATAAAGCAATGTTCAATAATCCATTACAATTCTTTTACCGGTAAACTGTGGCACAACTGGTTAATTTCAGACCCTGGACTTCATGGCTGAGTAAATTTGCTGCATCATATTGTGGAACAATATATTATTAATAAAAAGTAAAAAGAGCACCTGGGTTTTTAATTCAGAGGAAAGAGTGTTGTGAAGTAAACAATGAAGACTAATTCTGGAAGGGGCTTTTTCATCTCTAAAACGTTAAAAGGTAGTATTTCAACCAGTGACTTTTGCTTATGAAATTCTGAATTATTATATGTCTCCTCCTGCATCTGAAAAAAGGTAACTTTTGTTGAGGCACTGGTGATATGCAAAGATATTTAAATATAACTGATGAATGGATCAGTTAATTGGTTTAAAGGCAGGTGATTATTCAAATAAATATTATTCATTTGGTTGGCAGTCCTTGTAATTGGACTTCAGAAAGTTTGGATCCAGTTTAATTGCTTCCTCCTTGTTTGGAAATATTAAATGATCAAGCAACCCCTGTGTTGTGTGTCCAGGGAAGGTCTATAGAAAACAGCACGATGTGTCTCATTTTTGCCTTCCATTAAGTGCTATGTTGCGGTTTAGTCTCATCAGAAAGATTCACTTTTCACATCAGTTCAGATGAGCCTCCACATCAGTATTTTTACTTGAAACCTGTAAGCCAAGTAAATGCTGCATTCTCCTGAACCGAATGTTGTTTAACAGGGTAATATGCTAGCTTTCAAAATAATTAGCTGAGCAGTAATGAGGATTTAATGGGGTTTTGGGCACCGCTGAAGGACGGACGCAAATACTTTGTTTTTTAACCTACCTTGTGGCTAATGACCTCAGGTGGGAATATGGGAGTATTGCATTTGGAAACAAAAAAAAAACCACAAAGAACAGAACTGGAACTGAAGGTTGGCTGTAGATTTTCAATGAACTTCTTGTTGGAATAAAATGAAACAAAACAAAATAAACATGTCTGATCCTCCCCAGACTTCAGATTTTATTTTATTTATTTTGTTTTTAAAAGCATTATAAAAGAAGCAGAGCCCTCCTGAATTGGATCTGCACAATAGAAACATCAAAACCTACATTTCCACAGCCTAACTTTAACAGCATATCTGGCAGAAATCTGCATTGATTGAAGTCATTTCTGATTAGTAAAAATCCAAAGTATCACAGCCCTGAGAGCTAGAGGATGTCTGCAAGAAACCATAGCCTCACCTATGGCTACTGTTTAGGTTTTGCTTCCTTAGACAGTGTGTGGGCGGGAGGAGCCCTTGTACCACTCACTTGCGACACAGGAGCTAGTCAGACCATCATTTTGAGTTGACATCAGGACTGGCTTTTTGAGGGTTCCCAAAGCAGCTTACCTAGAAGCTAGGTACAAGAAACCGTCATGGAGCTGGTCGCTATGGTGAAGTGATGGGAGGCAGGCATAGTCAACATGCTGCACTCCAGATATTGTTGAGCTACAGCTCCCACCAGGCCGCAGCAAATGGTCAGGGATGATGAGGTTGTAGCTCAACAGCATCTGGAGGGCCACAGGATGAGCAGTAAAAGCTGAAACCATGATGAGAAAACCATTTTGGACTCTGAAGGTTATCAGCCTGCAGACCCCGAGCCAGGACCCTCACAAATGAGCCCAGGTTTACCTGAGGAGCCAACCACTTCCTGTTCCACAACAGTACATGGAGCCACTGAGAACCCACTGAGATACAAAGGAGCACTTTCCACACTCTTCATTGAGGGTTCATGGGGGAATCTGGAGTTTCAAAGCCTCCCTCAACCTCCAGCTTTCGTGTGAGAAGGTTGCTTTCTCGGAACTCTGCAAGGTTCTGTAGCACTGGCCAGCCAGCCTTGGTAGAGGCACCCATTGGGATCTGCTCAAGGATGAAGCAGGACTCAGTGGCCAGTTGCACTGTCCAGCACTCCTGTGATTCTGTATCTTGACAGGACACCCTCCCCTCTATAGCAAGTGAAGGATAGCAAGTGAAGGAGCCCCTCAGATCCAAACTCCCATTAGTGTTCTTGGCAGATAGCAATACAATTTCCTTGTCTGTCTGTCTGTCTGTCTGTGTGTGTGTGTGTGCATTTTTACACACTTAAGGGCCTCTGAATTTATTCAAAAGAAAATGAGGCTCCCTTGAGACTCTAAAAGGTTTACAATGGATTGAGCCCATAATTATGATGTATTTCTTAGCGGACGAACTTTGCCACATTGGGACATCAGAAAGTCAATAGGAATAAAAAGCTTGTCAATGGAATAATTCCACCATCTTCTCCTGAGTAAATGTGATTTAGGAGTTATGGCCTCCTAAGGTGGCAGCCAGTGAAGAAGTGAAACAAATAGAGGAGTAACCATGGGGGTGCCAGCCAGCAGCCATGTACCTGCACCGTGCCAATGGCAGCCACTGACTGCCTTCATCACCAACTCATACACCCTTATTGGCAGACCCAGCATCAGCCAATGGTGATCTGGAGCAGCTGCAGCATCCTCAGACAGTTCCTTTCTCTTTAATCAGATTCATGTGGAACTCCCTCCCATTGCCTGCCAGACGAGCACCTTCTCTGCTGTCATTTCAGCCCTGCAAAAGACGTTCCACGTTCAACAACCCTGCCAAAATCTTTATCCCAGTTGGCATCAGTCTTGAACTGATTTTATGCATGTGCTGTTGTTTTAGACTTTTTAGTGTGTGTGCACGTGAGTGTGTGTGTGTGTGAATACAATTATTTTAACTGCTTTTATTTATCTGCTTTTTAATACGTTATATTATTGTAAATCACTTTGGGATTCCTCAATGGAAGAGGCATCCAGTTGTATCTAAACAGAGATTACAACCTGTTCCTTTATCTCAGGGATCATCATGCAAAATGTGATTTACAGTATCTTCAAATGTATCCAATTGCATAGTGAACAAGCAACTTATCAAAATACGTGTCATTGTCTCTGAAGTTTGACAGCTTGGACAAATAACTTAAAGGCCTACAATTCATCATCTGGGCTGGCGCAGCATTTTTTTTTATTTTTAAAAATGAGTTGTTAGCCCTTCAGGTGAGCAAGGTAGGCTTGAACCTGTGTGGACATGCATGGTGAAATTTCAGAACTCAAGGCCAATTCAAAGTACAATTTCTAGTGGTTGGGCCCTGCCCCTTTTCGTAGGCTCCTCCTTTTAACTATCCATTATTTCTCAGGTGTCGGCACCATGGAATTCAATCTGGTGCTCACAGATCTTTCCTACAAAACCTATGCGGATTCTGCAAGCGGTCAGAGGAGATGGGCCTGAGTTTGCAACCTATAAACTTGGCTTTGCTTTTCATTTGATTGCAAGGGATTTCTAAGAAGCCTATTCAGATTTCATTTGGGGTGCTTATTTTGTGTTTCCTTCTGCTGGAAATTCTGGACAACAAAGCCTGGCTTCTCTGAGCAAATAATGCCGTTGTTTGCCAGGATATTGCTTCGGATGAAATCAAGCAGTGAGCTTAAGGAGGTCCTCTGGGAGATTCACTAAGGACCATGTTTTTCACCTTGGTCTTTGGGGCTATGTCCTTAATTGGAGCTTAGTGTCCCATTAATGATTCGGCCCTCCGGGACTGCCAGGACCATTTCGGCACTGCAGTTCGTCTGCCTAATGGACCGCCAAACAACTACGATCCCTTGCAGTCTTCTCCCAGAGGACCCCCCACCCCCATTAAATATACAGCAGTCCTCAATTAACCTGATGTTTATAAAACATTGTGGCACAAAGGCTTAAAGGGCCATCTCCTTAGGAAGGTCTCTCGCTTAAAAGAGAGGGAATCTAATTGCCCCGTGGTGCATGCAGGTCCATATGCAAAGACCAGCTTGCGCCTGATGCTAATGGGTCAACTGCGGCACCCTTGCGAGCAAGTGAACAAGAGCTTTTCGTGCCCCTTGAGTATCAGTTGCATGGCATTAGGACACTGCGGCCTGACCCTGGGCGAGGGCCACTTCAGGGTGGTGATTCCAGGGAGGGGAATTCATGGCAGCAAAAGCAGCAACAGACTCCCAGCACGTTCAGAACTGAACTAAGCATGGTGTAAGCTTTCACAGGCCAGAACCCGCTTTGTCAAAAACATGAAGGGGTCTCAGAAGTAGTCCCTTTGATGCTGGACACCAGTGGCGTAGCGTGGGTTGTCAGCACCCGGGGCAAGGCAAGTAATTTGCGCCCCCTAACCCGTGGATTTTAGCACTCAGAGAGCTGCGAGTGCGAGCGCCCCCCCCCCCATGTTGCGCCCGGTGCGGCCGCCCCCCCCCCTGCACTCCCCACGCTACGCCACTGCTGGACACACACCATTTAAGGGACCCGGGTGGCGCTGTGGGTAAAAGCCTCAGCGCCTAGGACTTGCCGATCGAAAGGTCGGCGGTTCAAATCCCCGCGGCGGGGTGCGCTCCCGCCGCTTGGTCCCAGCGCCTGCCAACCTAGCAGTTCGAAAGCACCCCGGGTGCAAGTAGATAAATAGGGACCGCTTACTAGCGGGAAGATAAACGGCGTTCCGTGTGCTGTGCTGGCTCGCCAGATGCAGCTTGTTACACTGGCCATGGGACCCGGGAGTGTCTGCGGACAGCGCTGGCTCCCGGCCTATAGAGTGAGATGAGTGCACAACCCTAGAGTCTGTCAAGACTGGCCCGTACGGGCAGGGGTACCTTTACCTTTACTTTAGAGCACATGGCTTTGCCCCCAAGGAAACCTGGGAGTTGTAGTTTACCCCTTGCAGAACGAGCGTTCTCAGCACCCTTAACAAACTCCAGTTCCCAGGGTTCTTTGGGGGAAGCCGTGTGCTTTAAACATATCAAGTCAGTGAAGTCATTCTTCTCTCTCATCGGAAGAAATCTTCCCCATCCTGGACCTTCAAAGCACAATGGTGTTGTATTTTTTCCATGTTTGAGAAAGGTCAATAGCTCAGTGGTAAAGAAAATGCTTTGCAGTATTTGGGGGGGGGGGGTTCATCATGGGTTTGTTTTGTTCTTGTTTTTAATTATGTATTTTGTGCTTTTATTCTGTGAACTGCCCTGAGATCTTTCGATGAAGGGCCGTATACAAAAATAAAATAAAATAAAATACGCCAAGGATTCCAGGTTTGGTTCCTGGCATCCCTATCTAGGGCTGGGTAAGATTCTGCTCCTGCAACCCTGATAACTGCCACCAGTCAATGTAAATGGTATTGAACTAGATGGGAAAATGGTCTGACTAGATAGAAGCATTCTCTCCTTGTTCCTGTATGCCATATCTGCAGGGAAACATTTCCCCTGATCTGTACCTGAAACTTGAATGATTTTTGCCTGTGTGCTACTGTTAACTTGTCTTTGAGTTCAAGTCCTCTCAGAAAAGAGAAACATGTTTACTTAGGATATTGCACAGAAGGCTCTGTAAAAATACATTATCAAATGGAGGGGGGGAAATTCTTAGCAAACAAGATGTCATTGCAATAGTACAAATGTCAAATTTAAATTCATTTTATTAAGATGTATGGCATTTAATGGTGGGCTCTGAAAATGACTTTATAAACAGAACATCATTTTCCTATAAAAGGGATGGTATATTTTTAAATCAAGCCTGTAAAAACTCAGTCATCAGTGGTTTATGAAACTTGAGTACACTGATGCTTCAGTACTCAATTAATGTCAAGCAATATGGATTTCAATCTGGCCTGAATATATTTAAACAAATGAACTAGAGACAAATGTTGGCTCTTTGGCCAGCCAGAGCTAAAAATCCATTTTCTACCCCATTTGTAATAAGAACTAATTTGAATGCAATTTATCTAAAGCACAATATGTTTCCTAATTTTTGCATGGAACCATTACTTACAGTTTAAGTAATAGGCATATCCTTGGATCTCAGGGCACTTAAGTGAAATTTCATGGAATTGAACTGCAACGCACAATCTTTCAAAAATAAAAAAAAGTATTATCCTAAAGAGTAATTGAATATGGAGAAAGTGTTTGGTGGGAGGGCTGGAGAGCAAGGCCATTAAGCTGGAAGTTAAGATAAAGAAAACGAGTCTTTTGTGACACTTTTAAAACACATATTTCAACGCAAACATTCCCACTCGTATCATTTTTGAATGGTATTCTGATGAAATTGGTCCCTGGGGCATTTTCGTTTAAGAAAGGGGGGGAAAGGCAAGCTAGGCAAGGTATGAAAGAGGTGTGGAAGATGATGCATTATGGGAAGAAAGTGAAAAGGGAGAAGCTTTTCACCCACTCTCATAATAGTAGAACTTGGGGACATGTAATGTTGGAAGATTCGGGACAGGCAAAAGGAAGTACCGTATTTTTCGCCCTATAAGACGCACTTTTTCCCCTCCAAAAATGAAGGGGAAATCTGGGTGCGTCCTATGGGGCGAATGCAGGCATCGCGGACCTCTCCGCCAGCAGCGGGAGCGCTCCCGCTGCTGGCGGAGGGGTGCCTGCATGCTGAAGCCTGCGCGCGCTGAGCTCAGCGCGTCCAGGCTTCGCGGACCTCTCCGCCAGCAGCGGGAGCGCTCCCGCTGCTGGCGGAGGGGTGCCTGCATGCTGGAGCCTGCGCGCGCTGAGCTCAGCGCGTCCAGGCTTCGCGGACCTCTCCGCCAGCAGCGGGAGCGCTCCCGCTGCTGGCGGAGGGGTGCCTGCATGCTGAAGCCTGCGCGCGCTGAGCTCAGCGCGTCCAGGCTTCGCGGACCTGTCCGCTAGCAGCGGGAGCGCTCCCGCTGCTGGCGGAGGGGTGCCTGCATGCTGGAGCCTGCGCGCGCTGAGCTCAGCGCGTCCAGGCTTCGCGGACCTCTCCGCCAGCAGCGGGAGCGCTCCCGCTGCTGGCGGAGGGGTGCCTGCATGCTGAAGCCTGCGCGCGCTGAGCTCAGCGCGTCCAGGCTTCGCGGACCTCTCCGCCAGCAGCGGGAGCGCTCCCGCTGCTGGCGGAGGGGTGCCTGCATGCTGAAGCCTGCGCGCGCTCCCGCTGCTGGCGGAGGGGTGCCTGCATGCTGAAGCCTGCGCGCGCTGAGCTCAGCGCGTCCAGGCTTCGCGGACCTCTCCGCCAGCAGCGGGAGCGCTCCCGCTGCTGGCGGAGGGGTGCCTGCATGCTGAAGCCTGCGCGCGCTGAGCTCAGCGCGTCCAGGCTTCGCGGACCTCTCCGCTAGCAGCGGGAGCCAGCACTGGGCTCCCACGGCTTGCAGAGAGCTGCCTGTTTGGGGGCTGGGGTCGGGGGAAGCTCGGGCTTCCCCAACCCCGCGCCTGGGGGGGAAATAATTTTTTTCCTTTATTTCCCCCCAAAAAAACTAGGTGCGCCTTATGGGACGGTGCGTCCTATAGGGCGAAAAATACGGTACTTGTTCACGGTTGAACTATGAAAGTCATGGAAATATATATATATATATATATATATATATATATATATAATGTCCAGTAGCACCTTAGAGACTAACTAAGTTTGTTCTGGGTATAAGCTTTCGTGTGCATGCACACTTCTTCAGATACACTGAAACAGAAGTCACTAGACTTTTATATACAGTGGGAGGGTGGGGCGGGGTTTTTCTCAGAAGGGTAGTGGGAGATAGGTGATTGACTCAATGGGTATGGTAAACCTGTGGATGACTGTTAATGACTGCAATTAGTCCTACAGGAAAAAGCAAGAGATAGTATGCAGATGATTAGCATATGCAATGAGACAGGAATCCAATACAGTGGTACCTCGGGTTAAGTACTTAATTTGTTCCGGAGGTCCATTCTTAACCTGAAACTGTACTTAACCTGAAGCACCACTTTAGCTAATGGGGCCTCCTGCTGCCGCCTCCAGAAAAGGGGACACAACAGTGGTTTGCAGAGGGTCACAGCTCAGAGGCAGAAGAGGGGCAACGCTGGGAAATAATGGGAGAAGCAGAGCAGGAACGGCTGGTTGACATGTTATCACTAGAGAGCATTCCAGACCCCCCTCCCCTTCTCACAGAACATGGCAAGCAATGAAAGTAGGAAAGCAGAGAGCCCAGAGGCAATTGTCTCTAAGAAGACACCATAAGGGGTGTGTGGGCTGTTGTTGACTGTGAAGGGATGGGGGAGGAGAACAACGCCATTACCCGAGAGGTGATATTTCTACATCTCTCTCTCTCTCTGTGAATATTGAATAAAAGACATTGGTAAGAGCTGCTTGTTGTTCCATTACTAGCAGCCTGCTGTGAGGGAAGGGGATCGGGTTCCCTGAAGCCTGACACTAATGGGGAGAGTCGTGTTGCATTCAGGTCCTGTTTGTGGACTTCCCATAGGCATCTGGTTGGCCACTGTGTGAACAAGATGCTGTGCTAGATAGTGTATGCTACAACAGCAGCAAGAATACTCATCGCGAAGTATTGGAAGACACAAGAATTACCCACTTTGGAAGAATGGCAGATGAAGGTAATGGACTATATGGAATTGGCGGAAATGACCAGCAGAATCCGAAACCAGGGAGAAGAGTTGGTGGAGGAAGATTGGAAGAAATTTAAAGACTATTTACAGAAATATTATAAAATTAATGGATGTTAGAATGATGTTGGATTGAGGTTAAGGGGTTTTTAGTAACAACGGTACGAAGGAATATGCAAAAATGGAATGTTAACAGGTGAAAATTTAAAGGTATAATATATTAAGATCAAGATAAGGATAAAGTAAAGAGGGAAAGGATTTGCTGAATAAATAAATTGAATTGGAATACAAGGAGGGGAGGTGTGGGGAGGTCCGGGAAACAAGCAAATGCAAGATCCGTTACGAAAAATTGAATTGTTTTTAACTGTTTTTTCTTTATTCTTTTTTGTATTTTTTTTCTTTTTGGAAAGTTATGGAAAATCTTAATAAAAATATTATAAAAAAAAAATAGATAGATCCGTCTGATTTCTTTACTCCTATTCCAGCGCACATGGAGTCGTTTGGAATCCTGATTTTCCAGGGTTTCAAAATACATGAAAACCTCCTCTATGAATACAGAAGGCTTCCTTGCTACTGACATTCTCGCTTGCATTTGTGCCTGTTCAGCTGAGCCACATCACAATGTCTGAACAAGACTTTGGTTGATGTATCAGCTTCTATGAAAGAAAGAGTTCGAAGACACCCTTGCTAGCAACAAGCAACTACTGCCTTTAAAGAGATCAGTTCCACTTTATGATCCATTCAAAGTCCTTTTGTATCTGTGTTCTTGGATGAAATTTTTAAAAATAGGCCATATATTCGGATCATCTGTTTAACAAGTTCCGGAAGGAATAAGGTTTAACTTTCAGATGCTTGAGAAATGTTTTGTTATGTAAAGGGATGGCTAAGGGGGGCGGGGACGAATGCCTCACACCAAGATTTGTATGACAGAACATTTGCTTTTCATTCAACAGTAGAGAAAGGGAATAAAACTGTTCAGTTCCTTTCCCCCCCCCAAAAAAAAAACCAGGGGTGGGGAACCAGTGGCCCTCCAGATAGAAGTGACAACTTCTCGAGAAAATGGGGGGGGGGGCATGCAATGCCCTGACATCACGTGTGCAATTTCCTGATGTTGCATGCGCAACATTGCGAGGAGCCAGGGTGCGGAGCCAAATGCCCTCTGAACATTGAAGGAGCGTAGCCCCCTTAAAGAAGAAAACATTTTGGGTTGCTTTGGTCCCCAGGAAGAAGAACAGTTTGGATTTGATATCCCGCCTTTCACTCCCTTTAAGGAGTCTCAAAGCGGCTAACATTCTCCTTTCCCTTCCTCCCCCACAACAAACACTCTGTGAGGTGAGTGGGGCTGAGAAACTTCAGAGAAGTGTGACTGGCCCAAGGTCACCCAGCAGCTGCGTGTGGAGGAGCGGAGACACGAACCCGGTTCCCCAGATTACAAGACTACCGCTCTCAACCACTACACCACACTGGCTCTCAATTCCTCCAGATGTTGCTGGATTAGTTTCCATAATCCCTGCCCTAAAAGCATTACTGTACTGTCCAAACATGCACAATGTGAATCTGTTTCCCATGGTGGACCTCGCCTGTTTCATACTACAAGTCTCCTTTTGAATTTTGCCAACACTTCTTTTAACCTTGCTGTACTATATGACAAGGGACACAGGTGGCGCTGTGGGTTAAACCACAGAGCCTAGGACTTGCCAATCAGAAGATTGGCGGTTCGAATCCCCGTGACGGGGTGAGCTCCCATTGCTCGGTCCCTGCTCCTACCAACCAAGCAGTTCAAAAGCATGTCAAAGTGCAAGTAGATAAATAGGTACCACTCTGGTGGGAAGGTAAACGCCATTTCCGTGCTCTGCCAGAAGCGGCTTAGTCATGCTGACCACATGACCCGCAAGCTGTACGCCGCCTCCCTTGGCCAATAAAGCGAGATGAGTGCTGCAACCCCAGAGTCGGTCACGACTGGACCTAATGGTCAGGGGTCCTTTACTATATGACAATGCAAAAGACAGTGTTAAGAGCAAATTAGCTGGACATTTGGGGATGAAATCTTAAAGAGGGATAAATAGCTTTATTTGTTTCTTGAAATAGTTCAACCACAAAATTTATATCAAAATCTTTATTTGCAAGTGGTCCAGGATAAAGGGGGGGGGGTAGGAATCCATCACCACCTGAAAACGAACAATGTTTCATTCATATTCAGATATAAAAACTCTAAAGTTGCTAGGCTATCCGTTCCATTTAGACAAGCTAAGAAGGAAATAAAAGAGACCTACTTTTTATATCTTTGTTTTTTAACCTGCAGAATTAGAGGTGACTAGATGGTATTCAATATATAGAATGGCTTGTCTGGCAGCTGAATGGAGGCTCTTGTTACCTTTAATCTTGAACTTCGACTTGACCTAAGCCAGTATCAAGTGATACCAGTTTACCATCTGTCCTTGGTCAGCCCGATGGAAGACTTCAAAGGGTAGATTTAATAGCATATAGCTTGGCCTTGATGTAGAGGCTGTATCTGTTCTTACTTACTGAACAATAAAACCCTGTATTTAGTTTCCCATCAACAGATGGAAGGCCAGCCCCTCACTCCATTTCGTTGCCCCATCTGGATGCCTTAGAAGTAACAGAAAATGGAAGTCGAGGCCACTGAAATGCCCTGGTCAAATCCAGAGAGTGAGAAGGGGAACACCAAGGAGACTGAGGGCTGTGCTGGGTCATGGCAAATTAAATACATTCCAGGCAGCCCTAAGCAATTGTCAAAACTAAATCAATATTGGCTCCAGGATAATGGCAGCGAAATCAGATGATGTATTGATGGGAATGCCCTGAAAAGCATTTTGCCACGATCCAGGTGCACCACCATTTTAAATTGGTCGAAACTCTCCCGTAAGGCACAATATTTATTTCTCTCAAAAGAAGGACACAGCTCTCAGGAGACACAATACCTCAAGGACTGTCTCTCCCTATATAAACTGACTCTGCGTCCATCATCTGAGGCCCTTCTTCATGTGCCTCCTCTATATGAGGTCCAGAGGGTGGCAACACGGCCTTCTCTGTAGTGGCTCCCCGCTTGTGGAATGCTCTCCTCAGGGAGGTTCGCCTGGTGCCTTCATTATATATCTTTAGACACCAAGCAAAAATGTTCACCTTCAACCAGGCCTTGGGCTGATGAATATTTTACAGCCTTTCAATATTCTGATGAATATTCCACAGCCTTTTAAATGTGATTGTGGGAAAGGGTGTTATTGTTTTGTTGCTTCTGATTTGACCATGTATTTGTGATTTTATCCTGTGATTTTCATCTTGTGAACTACCCTGATATCTTTTTGATGAAGTGCAGTATCTAAAACCTAATAAATATACAGTGGCACCTCGAGTTAAGAACTTAATTCGTTCTGGAGGTCCGTTCTTAACCTGAAACTGTTCTTAACCTGAGGTACCACTTTAGCTAATGGGGCCTCCCGCTTCCGCCGCACGATTTCTGTTCTCATCCTGAAGCAAAGTTCTTAACCCGAGGTACTATTTCTGGGTTAGCGGAGTCTGTAACCTGAAGCGTATGTAACCTGAAGCACCTGTAACCCGAGGTACCACTGTACATATTTATAAATCGGTGTTTGACTAAATTTTAAAATCAGCCTCTCCCTCTCTTCTGAACTTGCTGTTTTTGACACCAGTGCTGTTTTTCTAGAAAAAGAGGTGCCGGAACTCACCATGAATGCCTCCCTTGTTCTCCTATAATGGCAATGGCACCCAGTTGAGAGGTGCCAGAACTGAGTTCCAGCAAGTTCCGGCTGGGGAAAAAAATCCCTGCCCATACCTATTGCATGATTACCTGGTGGGAGTTCTCTGGCACAAGAGGTGATGATGGTGCTAAGAAAGGGCTTGAAATCTACTTGTAGTCTCAGTGGCTTTGCGGAACATTAATGGTCAGAGGCAACATGCCACTGAGTGCCATTCGCTGGAGAGAGATAGAGGGAGAGGGCTTTGGCATTCAAGCCCTCCTTGTGAGTTTATTAGAGGCATCTGATTGGCCACTAGTTTAGGATGCTAAACTACATGGATCTCAGACTGATCCAGTGGGGCTCTTTTTGCGTCCGCATCCCATGCCAACCTTCTGGCTCCACCTCTCATTAGCCACAGCCAGCATGCCTAGTGGTCAGCAACCATTGTGGGAGTTGCAGTCCAACACCATCTGCAGAATGACAGGCTCCCCATCCCTGCACTAGCTGGGATGCCCTGGTTATCTCCCGCTTGGACTACTAGAATGTGCTCTATGTGGGGCTACCTTTGAAGGCGACTTGGAAACTACAACTAATCCAGAATGCGGCAGCCAGACTGCTGACTGGGAGCTGCTGCCGGGACCACAAAACACCGGTCCTGAAAGACCTACAGTGGCTCCCAGTACGTTTCTGAGCAGAATTCAAAGTGTTGGTGCTGACCTTTAAAGGTGCATCTCTATCCCCATTGTTCAGCTTAGACACTGAAATTCATCTCTGAGTGGTTCCCTCACTGCAAGAAGTGAAGCTACAGGGAACCAGGCAGAAGGCCTTCTCAGTAGCCCACTCTGTGGAACGCCCTCCCACCAGATGTCAAGGAGATGAGTAACTATATAACTAGATACCTGAATGCAGCCCTGTAAAGGGAAGCTTTTTAAAATGTTTTATTATGTTTTTCATATATGTTCGAAGCCGCCCAGAGTGGCTGGGGCAACCCGGTCAGATGGGTGGGGTACAAATAATAAATTACAGTGGTACCCCGCAAGACGAATGCCTCGGAAGACGAAAAACCCGCTAGACGAAAGGGTTTTTCATTTTCTGAGGTGCTTCGCAAGACAGATTTTCAGCCCTGCCTCTCCTGTCATGGCGACAGTTGCAAACTCGCTTCCCCGCTCCTCCGGCTCCCTCCCACCTTCCTGCTGACGGCTCCTCTGGCTCCCTCCCACCTTCCAGCCGACCTTCCGACCTTCCGGCTGCCTCGCGCAGCTGCCCACCGCCCTCGCGCGCTCCTCTGAGAGAGCCATTGCCACCAGCAGCCAGCGCTGCAGCCGGAGTCGCGCTCCTGAGCCCCGCCGCCCTCCAGCAGCCGCGCCGCGCGGTGGCCACAAGGCGCGGGTGAGTCCAAGGACCGGCTGCGGCAACTGCCCTGCTTCTCTCCACCCCTCCCCGCCGTGGTGCTTCGCAAGACGAAAAAAGCTCTATGAAAAAACTCGCGGAACGAATTAATTTCGTCTTGCGAGGCACCACTGTATTATTATTACTAGTACTACTAGCTGGAGTTCCTGCAGGCACTGAGTACGAAATAGCCACCTGGAGCCCTGTCTTTCTCGAGCTGTGTAGGCAAAGCAGTTTTGCACAACGTACAACAATGCTTTGCTTCCGCAACCAACGGAGGAATGTTTTCCATGTGAAACAATATTTAAGATTAAGAAAAAAATCACAATAATAAAACACAGGCCAATGACAACAAGGTCAACTTTATTATCCTCTGCAGCAGAAAGCAATGGAAAGGTAAAGATGGAACACTTTACCATGCATAGCAATTATTCGGCTTGATTACCTCCTGCCCACCAGCACGGAATGTACACTTCCAGAGGTTACGTTTAACGTTGATAGATCTAGAAATGCTGGATATTGCCGTTCCCTTCCCTCAAAATGCTGCTACATCTGTGGGAAGCTATTTGCCAGCAATCTAATTTCCCCCCCGCAATTTGAAGAAATGTAGCACAATATTTATTTTTGTTTCCTCTCAAAAGAAAGGAGAGAGAGAGAGAGAAAGTAGAGTACAGCTATTTTATTAGCATTGAAAACAAAGCACCTTCCATTTGAAACCTAACTTAGATAAACAGCTGAAAAACGTTGTGCTTTTATATGCTATTATGCTCAATAATATTATTGGTTATGCCTTTTTTATATTTTTTTGTAATATATTGAGGAACTTGCCGATGTTTGTTCTCTCTCTTTGCCCAGACAAATGAATTCCTCGCAGCCATAATAATACTTCAAAAAGCTGCCAAATGAAGAACTGGTTGGGTGTAGTGTAGTGGTTACAGACTGCTGGACTAGGTACAAGGTAAAAGGTAAAGGACCCCTGGACGGTTAAGTCCAGTCAAAGGCGACTATGCAGTTGCGGCGCTCATCTAGCTTTTCAGGCCAAGGGAGCTGGCGTTTGTCCTGGTCATGTGGCCAACATGACTAAACCGCTTCTGGCACAACAGGACACCGTGACAGAAGCCAGAGAGAACAGAAACGCCATTTACCTTCCCTCTGCAGTGGTACCTATTTATCTACTTGCACTGGTGTGCTTTCAATCTGCTCGGTTGGCAGAAGCTGGGGCAGAACAATGGTAGTTCACCCCATCGCGGAGATTCGAACCACCGACCTTCCGATCGGCAAGCCTTAGAGACTCAGTGGTTTGGACCACAGCAAATCCCCAGTCACTGCCTCTCAGCCTAACCTACCTCACAAGGTGGTTGTAGGATAACACTGGGGAGTGTAAGTCACCTGGAGCTCCTTGGAGGAAAAGTAGGATATAATAACAATTAAAAAACAACAGCAAATTAAATGATTGAATGGGAAGGAAACAACACACCTCCCTACCTACCCAGGCTTGCTCTACCTGACTGACATCTGATGCCCTTTTAAATGTGTTGTGGGAGGGGCGTTATTGGTTTGTTGTTGTTCCTGTCTCTATTATGTATGTTGTATTTTTTTATCTTGTATTTTTATGTTACTAACTGCTCTGAGATCTACAGTGTTACCTCAGGTTAAGTACTCAATTTGTTCCGGAGGTCCGTACTTAACCTGAAACTGTTCTTAACCTGAAGCACCACTTTAGCTAATGGGGCCTTCTGCTGCCGCCGCGCTGCTGGAGCACGATTTCTGTTCTCATCCTGAAGCAAAGTTCTTAACCTGAAGCACTATTTCTGGGTTAGCAGAGTCTGTAACCTGAAGCGTATGTAACCTGAAGCGTATGTAACCTGAGGTGCCACTGTACGGATGAAGGGCGGCATACAAATTGAATAAATAATAGAGAGGAGCAGCCAGTTTTTTCCAGGGCTGCCTCTACCAATATTGAATACCGATGGCTGAGGAGCAAAGAAGGAGAGTGAACCATTAGGCAGACTGAGGCAGGTGCTGGGTGTTGAACACAGCAGTGAGATGGTACAAGACAGAGCAACGTTGGCCAAGTGGCCTCCACTGTGCTCCCCAATCTAATCTGCTGCCTTCAAGTACCCCCCTAACGGATGCTGGGTCCTCACTGGTGTCGAAGTAAGATTCAGCTGCCAGCTTGGTTGGCTTCTCTATACAGAACAGTGGCCAATGTCTTGAGATGACCTAGATTCCTATTTTGGACATTCAACAAGGTTTCAAAAGCTCGGGAGCCCCTATCCAGGCCAGCCTTGTTTACCATCAAGGTGTAAGTCGCTTTGGAAGGGGGGGCTCCCAACTTCTGCAGGCTCTGCGCACATCTCATATGCAAGACCCACACCCCAGCTGACGCTTTAATTCAAATGAGAGGACCCTGGAGTCTTCAAATGCATCTATTGGCAACCCAGGGAATTTCTCTTTCTCCACCCCCCGCCCCCACTCCCTCTCTCTCAGTACATCACACTTCAAGCCAATTGCAGAGTTTAAGCTTGATTGCAGAGTTTAAAGCTATCTGGAACAGGCATTCCCAAGTGATTCCGGGCACTTTGCAATCGGTGACACGAGGAGTATCAAAGCAAGGCACGAACATCAGGCCAGGAGACTGACTGCTTCAAATGACACTCCAGCCTCCCAACAGGAGCGAGTAGGCAATGCTATGGAAATGTAGCTAATTGCAGCTTTTGTCATTTGCCAGTCCCCTTTTAGCCCGCAATAGTTTCATTTCAGTAATTGACTTCCACGCGCTACTTACAAATGCTCGTGTTTGCAGGTGGAATCTCAGAGTGATAGGAGCACGTGACGCAGCCTGGTCACGCATAGAGTTAGGAAGAGATTTCCAGCATTTCAATATTCAGGCAGTATTAACCCAAAGCGATCCGTCCATGCAAGGGAAAGCGGGCATGAAGCCAGACACTGTGTAGGGCTACGTGAGATGAAAATAAGGCATCCTAAGTCAACAGGAAAGCAAAACCCCAAATACTGACAGCCTGGAATGTTTAGTCAAACTTGCATTGGTCGATTTTAATAAAGAATAAAATAATTTCAAGATGTAACCCACAAATCAGACCTATGCTGTGTGAGTTCCCCCAATGAGTTTGCATTCAAACTGGCCAGAACAAGATTCTAGTAGTTTCTGGCTTTCTTTCATTGAGCAATTTGGTGAAAATGTTGCCTGTATATTTTGGGGTGTGTGGGGCATTAGGGGAGGAGGAGTACCTCTGGTGGGGGATGCATCATGCTCCTTCTGGGGTAGTTTCTCCACCTTTGGTCTGCATCCTGCCCTCAGATCTCACCTGCGGCTCCTAAAAGCTGTCAGCATGCGACAGCAGCCACACCCCAGGATCAGCTTCGACTGGCCAGCTAAACCAGGTGAAGGTAGCTGATGGGTCTCAAACCCTTAGAGCGTTAGGGACTTCCCCTGTATATGAAGATAGGCTACAGTGGATTGGGCAAACGAGACCGATAGTGGTTCCAGCTGTCAAGATGGCAGTTTCTGCACATGCTGTAGAGGGATGTGAGGGCCACACGGAGCCCACCATCAGCCCATCTAGGAGAAGAAAAACTCTGATCCTAAACCTCCACCGCCTTGCAGGCTATCCCCAGGAGAAGAAAAGGCTAAGGAGGAAACCCTACACAAATCCAGAGCCGAGTCCCTAAGACAGTTGGATTGTGACATGTACACCTCCTTCAAGCAACACCTGCAGCCAAGCTCTGCTTTCCTTTGGACCACATTAGAGAGGCCAAGAAGCAGGTCTTGTCATCTGGGCAGCCAAGAACCTCCATACACATTGCCCAGGCTAATGCATCTGTTTGACTTCACCCCCTGGTCACCCACTGTGAGAAGAAATGGATGAACAGGTGGTTGATTGGCCTGATCCAGTAGGCTCTTATGTTCATATGAGCTAAGGACAGAATATTTCTTCTTTCAAGAAAACAAAAAAGGCAAGGAAGGGGCAAATAAAATAGCAGATGAAGATGGGGACCCCTTTCCTTCCCCCCCCCCTCTCTCGCACAGGGCATTTGAAATGGGTCAGTCCTAGGATCATGAACATAAACATATTTACTGGGGCATAAATTCTATTGATTAAGATTGCACTGATTTCCAATCCATTTCTCCCATGTCATTAGCAGTGGATGAAGGAGGGGAGAAAAGACTGTGAAGCAGGAGTGCGTGAACTGTGGCCCTCCAGATGTTGTTGGACTCCTGCTCCCATCGATCGCAGCCAGCAGGGCCATCAGTCACACATAATGGCAGTTGCAGCACAACATCTGCAGGGCCTCAGGTTCCCCTACCCTGTTGCAAAGGAACGGCCTCCAGAACAAAACCCAAATGCTCTGGTCTGCCAAAGCGGCAGCCATGTGCAGAAGGGCTTCTGGGCACAGCTGAAAAAGACGCTGCATTATGATGCACATCCATGCACCGCTGAACTGGCTGGATGCACCCATTGTCTGGAGTTGTCTCAGTTGGGACAGAGGTCTTTAATTAAGGAAGTTGCATCCGCTGACTGCAAGCTGGTATAAGCTTCCTCTTTGGCTTCCTGGCAGGGTGTTTCGCAAAGTAATCTCTGCAAGATTTACCGTCCCACCAGAAGGTGCTTCGGATGTTTGTGCTAACCGTTTTGATCAACTAGATGAAACAGAGGGAAAACCATCATTCCTCCGATTAAAAAATAAATAATAAAATCAAAACAAGACTCCAAGTGGAGAATTAGCTAGTAGAGCCTTGACACCTCCACCTCAGCTGCTGCCCCCCTCTCTCCCCCTCCCTCCATCCCTCCCCCCATCTCTGAACATCTTTGGTTTCCAAAACTAACAGTGCAATCTTTTGCATGCTTATACTTGCAAAGGGACACAGGTGGTGCTGTGGTCTAAACCACTGAGCCTCTTAGGCTTGCTGATCAGAAGGTCGGCTGTTCGAATCCCCGCAATGGGGTGAGCTCCCGTTGCTCTGTTCCAGCTCCTGCCAACCTAGCAGTTCGAAAGCATGCCAATGCAAGTAGATAAATAGGTACCACTGCAGCGGAAAGGTAAACGTTTTCGTGTGCTCTGGCATGCACCAGAAGCGGTTTAGTCATGCTGGCCACATGACTTGGAAAGCTGTCTGTGGACAAACGCCAGCTCCCTCGGCCTAAAAGCGAGATGAGTCGCCTTTGACTAGACTTAACCGTCCAGGGGTCCTTTACCTTTGCCTTTTTACCTTATATGACAAGGTCTTCTCCATTCACTTCTCCATGCAATCCTTTGCATGCTTATACTTGCAAGCAAGTTCCACTGTGTTTATTGGGACTTACTCCCAGGTACATATGCATGGGATTACAGACTAAGCCTGTGGACTCTCTGGCCACATCTGCACCATATATTTAAAGCACTATTATACCTCTTTAACAATCATGGCCTTCCTGCAAAGAATTCTTGGAACTGTAGTTTGTTAAGGATGCAGAGAGTTGGTAGAGAACGCTATTCCCCTCACAGAGCTACAATTCCCAGGGTGGTTTAACGATCAAGCCCTCCTACCAGGGAACTGTAGCTCTGTGATCTACTAAAAACTTTCAGGACCCTCAGCCAACCATCGTTCCCAGGATTTTCTGGTGAAAACCATGACTGCTTAAAATGGTATAATAGTGCTTTAGACATGTGGTGAGAATTTGGCCTCTATGCGTTTCCCACTCAGAGCAACGTGGAAGGCATCCCTTCCAAAATTTCTACTGAAGTCTGGCATTGCGAGAGCTGCAAACATAAGCACTGGCTGCCATATATTGCCTTTTTGCTTTAATAGCCTTTTAACCAACTTTCTTAATGGACTGAATACAATTTAGATATGGAACTTGGCTAAAACGTAGCTTCAATTGGCTATTAAAATTTAAGAGCCAACTAAGACAGCTAATTACAAAAAAAAAATAAGAGAGAGAAAGAAAAAGAGCTCCGGTGATAATGCTAAGCAGAATTAGTAATAGCAAATGACAGTCTGTCTAGTCTTATTCCCAAAGGGAAGCGGAATTCTTAACTGAGAAGTCAAGCAAACAATGTGAAAACCCCTCCCCACTACCACTACCACCAAAAAAACCCCATCCCTTAATTATATTACTGGTGTTATGGCATCCCAAATCTGGCAGCTTTTTGGGGCAAACCATGTTAGCATATCGGCAGGGGTGGGCTGCCAAAGCTATTCAATTCTGGGCTGTCAGATTCTTAAGAGATTAGATATACACACACTCATTTAAGAATTATTACTGGGGGAATGGGAGCAAAGAGAGATTAAAATGAAACCATCAGACCAGCAGAGTATTGGGTGTGTGTGTGTGTTTTAAGAGAGAGAGATGGAAAGGACAGAACCCAACTCCTTATGCCTATAATTAAATCAAAGTCTCCCCTCCAGATATTTTAGAGAGGGAGGGGACCAAAGTACACGAGGATCTGCCTGCTGAATGTTTTGGCACCACGAAGCGTTGTACGATTCATTATCAATACCCTCATTACACCATCAGCTGAAGTGCATACTAGTTCTCCTGTGAAGATTTATCATGTATGGTGGCTACTTTGAAAGGGGTGGGGGAAGAGAAGATGGGGGAGGGGGAACCCCACGTAGGTAGTGGAGTCTTTAACATTCCCGACTCAAGTGTCTCCCTGCTGTGCCTGTAAATGTCAGTCCGGTTTTTTCACGGCTGTGCGCACAGATTAGAAACAGCAGGAGAGCTCGGGAGTATGACTACAATACCGGTAAGGACTCTTGTCTTCATGGCAGTGCTCAAGTGATTCTTGGAATGCAGGACCCTGCTGTTTTCTAATATTTACACACAACTGGAGTCATCAAGAGCAGTAAATGCAGTCTATAAGGAAGCTTGCTTCCTTTGTGTAAGGGACTTTACATTCAAATCAGGACGCCCCAAGTGCTGCCGCCCTCCTTCAGCTCCCTCCCACCCTACAGACAACAGGACAGGGCAATACTTTTTAACCATGTCGTCATAGCAATGCGCTTCCTATCTTCTCCCTGGTTCTTTAAAACACCAGGCAGCAGTTCCTAAGGAACACCTCTCCTTAACGCCGTGGGGTTTTCGTTGGGCAAACAAACTTCTTGCTTTCCAACACCCCCCCCCCCCAATTGTCTTATCTCCCTCCATCTCTCCACTCTTGGATCTGAGGACATTTTTGGAAACTTGGTCAGTTCTGCCATCCTCAAGTCACTGCAAGCCCTGCTCCCGAATGTCAGTCCTCACTCTCTTGCTGCCCCTTTGGCCTGGAACTGCTTCCCAGAGACACTTTCATGCAAACAAGCTCCATTAATTCCTTCAGCTCCGTTCCTGGACTTTCCAGGGACGCATAGGAAGAACCAATACCAAAATGGACCAAACTAAAGTGCCTGGGATTAAAATGACTGCATATCCTTCCTGTTCGTTCTGGCCTTGGTCTGCTCCCCACCCCACAAACTTCTTCTGTGGCTTAAACTGTAAACTCCTTCGGCACAGATTTGTCAAACCTGCTGCTAGTATACCCCTAGCCATGTAAGTATGTACATCAGGCACAGGGAACCTTTCTGAGACTGCGCACTGCATTACCACCTGAGTAATCTTCCAGGGGCCACATGCCAGTGTTGTGCAGGGCCAGAGGTAAAAATGGCAGAAGAGCTGAGAATTTTTTCTTTGCCCAGTAGGCTTGTTTAGACACACACACAGGAAACCCCGAGGCACCAACGGAGATCAAGGGCACATTCCAGCCAGGAGAAAACACCCAAGGAGAATAAGAGCTGGGGAAGGGTTAAAATCAGAGGGCCAGAATCAGAGTTCCCTTGCAAGAGGGATTGACTCCTAAACCACCTTGAGAACTGTTTTTCTGTGAGGGGAATAGGGGTCTGCTAACCACTCTCAGCCCCCATAACTGCAGTGTCCAGCGTCTTGTAGTGGCAGCCATAACCACTAAATGTGGTATGATACTGCTTTAAATGTATAGTGCAGATGGGGCCTTAGTGGGACATTGTTGTTGTTTTTGTTGTTGTACCACCCTTCGTCAGAGGAACATGGGGCAGTTTACAATATAAAAACCACAAAACATAACAAGCCAAACAATAACTCCTCCTCCAAAAATAAATTTATCAGTTCTTCCAATTATTATTTTTTAGTTTGTTTTGGTTTTTTACCGTGCGTGGGAGGTGCTAGTTGGTGCTTCTATTTGTTTTACGGGTTGCAGCTTTGACCTCTGTATTTTTGTTCTTGTTTTCTGTGAACAGCAGCACATAAGTTACCCTAAATAAATGCATATTGCCAGTCTTTTCTTGAGCTAGCAATTGCAATCGCACCCCAGTCGGAAGCACATTTATCTTGCATGTACAGCACCTGGATCCCAACACAGCTTGCACCCGAACACACTTCCACTTCAGCCTCAGGTTTCATTTAAACAGAGACCAGAATTGGGACTTTATTTTTATTCAAGTTTGACATAAACTAAACAGTTAAATGAGCAGGTGCAAAAACAGCCATTCAAGATTTTTGAAAACTTCTGTACTAGTATTAAAACTGTACATAAAAAAACTTAAAAATACCCCTTTTCCAGTTTCAGCTACAAAATGCAGTGCCGCATTGTGACTGCCTATAGGCTAAACACATACAGAAAAAGGGAAAAGCCCATGATTACTGGAAAAAGAAGAGTAACTAGTAAAAAGCAGCAAGCACTCATCATTTAGACTTTCCTATTTCTGGGTCCTCTTCCTGGGGGTCAAGGTTTTCTTGGCTTTGGGAGCGGTCTTCAGTGCCTTGGGTTTCGTGGCTCCTGCCTCTACAGTTGTTAAAAACAAAAACAATTTAGAGGTTAGCAATAACGACTACGGTAAGGTGGTCAGGATACAATCAGAACGTTTTATATTAACAAAGGAAAATCCACGTGAATTTGCTACTCATTTAGACCAGACATTTAAAAAAGAAAAAAGGAAAGGAAACCCAACCTGCTCACATCAGCTTTAGGACACTCTTGAACCCCACAAAATTAATTTATAGCAGTAAAAATCGTATAAGTAGTTTATAGTATTTTGAGCTATACAAACTAACTAGTCTGAAATGGCAGCCTATGGGCAGTACCTAGTCCTCTATGCGATTTCATCTGGCCCCTGTTAAGATTCCTGGATAGTGATCCCTGTGTGTCTACACTGCCAAAGGAGAGGACTATGTGAAGGCAGCTCTTAGGCACACAATGGGTCCTTTCCTCTATTCCTGAGTCCAGTGTTTGGGGAGCATTCACTTCCTACAGTCCTGACACCAAGAGCATTTCCCCAAGCATCCACAGGAGCTGCCAAGGCCCCGGGGTTAGGGAGGGGAAGGATAAAAAGGTGGGAAAGAAATATATTCCGGCTTCAAGTGAGGAGGGAGGTGCCTCAGGTTAGCCCCCTATCTTTGCATGAACCCCACCTCTAAAATGAATACTTTCCATGTATGCTCCTGTACTGTAATATTGGTGATAACACTGTAAATGCATGTAGAATGGTCTCACAGCAGATCCACAGCCACGGACCTGCAGCTGTATAGATAGGTGTTCACACACAGAGTTCTTTATTTGCTGTTGTTGCAGCACCCCTTCCCTCCCAGCCGCTCGTCTTATGTCTTCAGAGATCAATAAAAATACCCCACGACTGTTTAGAAATCTGAGTTGCAGGTAGGGCAGGGAGAAAAGAGGTGTTTGGCTAACGACAATGAATCCTCAATATATATTTGCAAGCGTGTAAGTCCCTCTCTGTGAGAAATTGATGCTCCAGCGAGGGAAATACATTTGGGGTAAAGCAAGGGCAGTTTTGGATAGTGGTGCCTTAGCAGGTAAAGAAGGAGCAGAGGTGATTCTTGCATTGGTTGTTCTCGCTGATATTCCATTGTCTAAATCACTTTGAAAACACAGAGATCTCTCACCTTGCCTGCTGTCAGATCTGATCTGTGTATTCCAAGACTTTTCAGGGCACAAATATGACTGCAAATGAGATCCATGTGCCAGTTAAGTAGAGTGCAGTCAGTTCTCCCTTCTGCTACTCCTATCATCCTCATATCCAAACTTGCTCGAAAATGAGCAAATCAGCTTCACATCCAACAGTGAAACTTAAACAAGGGAAATGAATTGGGGAGATTTCATATTTCTAAGGAGGACACAGAAGGCAAGGTCCAGAAACAACTAATGTTTCTCAGTACAAAAAAAAAAAAGATAAAAGAAGCATACAAACACTCATGCAGCTTTAACTAGGGAGCAGTAGGCAAACATCTCTAGTATCTAGTAAGAGCTGGAACGGTCTCCCTCAGACTCTTCTTCCTTGGAGTTTTTTAAGCAAAGGTTGGATGGCCATCTGTCATGGATGCTTTAGCTGAGATTCCTGCATTGCAGGGGGTTGGACTAGATGACCCTTGGAATCTCTTCTAACTCTACAATTCTACAATCTCAATGATTTATTATTTTTTTATATGTGTTGTAAGCCACCCAGAGTGGCTGAGGAAACCGAGCTAGATGGGTGGGGTATAAATAATAAAACTACAATGGTACCTCTGGTTACGAATGCTTCTGGTTGCATATGTCTCGGGTTATGAGCTCCGCTAACCTGGAAGTAGCTGCTCCTGGTTGCGACCTTTGCCCCAGGATGCAAGTGGAAATTGTGCACAAGAGGCACGCATGCAACGGGACGCCCCATTGCTGAAAGTGTGCCTCAGGTTAAGAACAGTTACCGGTTACGAACGGACGTCCAGAACGGATTTAGTTCGTAACCGGAGGTGGTGTTGTTGTTTAGTCGTTTAGTCATGTCCGACTCTTCGTGACCCCATGGACCAGAGCACGCCAGGCACTCCTGTCTTCCACTGCCTCCCGCAGTTTGGCCAAACTCATGCTGGTAGCTTCGAGAACACTGTCCAACCATCTCTTCCTCTGTCGTCCCCTTCTCCTTGTGCCCTCCATCTTTCCCAACATCAGGGGCTTTTCCAGGGAGTCTTCTCTTCTCATGAGGTGGCCAAAGTACTGGAGCCTCAGCTTCATGATCTGTCCTTCCAGTGAGCACTCAGGACTGATTTCCTTAAGAATGGATAGGTTTGATCTTCTTGCAGTCCATGGGACTCTCAAGAGTCTCCTCCAGCACCATAATTCAAAAGCATCAATTATTTGGCCTTATTTATGGTCCAAACCTACACTCAATATGCCAGCAAGTTTGGAAAACTCAGCAGTGGCCAGAAGATTGGAGAAGGTCAGTCTACATCCCAATCCCAAAGAAGGGCAGTGCTAAAGAATGCTCCAACTACCGCACAATTGCACTCATTTCACACGCTAGCAAGGTTATGCTTAAAATTCTTCAAGGAAGGCTCAAGCAGTATGTGGATCGAGAACTCCCAGAAGTGCAAGCTGGATTTAGAAGAGGCAGGGGAACCAGAGACCAAATTGCAAACATGCGCTGGATTATGGAGAAAGCTAGAGAGTTCCAGAAAGACATCTACTTCTGCTTCATTGACTATGCAAAAGCCTTTGACTGTGTCGATCACAGCAAACTATGGCAAGTTCTTAAAGAAATGGGAGTGCCTGATCACCTCATCTGTCTCCTGAGAAATCTCTATGTGGGACAAGAAGCTACAGTTAGAACTGGATATGGAACAACTGATTGGTTCAAAATTGGGAAAGGAGTACGACAAGGCTGTATTTTGTCTCCCTGCTTATTTAACTTATATGCAGAATTCATCATGCGAAAGGCCGGGCTGGATGAATCCCTAGCCGGAATTAAGATTGCTGGAAGAAATATCAACAACCTCAGATATGCAGATGACACAACCTTGATGGCAGAAAGTGAGGAGGAATTAAAAAACCTTTTATTGAGGGTGAAAGAGGAGAGCACAAAATATGGTCTGAAGCTCAACATCAAAAAAACAAAGATCATGGCCACTGGTCCCATCACCTCCTGGCAAATAGAAGGGGAGGAAATGGAGGCAGTGAGAGATTTTACTTTCTTGGGCTCCATGATCACTGCAGATGGTGACAGCAGCCACGAAATTAAGAGACGCCTGCTACTTGGGAGGAAAGCAATGGTAAACCTAGATAGCATTTTAAAAAGTAGAGACATCACCTTGCCAACAAAGGTCCGTATAGTAAAAGCTATGGTTTTCCCAGTAGTGATGTATGGAAGTGAGAGCTGGACCATAAAGAAGGCTGATCGCCGAAGAATTGACGCTTTTGAATTATGGTGCTGGAGGAGACTCTTGAGAGTCCCATGGACTGCAAGAAGATCAAACGCATCCATTCTTAAGGAAATCAGCCCTGAGTGCTCACTGGAAGGACAGATTGTGAAGCTGAGGCTCCAATACTTTGGCCACCTCATGAGAAGAGAAGACTCACTGGAAAAGACCCTGATGTTGGGAAAGATGGAGGGCACAAGGAGAAGAGGACGACAGAGGACGAGATGGTTAGACAGTGTTCTCGAAGCTACAAACATGAATCTGACCAAACTGCAGGTGGCAGTGGAAGACAGGAGTGCCTGGCGTGCTCTGGTCCATGGGGTCACGAAGAGTCGGACACGACTGAACGACTAAACAACAACAACAACATGGTCCAAACCGGAGGTACCACTGTATTATTATTATTATTATTATTATTATTATTATTATTATTGACACATAAAACATGCACTATGAAAAGTCAAAATCTTATACTTCCCACTAACAATTGCCTCCACCTCAATTGAAGGCCAAGCTCACATATATTAACAGCAAACTCCTTATCCTGATGTTGGATCCTCATGTCGCCAAAAGGACACCATCCACACAAAATTACGAGACATCGGCAGGCTTGGAGTAACTCCAAGGTGTTCAGAAGGACAAAAAATAATAATAATCTGGGAGATCTCAAATGCAGGAGCCCAGTGATGACTGACTTTGCTTGGTAGACAAGGAATGCCAATTGGCTCTTGGGAGTGAGGGAATGGAAATTGAGGGGAAAGCGAAATGGGACACAGCATCCTGGAATAAGGAGAGCTGGACCTGAGAAGGAGCACCACACACTTTTATGTTGAAATTCCCACTGCAACCTCAGACATCTGAAAAGGATACATGGGAGAAATGCCAGCCATATTTCAAGAAATTTAAAACAGGAGATGGGGTACCAAGACCAATTCTCAACACCACGTGATTGGTTTGTTACTGGGAACAGAAAATAAAGAAATTGCAGCTGTGCAAAGTTGTATTGCTGGAGAAACACCATGGAAAATATACGTCATATGGCTGGGAAATCCTACACTGAGAGATTAGCCAACAGCTTAACAGGGAAAAAAACAGACCAGATAGTGTGTGGGGTCTCTAACTGAAAAAGGCTCATAATGGATTAGAGGCCCTGGACACCGAGGGCCCAATTCAGGCTTGAAAAGCGGAATGGCGCTGAAAGAACGTGCGCTCAGGGCCATAAAAATGGAAAACTTGCAAGTTAAGACTTCAGTGCTGGGCAAACTGGATACAAGCCGCTGCATGTATGGATGAGCAGTATATGCTAACAAAAAGGCTGCATCCGTTATGTAGAGAAGCAAGTTTCACATAGTTTCAAGTACTGTACATCGTGTGGACAAGGGTAATCTAGTGGAAGACATACTTGGAAATTCCCTCCCCATCTAAATTCTCCTCTCCCCTGCCCCATTACCACCACTCCAAAGTAGTAAAAGGAGGACGCCAGTCACTTTGAGAGACATCTTTACATTTACCAGCTCAAGAGGGCCATATCACTACACTAACCATGCAAAAGCATTTTTCTTTCACAAAGGTTTTCGCTGCGTTAGACCCCTTTTCTCTGCAACCTATACCTTGTACTGTCTCTACCTTCTACACTGCTAAAGAACCTCTCTAAACCCCTCTCTGTTAATTCTCTCTCTACCCCAGAGCATACATATTCTTCCTTTTGCATGTCACCTCTCTGTTTCTCCTTTTTCCTCATTAATTCTCTTCCTTCTTGCTTACTTCTTCCAGGGTCCAGAGGCACAAGCTCATGAATCTTTCGCTCTGCTAGCCATTCACACACATGCGGAACTTCAAGGCCAAGACATTGTTATTAATGGATTTGTTTATACACCGCTTAATTGTAAAGGGGGAAAATGCTGAAGCCACACACTCTTCACACTGATTTCCCATAAAGCAGGACAAGTGGGGTGGCTGTTTAAAGCACATCAGGAGCAGGGTGGAGAGGAATGTCAAATCCTTCCCTTGCCTATGTTTCACACCCTAAACAACTTCACTTCACACACTTGATGGCGCCCTCCCATCAGATGTCAAGGAAATAAACAACTACCTGACTTTTAGAAGGCATCTGAAGGCAGCCCTGTTTAGGGAAGTTTTTAATGTCTGATGTTTCATTGTGTTTTTAATATTCTGTTGGGAGCCGCCCAGAGTGGCTGAGGAAACCCTGCCAGATGGGCAGGCTATAAATAATATGATTTGTTGTTGTTGTTGTTGTTGTTGTTGTTGTTGTTGTTGTTATTCCACCAACAGGGATCCATTGCAGAAAAGGCCCGTTCTCATGTTGCCACCCTCTGGACCTCTCATGGAGGAGGCACACGAGAAAGGACCTCAGACGACCATCACAGAGTCTGGGTCAGTTTATATGGGGATTGAGGAATTCCATTCCTCTGAAGTACCTCCTCCACCCCAAAAATAACCAAGCAGAAAGTTTTTGAAAGCTTTTTTTTTTTAAAAAAAAAACCCCACTTCTCTGACCCACCCACCCCCAAACTAAGCTAAACAATCCACAACTTAATTATAATAGTTTCATGTTTAACAGAAGGTGACAGATTCATTTTAAAGCTGGGTTTTCCTCTTAACACGTTTCCACGTGTTAATAAAAGCTCAAAATAAATAAAAAGTTCCAAACAATTTTTTTAAAAAACCCAAACACACACAAAAACCAAGCAATGGATTTCATCCGTCCCAGAGCAGGCGATACCAGGCTGGATAAGAGTAACAGACTGGGTGGAAGTCGAGTCCATTGAGTTATGCATACACCATGCATCTTCACTTGGAAATGGTATCACCTGCACCGATGCCTGTCTCTTAAGGATAGGCTCAGTAGCGGAAGGTGTGTGGGCTCTGAAATCTAACCTCTGGCATTTCCTGCTAAAAAGATCTTGGTTGACAGGGCTGGCAAGTCTTGCTTTCAAAAGTTCTGCTGCTGCACGTAGCCTGGGTCGTAAGCTACCAATTATGCCAAAGCAGCACCAAGGTTCTTTTTCAGTCTATCTGGATAACTCCCTTTTCTTAAAGTAGCTCCACTCACTGTTGAATACGCTGGTGGCTGCGGCGGCTGCTGCTAGCCTCTGGCTGTAACCTGCTGTGATGAATTGGTCCTGGGGAGCGAGCACTTCCTGACAGTGAATTGGACAAGATAGGGGAGGATGAAAATGAGAACAGAGAGGAAAATAAAAGGCGGGGAAAGGGGCTGGGGACTACAACCAACCACAACCATCCGTTTTATATGCTGGGCCAAAAGCATATTTCGCGTTTGCTGCAGATAGACAACTGACAACCTTACATTCCCCAGGCTGCCCAGTATAAAAGAGTGACATTTATTGCAAAACTTAATGCTTTTTTATTTTCAGCAAAATGAAAGATCTATGACAAATACCAATGGGGTACTTACTAGAGGTAGCACGTCTTCTGCTTTTGATGTTTTTCGCATCTTCTACAGCTGTTTTGTCGTTGTCTTCATCAGCAGAGGCTGGCCCTGATGCAGCAGCTGCTTTTCTTTTCGTCTATCCCCGAACAAAACAAGAAACAAAGCCACACTTTATACAAAGCAGAAAAGTGCATGCAGACAAGTTAAATCACAAAATGATGGTGCACTGTAGTAAACTGTTTGGCATGTTTCTCCATCTTTGCCCTTGTGTGAGTAACCAGATCAAAAGCCCGTAAGAGGGATAGTATTTTGTCATAATTAACACACCATGGTTTTCATTCCCTCATTTTGAAAGTTTTTGGGGTTTTTTAAATGAGCTTCCTATGCAAACCCATAGTCTGTTGGAGAACAAGGTTGTAGTCGCAATACATCAAATGCTGTATCATTAAAATGCATGTGGATTGCATTCAGAGACAAGGGTATTCCGCCAGCCACAGACTAGAAAATGAACTTTGCGGGATTCCTGAGTAACTGAGCTCAAATGTTTATTTTAAAGTTTCTTGTCTTTGAGATCACAGGGGACAAACTACACAATTTTTACAATACGTGGACAGCGTCAGCTAGGAATGCACAAGAACTCTGATTTTTGCAAACTGCTATACAAAATGAGCAGACCTGCACCTCTCGGACCAATACAGTATGTGCATTGGAACTTTGCTATGCACCTGAATTCACATTTCTCCAAATGGCACGACACAGTTCTCAGCTAATTCAAAGTATGTGTTATGAACACGTTTTGAGAGAAAATGCATACGTTTAATATTTGTAAGGATTTCTTTCTTTCTTTTCTTTTTAAATGCAAATTAATGCAGAAAGAGAACTTAATCGTGTGGGGAACATGTTCAAGTGACACGGATCAGAAAGAGACAGATTCCTTCCTTCCTCATCATGGGAACTGAGCCTGAAAAAATGTCTCTCCTTTATCTCTCCCCACCCCCTTGCCACATCACCCTATGGGAAGACCTGGTTCTCAACCAAAGATACATCAGGTTAGACATATTCTAAAAACAACAGAGCATGCAAAATACTTTAAAATAAATCGGGTGTCTCTCTTTTCCCATCACCCCCCCTTTTTTTTGCAATGAATGTCGACAAGCCAATACGTTTTGCCAGACACACAAACACATCTTCACCCATAAGCATAAAAATAACTGCGAAAGTTCAGCCTGCTTTTGGGGGGTAAGTTTGACAAACGTGTAGCTTTACTGAAATAGCTGCTGAAGTGCTTGCAACCTCACATAGCTGATGAGAGAAGGGGAGAGTGCATTACATCTTTCCAAAGTGTTGCTTCATGATTACCATCTAAACCCTGCTGGGCTGAACAGATTGGTTCGATAATTACATACAATAACTGCAGTGGGCAGGTAACCCTCAGCTGGCACAGGGCAGCTCCCCTGTGAGAACTTCCATATGCAAACTGCACTGATGGAGTGCATTAGGTACATCTTTCCTGCCGGTGCACAGGCCTGATTAACGCCAACCAAGACTCCAAGGTTAGCATGTCAGCAGATTTGTGATGCATTAGGCAGGAATAAACACAGACACTTTTGTTCGTTCTGACCAAAATTAAGGAGGAATATTTCACCACTGTATTGCTTTTATATTCAGGATATAAACGCATTCCTCCTGGTTGCACCGAGGAGAGATTTTTAAAAGGCTCATTGTGAAAACAGATATCCAATACTTCCCACACAAAAAGCAAAAGGACATTTATCTTGTTTCCAAGCTTATTCAATAAAAAAAGGGATTTCTTAATCTTGATGCAGGTGAGTTACATGGCAAGAGAAGTCAGGCATCATTCTCTGACAGAGGCAACACCCATGTTTGATGCAGAGTGCAAGGCAAACTATGAATCACTAATTCATATTTATTTCACTTCAAATGTTTCCTAACAGTTATCGAGTGCCATCAATGGGCCCATCACCGAGCATAAGACATGCCCCACGGCTTGAGTAGTTTACAGGAACAATAATGGATGCTTTCACTGCGCCACAATGAGGATAACTTCTCTTTCAGCAGGAGCTAACGGAACCCATGCAAATATTAAAGTAACATCATCCATTACATATGAAAGTGAATTAGATTCAAGCCAAGTTGGAAACAATGGCTCATTAATAAATCGCAGAACTAGAATCATTTTAAAATTTATAGTAGAGGAGAAAATGTAGATCTCTTAGCGCGAAAGAATTTCAATTAAGGTAGGCGGCAGATGTTGCCGCTGTTTCACAATACTGGCCATTCTGATATGTCATATATACCCTAGCACAAACTGGATTAAAGTTCACCCAACAGTTTAACATTTGAGAAGCCTACCATGCTATATGCATACTTACTCAAGATGCAGGTCCCACTGTGATCAGTGCAGCCTACTCCCTAATAAGTGTGTTTAGGATGCAAATTATGAAATAGCAGAAGAGGAGTCTACACATTTAAATATAGTTCTCAACTGAATTTCATTTTTAGGAAGGGATAACAACAGCTCATCTTAGAGTTGTCTGAGGTCCAATTAATATGCAAGACTGTCTCATCTTCTAATCAAAGTTAGATTGAAAGTGCTTATTAACTTCACACACTCCTCCCTCTTTCAATCTAGCAATAGGTCCAACTTTGGGTTTGGAGCAAACCATGCTTAGCATAAAATAGTGCCATGCAAGGAAGCCCGAGGTGATACTTTTAGAAGCCACTTTGACACTCAGGACTTGCATGCAATTCGACACCATGCTGAGGAAGCATACAAAGTACCATCTGGTCCAACTAAATTGGATCAATTTCAATTACTACAGCCCACGAATATCCTTGCAGGAGTCTGAGTGACCACACATGGCTCATCAGGGGGATTGATGGGACAAGAGGGATTAACATCAAGACTTTGGAAACTTAGCGTTATGCGATGTTAGCTGCTTCCAACACTTTCTCCTCTATTCTAAAAATAGTCATGCATTACCAAAGATTCCTGCATTGCAGGGGGTTGAACTAGTTGACTCTCAGGGTCCCTTCCAACTCTATAATTCTTCGATTGCTTTTTAAAAAAAGTGCTGTTAGATTTATCAATCCTTCCTTCCCCTGACGCGCATAACAGTCTGTCTCATCTGAAAAGTAGTCTTATAACAATAAGCAAAGTGTATTTTCCCACCTATAAATGCTGTTTGACTTGATAATGACAAGTGTTTACTGGAAGTACTTCATAATTCAGAATACCATGATCATTTCTTCAGATTAACTGAAAGTTATTTTTTACCAGTCAGAAACAGGACAATTTTTCTTCTAGGAATTTTTCTTCTAGGAAACTAAGCTTCTGAGAGAGAGCTTATCCACGCTTATCTTTTGCCCTGCTCTTTCCAGCCACACTTCCGCACTTTAAAGCTCGCTGTCCGAGCACCCTTTTTCTTTGCTCTGGATCTTCCCCCATGAAAACACAGTATTTAAAGCTGAATTGGAACAAACGTTAATTGGGGTTTTTGTGGGGAGGGCTCCGGAGCAAAAAAAAAAAAAAGTGGGGATGCTCAGACATGAAGCTATAAAATGCAGACTGTGCCTGGAAAGAGCAGAGAAAAGGTGTGTGTGGATAGACCCCAGAATGGGAAGTGTAAAAATCAGTGCTGAGCTAGGAACAAAATCCAGATCAAGCTGCACTTTGAAATCCAGTCGAGACAACTGCTAAATGCTGAAAGTCCCTTCGTACACTGTCCTTTACAAGGATCATGTCGATCTCACACGCCAATCATAAGTAAACTAATAAATCAATTATGAAATGGCTAACACAGCCTGCAGGCATAATAGTGTGATCATGTGATCAGCAGGCTCTTTGAGAATATGAGTTTTCACTCAGAAAAAGAGGTTCTAGTTCTTAGGATGGCAAGGCTGCGTGCCAAGATGTTGATCCTATAAATTCTCAAAAAGGAGAGCAAGGAAAGAAAAGGTGCAAAGCAAACTATGTTACTAACCAACTTTTTATTTATAGCTACGAGTCTTAGTTTTGTAATAAAGTTGGCAGCCTGGCAAAGCGTGAATGGAAAGTATTTTTTGCCTAACTTGTTACATCCTGTTGGTTCTTGACCTCTGAAATGGCATTCTTCTGGATAAGCTATCTGAGTTTGGGACAAGTTTATGGAGATGTAAGGCTCATAGTCATGATGGCTGTGTTCTACCTCCAGCACTATTAACTGGGACTGAGAGCTGTGATCACATTACAACTGTACTTTGCCAGCTACACAGTGGTGTCTTCCTGTTTTAGTTTTAATGTCATATGACCTTTCCGTAAGCCATCTTGGGAATTTGATGATCAGCACGGTACAAATCTCTAAAAGTGAATAAATATTCATCAGCTCTTCAAGAGATTATCTCTATTTTTTAACCCAGTGCTGCTGTGAAGCATGGCACATCTATTCTAAAATGAGTTAGGAAGAAAAAAAAGTTTTGGATTTGTGTATATATTTATATTCATTCATTCATTCATTCATTACATTTAGATCCTGCATTTTCTCCGCGAGTTTTTCCTCCTCCCCTCTTTTTCATCTTCACAACAATCTTGTGAGGTGGGTTAGGCTGGAAGACAGTCACTGGCAAGTGGGGATTTGTACCCTGATCGTCAAGATCCTAGTTCAAAACTAACCATTATACTATGAACGGTCCTAGTCCAAAACTAACAGCTAGACTATGAATCCGTTCAACTACATTATGTGCAATTCTCCCACCCGCTTACGGATACGTTACCATACCAAACAAGTGAATGCTGATTGGATTCACGATTCCCACCAAGCTAAATGCCAAGATAAACCAATTGAACAATTCTAGAGAGAGTAGGGTTGAGTGCATTAATATATTAATTGGTTCAATTAACTAAAGTGTGGCTTTTTTACCTGAATTGTAAATCAGAGCACTTCCCTTTCAAAGATCCTCAGCACAGAGAACGCTTTTTAAATCTATATACAGCTCTCGATTCAGGCAAGGCATTTGAAGATTATCTTTCAGAATACAATTTCCCAGTTTGGGGAAAGGAAAAGGAAACTTACAAATAGCATACAACCATCACCTGTATTTAAAGTCAACTTAGACGGAAAGATCAACAACATGATCCCAAAGATATTTACTTGGATGCAAGACCAATTATTTCAGTGCAACTTATAGCTTCAATTAACTAAACATCAATAGGCTAACAACCTGAATCATAGACAAAAATCAATTGCCAGGGTGGGGGTTGAGGGGGATGAGAAGAGAGTCACCAGCTAAGATTAATTATTGTTTGATTGAGGCTTTATTCTCCAACTGCCTGTTTCAATGCAAGAGCAATCACATCAATTTACACTGAAGGAGGCACAAAAAGTGATGGGTCCCAGATATTTATTTAGGTAGATTTATATCCCACCCTTCTGTTGCAGGAAATTGGTAGTATCAGATGAAAAGGGTCTTACAGCACTGCTACAAGATGGGCTGTGCACAACTGCTGCATTAGTGCAGCAAAACATCCAGTGCAGTTAAGTCAGGGCCACGCAAATCCAAATGCAGTATTTGCTTTCAACATTTTAATGCATTTCATAGAGATCTGCTAGTGTATAGCTTCTGCTATTGTTTGGCTCAGGCAACAGAAGCCAATTGATTGCCTGTCCTTAGCAATATTCCCTTGAAGTCTCTGGAATAATGATTTCTTGTTCCGGAACATACGTTATGTGAACGGAATGGAAAGATAACAGCTTCTTCTCTAAACTATCCATTTTTTAGTCCACTTCAAATTTCTCTCCTCTTCGTTAAAATATGGTTCAACTGAAAGATTAAGAAACTCTAGCTTTTAAACATATAGGCTACACCAGTCAACATGTCAAGCACGATCTATTAATTTCAAGTATGCTAATGAACATTGTAGACAGTGCTTCCTGGTGACAGGACTTCAGTATACAATACTGTTAATTCCACAATTACTGCTATGACTATTCCCATATATATTTCAGGCTGTACTAGCCGACAAATCAATATTGTTTTGCAGTAAACCCCTGGATGGTTTAGTCCAGTCAAACCTGGCTATGGGGTGTGGTGCTCATCTCGCTTCAGGCTGAGGGAGCCAGCGTTTGTCCACAGACAGCTTTCCGGGTCATGTGGCCAGCATGACTAAACTGCTTCTGGCACAACGGGACACCGTGATGGAAACCAGAGTGCACAGAAACACCATTTACCTTCCCACTGCAGCGGTACCTATTTATCTACTCGCGCTGGTATGCTTTCGAACTGCTATGTTGGCAGAAGCTGGCAGGGTGTATGGGGTGTTAGAGGAGGAGGAGTACTTCTGGTAGCAGACACATCATGCTCCTTCTGTTATAGGTTGTTGACTTTTGGTCCCTACCCTGCACTCAGCTCCCACTTGTGGCTCCTAGTAGCTGTCAGCTCATGACAGCAGCCACACCCTGAGAAATGGCACACCCGAACCATCATCCTATTGGCACATCCCATTGGTTGAAGCATTCCAGCGCTCAGTCTAGTACTATCACTTCATCCTTCTCTTCAGTCGGTTGCTCTGAGCGCAGCCATTTGGTGCCAATGCTTTCCTTCTTATCCAACTTCCTTTTACAGCTCTTGCTTTCTGGGTCATCAGCATTAGCTGAAAAACCTTCCTCAGTCTCAACTATCAGTACATCATCATCTTGAGCTGTGGGTGCTGATTCCTGTATATACACAGCAGCCTTCAAATAAATCTTACACTTGAATCATAAATAATGTGATTTCATGACATCTCTGTCAATACATATATTCGCTGAAGGTTTTTCCTGTTTATGAATAACAAAGCAGTCAAATATGCTTTTGCAAAGAGATGGACTCTAAAGAGGAAAAGAAGAAAGTGACCTCTCTTTCTTTCTCTGCCTCTGCCTCTGCCTCTCTCTCTCTCTCTCTCTCTCACACACACACACACACACACACACAAACACACACTTGTAGATAAGAGTTCTGTTCAGAACTACAGGCATTAAAATCAGCATTTATACAGAGTTCATATGAAAAATATTGAAATACACACATTTGGTGCATCAATGTTTTACCCATGGGATACAACCAAGTAAATATCCATCACAGAAATGTATCACTACGACAAACCCAAAATCCCACTTCTAATCTTTTTAATTACTGTTCATGAACAGCATTATGCTAGTACTCAGTAATTATATTCTGATCAAATAGCCTGGTGTCCAATACCATGCTTATGGATAAAATTCTGGTAAGTAAAATATTGGATATTATATAGAAGTACAGTGGTACCTCGGGTTACATACGCTTCAGGTTACAGACTCCGCTAACCCAGAAATAGTACCTTGGGTTAAGAACTTTGCTTCAGGATGAGAACAGAAATCGTGCGGCGGCAGCGGGAGGCCCCATTAGCTAAAGTGGTGCTTCAGGTTAAGAACAGTTTCAGGTTAAGAACGGACCTCCAGAACGAATTAAGTTCTTAACCCGAGGTACCACTGTAGACTGAATGCTTGGTTTACATGCCATTACAGGAGTAACACATCTGGTGGTTTATCTGTAGAACAGTCTCTCTCGCTGTTCAGCTATCACGTCAATTAAATATTTGATAGCCTACAGCAGGGATGGGGAATTTGTAGCCTTCTGGATGCCCCAAACAGTACAGTCTACATTCAGAGATAGTGAGAGCTGTAGTCAGCATTATCTGCGGGACCACAGGTTCTCCATACCTGAGCCACACAAGGACTTCCTGCGTGAAAACTGTATCTACCATGTTGAAATGCACAAAAAAAGAAAACCTTCTGGGTAGACACCAGCCAAGATCCAAATAGCTTTTTCCTAGCTTTCACATGAGTTCCAAGGAGACTTGGGTGGATGTGTGTTTTTCCACTTCAGCCCCTTACACTGTGTGAAGTGGCATTTCAACAGCAGTTTGTGATGTGGCACAGAGGTCTCCATAAAAGAGAAGGAAAAAAACCTCCCAGTGGCGCACGTGTAAGCTCTTGGGCAAGGCTAAAGTAGCTCTTTGGACTCAGGCCAGTGACAATAAGATGGAACAAGCCTTTTGCTCATGAAATATAGTCAAGTCTCAAGTGTGCATTTGTTCCCTTTCGTCTTCCAGTCTGGATTTCACCTACGTGACACCCATTTCCAACAGCACTCACTCGCTTTCCAACTGAAAAGAAGAGGCATTAAATACTGATCTGAATTAAAAAATAAAGACCTTAAGTGCAGGCTTTGCTGGAATGTCTCCATTCTCTGAAACATCCAAGTCCAGTATACCATCATCCTTCTGACCAATGTCCTTGAGACCCCGAAGAAGTATTTCCCGTAGCTGCTCGTATGGTGGTTTCTCAGCATAAGTCAGAGACATCACCGTTTCCATGTATTTGGCTATTTCATCTGAAATAAACAATAGGTGTCTATCTAAGGAGATTGAATTATACTGCAAAGACATTCTAAAGTGATTCACCTAGAAAATTCACACAATTCTATGCTACCGCTCAGCCATGGCTATTGTGCAGAATCTGATTTCAAGGGTTTACTCGGAGTAGGACTTACGCTGAATATCACCCTTCGTCATGAAAAAGCCATCCTAGCATTTCAGTAAGAAAGCACTACAAACAACCCTGCAATTTTACTTTGGAAGGAGGCGTTTACAAAATACACTAGTCTTGCTCAGGAGTGTTTATTTCAATGAAAATAGACTTCAGCCCAATGACTTACACTTTCTAAGTTCAATTCGTTCAGGAGTTTTTAAACTTCCCGGAAATTATATCACATTTTCCAGTATTTTAGACATAAAGTGCTTGTTTTGTCTGCAGGCACAAATACACACATCTCTCCAGCAAGCAAAAATTGTCATGATCTGAAAGCCAGACATGTTTCATGTGTGTTGCACGCTATGACTGAAGAATCTGCATCCTTCTGGCATCCCAAATCCCGCTGGTGGTCTATATGGGAACGCTAAATGATCTTAATAGCTGTGAATTTTGCCCCCCTGCATTTAAAAGAAAAAATATTTCCTTGCAAGCCAATCCTTTCATCCTGCAATTTCATGACAACCTCAACTATATTTCCAAAATGCAAAATGTACAAATATGTAGCAAGTTGTTCAAGGGTTTGTTTTAACTTTGTTTGGAAAATGAGTACCAGAAGCTCTTCAAAAACAAGCAGATCCTGGACACTTTTTGTTTCAACAAAACCCCTTTGAATTCTTTTTTTATAATTCTTGTAAAAAATTTTTTTACAAAAGTTTCATTATGGGTTAATATGAAAATTGAATCTTCTTACCTGGTTTATCTTTTTTAGAGAAACACTCACTCATCAAGTCGGCAATATTATCTGTATACCTGACGGGGGGGGGGGGGGAAGCAGACAAGTTATGTTTAAGAGATCAGCAGCTAGTATTTTTGGTGAATTTTCTCCCTTAGGTAAATAAGTGTGTATCAACACAATGATGAGAGTAAAAATGGGGCAAATCCGTTAAATTTTAAAATTGTACTTCAGTACTGAATAAAATATCTCATTTTCTAATATAGTACAATCTCATTTAGTAACGTTTGCTCAAAATATACAGGCAATCAAAACTGTGGATGAATGAAAAGATTATTGCATTATATTTTTGATGGATGTGTTACTATATCATGAAATTCCCAGAGAATCATGCATGTATATCAAACAGGAAAGCCAGGGCCTTTAATTAGACCAACCTGTGTTGGGAAATTAGAGAAAGTCAGAACTTTCAAACAGAAATAATAGGCAAATTGAAATTACACTGACGTGAGAGGCTGGAAACATTTTCAGAGCTGAGGGCCACATTTCCCCAGCGGAATGCTGTGAAGAGGCCCCACACCAGCAGATCTTCTTCCAGAGGATGGACTTGCAACCACACACTTTGCACAACAGCTAAGCCCCTTTCCCTCCCCACAGATGGTTGAGACAGGACCCAGAGAGCTAGATGAAATCTGGCTGTGGGTTGCAGCCAACCCACAGGTTCCTCATTCCAGCTATGCAGAACTGTAATTCACGAAAGCTAGGGCTAAGCTGCTGCTAGCAAATGAGGAACACTGTGGTAATGATTTAGCATCTAGGTTATTTCAGGGCAGCTTGTTCAAAAACAGATCTGAGCCCAACGTTAATAAAACTATGGTCATGCTAATCACGTCAGGAATCTGTTGCAAACTAAGAGAGATGTGGAATGAGTAGGTAGTATGTACTCATTGCCTAGAAATTTTCAGCAGTAACAGATTATACTACTGTGCCCTTGTTTGCAGTTTCTGGCTACCAAGGCCCCATCAGACTATTGCAAAAAGAAGAAGAAGAAGAAGAGTTTGGATTTGATATCCCGCCTTTCACTCCCTTTAAGGAGTCTCAAAGCGGCTAACATTCTCCTTTCCCTTCCTCCCCCACAACAAACACTCTGTGAGGTGAGTGGGGCTGAGAGACTGTGACTGGCCCAAGGTCACCCAGCAGCTGCAGGTGGAGGAGCGGAGACGCGAACCCGGTTACCCAGATTACGTGACTACCGCTCTTAACCACTACACCACAAAAAAACAGCAGTGCACAGGTGGGTGCATTTAATGAGATTCCTAAGTTTGGATGATATGTGCAATGAGAATGATGAAAAGTGGATGGTGAGCTACTTGTTCAACAGCTACACTTTCCATTTGCTGCATGTTCAGTATGTTCACCTGTCAGGGTTGGCCCGCCCATAAGGCGGATGCCTCAGGGCAGCAGGCTCCTGTGGGGGGCGGTGCCGCTGTGCACCTGCTGCTCACTGCTGCCAGATGCTCGGCACCTCCTCCTGCTCCTTTGCCACTGCAGCCACGTGCCACTGTCTTGGCCACACCCCTGCAGCCTGCCCGCTGCTGCACCTCCTTGACCACCACCCAGGGAAGCCTCAGTGCGCTGGCAGAAGCGAGGGGCTGTGGAAGAGGAGGGGGGTGGGGAGTAGACAGGAGGGGTTGCCTCAAGTGGCAAAATGTCCTGGGCCAGCCCTGTCATCTGTTTTCTTTTATGTAAAATGAGGAATACCATAATCAATGTGAATACCTTATCGTATTATTTAAAGAAGGGCTTTTCATTCAGTTAGGTGAGTATTGGAAAATAGAGTAATCTCATTCCTTTTGGGTAGTCAAGCCGAAACATCTGACTAAAATTTTGAATTTGGGGGCCTCGCTATCAGCCGAGCTGAAAGATTACTATTTTGAATAAGACAAAATTGTTTTTGAAAATTAAAAATAAAAGTTTTACCTAATTTTTGAGTCTTTGACATAATTGGGGTCTTTCAGATTGTCTTCCCAAGGGAGTTTACCACAAAGCCAACAGATCATACAATAACCCAGAATTTCCAAGTCACCACGCCTTGATGGAGCTGCAAACAAAACAGAGCATTAACTTCACAGTTATGTTTTATAGTCAATTTAAAGATATACAGATGATTTATAAATCATCTGATTTATAAATTTATAAATCAAGTTTGGGAACTATAAAATATTTTCTTAAGAATCGAAAAGGAGCCATCAATGTACTGTCACAGGGTCATTCAAAACTGATGGACGGGATCTCTTTGGAATGTGTGGAACATCGGCAAAGATTTGGCATGGTACTATTGGTCACAGGCCTACAGGCGCTCATAGTTCAGGGTCTTCTAAGGGTGGATCATTATTCCAGTGTCATCAGTGAATAGAGAGGTGAGGTATGGAGAGTCCCCAGTTGCGGTTCTGCCTGGTTGGAGATTAAATGGTGCAGGGAGAAGAGGTGTGTAATTGATGAGGTTTCTAAGTGGTGTCAGAGATTACTATGGCTGGGATCCAAACAGCTACTTTAGTGGTACCCAAGGATTTGCACCTGTCCAGTGGGGTTTCTTTTAGAACAGAAAATCCCATGCTGTCTCACAAATTGCTTTTGAGACTATCCTCAGCAGCATGACAAGAATGGGGAGCCACTCATTGCATTAGCACAAGTCCAAAACCTCTTTGGGTTCAACATTTTCAAGATCCTGAACCTAGTAAACTTAGAAGAGGCACAGTGACCCATGCCACACTTCCTGATGGGGCCCTTTTTAGTTTTAATTATTATTATTTTTACCATTGATCTCTGACTGTGGACAGCACGAGAATGACACCAACCCCCGGAATTGTACTTTTAAAACTTCTGTCTTACGAGAAGAAATGCAACAATGTGCCATTGCTCTCACCACTGTAACGTACCAATGCAACTCATCATCTGAAAATCAATCAAGATTGCTTTAAAAAGCCTGGATCTAAAGAACATATATGCATGCATGGAAGAATGGAAAGCAATGCCTCCAAGGCAGTTTTCCACCATATGCACCTTCCCAGACACTGAGATCATCCTCGTGTGCCTGCTCCACGAGACGTCTGGAAGGTGGCAACACGAGAACAGGCATTTTCTGCAAGGGCTCCTCAGTTGTGCTCTCCCCAGGGAGGTTCGGCTGGCACCTTCCTTACACACCTTTAGGCGCCAGGTGAAAACATGCCTCTTTAACCAGGCTTTTGGCTGACTGACATCCAATTCCCCTTTAAATGTGTTGTGGAAAGGGCGGGGAATTATTGGTTTGTTTTCGTTCTTACTTTTATTAAGGATTTTGTTTTTCGTATATTGTGATTTTATGTTGTGAACCGCCCTGAGGTCTACAGGTATAGGAAGGCATACACATTGTAATAATAATAATAATAGTAAGCAAGAGCTTTGCTTTTATCCATTGTTTTCAGCAGCAGTACCCACCTGAAGCCGAAAGCTTGTGAATTTAAAAACAGCTAACCTCTTCTGTACTTAGAAATCCTGCTTAGAAAAAAAGGAGCGCCCTGGCTATGTGAAAGTAGCTGGGTTCAGAATGTGCTTCGCATGCAGAGAGTCCTGGGTTCAAATCCTACCATTTCCAGACAGGGTTGGAAAAAGACTCCTGCATGAAACCCTGGGAATGCCCTGTCAGTCAGTATAGCCAACACTAAGCTAGATGGACCAACAGTCTGAATCACCATAAGGCTGCTTCCTCTCTCATCTTTGAATGTACATTCATCCATTCTTTACCATCTAAGATCTAAACATATTTTTTAAGAGCTAATATGTAAAAAAAAAAAAAAAGTAGTCTTGTTTTATATACTTGGCAATATGATAAAATATATTAATATTTGATTGGCCAAGTAAGACAATCTGTACAAAGATTTCAGCATGCAGATGTCCCGTTTGCAGACAATTTTGGTACAGTGGTACCTCCAGTTGTGGACAGGATCCGTTCCAGAGCTCCGGTCGAATCCCGAGGTTTCCGCAACCAGAGGGGCCGCTTCTGTGCATGCATGCATGGCTAAACACTTCTGGGTTTGCCGCTTTCGCAACCCGAAGTTTACATTACTACTACAATCTGGCTTGTAACATTGTTTCAAGTTATTCTGCTAATTATTCACAGCTTTGTTCCTACTGTGGGATTCTAAATTAATTTTTGATATGTAAGTGGGCTACTTTAGACCAGTATTTCAACATGGCCACATTTTCAAGCTCGTTACCTTGCATTCACAGCAACCACAAGAAACGTTATGCAAGAAGCAAAGCAAAACTACTTACCCACCCCCTTGTGAGCATCAATACTAGTAAATTCAAGAGTTCCATCATGACACCTCTTGGGATTCTCTTTATAATCTTTGTGGTTACCTTCCGGACAGTATCGATAGGCGAGGCCATAATCCACCAAGTACACCTATTAAAATTCCAATGCACCAAGACAAGCGTCATCCAAGAATTTATAAAGATGCTTTTACAATAATTTCAAAAATTCTCTTATCCTTCAGACTTCAAATGCTTAGGTTATACTTGAACAAACATCTACAAACTATTCATTTTTACTTATTGCTTTATTAAAGTCATTTATATACTGTCATTTATATATTTATATATTTATATACTGTCATTTACATATTTCTAAGCAATCCACATAAACATAAACCATGCAGAATATAAAATAATAAAAAATCATCATAAAACGGAACACTAGCTTCTACTGCCATGCATGTAAAGTTCAGCAAGGAGGTGCCTGTCTAATCTCAGTTGGGAGGAGAGCTCCATAGGTTTGGGCCCACAGCTCTGAACACATGGCTTCTAGCAGTTATGAGCCATGCCACCTGAGCTACAGGGGATCGCCAACAGAGACGTCACAAAAGATCTCAGTGATCAAGCTGGGATAGAAGGGATCAAGTGGTCCTTTGGATACTCTGGACCCATGTTGTTAAAGGCCTTGTAAATTAATACAAGAACCTTGAACCTGGCTGGGTAACATATGGGCAGCCGGTGCAAGTTTTTAAGCACCAGGGTTATGTGCAGGTTGCAATGGAACCACTGTAAATCAGTGCCTCCAATACCTATCCCAGAAAGCCACCCTTGTCAATTGTATCAAAAGTTGCAGGTGGTTTGAGATGCAGGAACAAAAGATGCATCCCGCCGTCCCTCAATCAATCCAGGTCATCTATCAGGGTGACCAAGGTTGGTTCAGTCAAAAATCCTAACCTGAACCCAGAATGAAATTGATCTAGCTAGTCCACATCTTCCAGGAATTTCTCCAATTGCTCTCTCCACTACCTTGCCTACGGAAGGGGCATTCATGACTGGGTGTGACTAATCATTGATTCCACGTACTCCAATATAACACAATCCCTAGTGAGATACTTGCTTTTTGTTGTTGTTTAAATAAAGGAAGAAACCAAGTTAAAGCAAGTCTACCTGTATGCTGTGTTTCTATCTAGAGCAGGGATGGGAAGACCAGTGGATTAAAACAACCTTGCAAATAAACCCACAAAAGTTACTAGCCTGCAACAACTTTTTGCTATCCTGCTGGGGACTGGCACAGGAAACTCTGTCTCTGCTGCAGCAGCCCGCTGTATTTCTATGATGGGCATGGAAGAGGGTTTTTTTCTCTTCTGGCAGCCTGCTTGGTTTCTATGGACACAAGGCAGGGAAGGAGCACTCCATCTCTCCTCCAACAGTCTGTTTGCTCACCTGTATGCAATTCTTTGTCACTTATGGCTACCAGGCTACTGCTTAAATGCAAGGCTGGGATTCCACTCCCAACATCTCTGGCCGTGCTGGCTGGGACTGATAGGAGTTAAAGTCCAACAACAATGGGAAGGCCACAGATTCCTGGTCTCTAATCTACAGCAATCCAATACAAGCTTTAAAACAACAGTGGGGGGGGGGGGGATATTTTAAACTATATAGGTAAATACTATATTGTCTTATAATCCTTGAAAAAGAAACATTTGGTTGGCTGCATGGATCTGACCAAATTGCTCCAGGTGAGCTGGTGGAGACCCGAAGGCTCCGATTTGCGTCAAGTCACCAAGATAAGTTTGATCTATAATTTCTTTTTTAAACCTATCACGAATGATCAGTAAGATGGTAAGTGCTTTCACTCAGTTACAGAAGACTCCTGCTCATTTTTTAACAAACCAGACACTACCCACTCAGATGGCAGAGGATGGTTTGCATCTGTTTGAGACTCACTAACTGGCACAGTGACTCCAGTCAGTATCAGTGCCATCTTCTTCCTTATAGCTTAAATGGAGAATGCTCTCCCTTCCTCCAATAGGACCAAGAGTTTTCTGCCCACTGGTTGAATACTTAATTTGATATTAAAGGATTTAACAAATTATTCAACCGTTTTTAATAATTATATTTTCATCCTACCTTTCGGACAAAAATATTGTCTCCCAAAGCAGCTCACATCAATGAAAAATTCAATACAGTCCTGGTGGGAGGCACTGTACATAAATTAAAATGAGACACAGGCCTTGACCTCAGGCTGGCAGACTAAAAAACACAAGACATCCAAGGGAAGAGAAGGGAGGGAATAGGTAGAGGATGGAGATCAGTTCGGCAATGCCAGAACAGCAGTGAACTTTAAATGGGTATGTTTATTAGATGAGGGCAGGAGCTGATCTTTCCTTGCTGACACTCTTGCTTGGGTATATATAAAAAAATATGCAATTGCCCAGTGACATTTAGACCTCTGGCCAGTTTAGTTCATATACATGTGGGTAGCAGACTAGTAAAGCTTTTTTAATTTTTTTTGTAGACTAGTAAGTGTCACAAATTCATTTGCATGGCTAGTTGGGCCACTTTAAAAAAAGTATAACATTCGCTTATTCCCTCCAAGATAAGCGCTCAAACAAGGGGAAATTATGGACTTTGTATGTGCATTTGCCAAACACTAAAGATGTAAAATAATAATAATAATAAAATTAGACAGCTACAGATATTTCTGTAAACCAATTGATTTGAACAATCAACATGTTAAAAATCAGGTTTTCCAAGTAACAGAACACTTATGCTTGATGGATTCTTCAAACAAAGGAAATAAAAAATTGACAAAGCAGACAGGCAAATGTAATTCACCGGTGTACTATATAATTTTAAACTTCCACCCCCAAATAGCTATTTGAAATTCATTTTGTATCGCAAGCATTCTCCTGAATATTATTCAGGGCAGAATAGCCAATTTGATCAACTGCCAGCAAAGTGAATAAAAAATGTACAACATTAACTAGATATAAATGTCAAGCAGAAATATTAATGCTGTACACATTCATAAAGGCAAGATTTCTGCTGAGGTTCACAGCAGCTCCATTAAAAAAAAAACAATAGGTTAAACAATGAAGAAAGAAAAAACCTGGAAGTTACCTGATGTGGAGCCTTGTAGCCCAGGAGAAGATTTGAGGCCTTGATGTCTCCATGCACATATTCATGTTCATGAATGTATTCTAAAACATCAAGCTAATAAAGACATAACAGAACAATTTCAGCATATATAAACCACACACAGCAGAGGGCAACTACTCTTTATAGGTTAACTTTAAAGCAAAGAAACTACATTAGATAGCATTAATAATACTTAATTTTCAACTTACTATTCTCAAGCCCAACAGTAATACTGTTTTGCGGGTAAAGTGCTTTCCTCTCTCTTCAAAAATCTTCTGGAGATCTTTCCCAAATCTGTCCATTACCATAAATCTGTAGCTTGTTTCAGAAAAAGAAAACATAGCCTTTAAGAAAATGCATACGAGATACCTTAATATATATATACCTTTTTAGTGCAAGTATTTTAAATTTTAGGTTGCTTTCCAGCAAGGGGGGGGGGGAGCCCCAAAGCAAAGTACAAAATGAATAAACATGCACATTTAACAACAGAAATTTAATATCTACTGTAGATACGTTAAATGTATTTATTTAAATTATGTAGCAACAAAAGATACACACAATAAGCCACTGAGAAGTCTAAACAGGAGGACAAATGGAACAGTGAAGGACTGTCAGAATAAGAAGAGCTAAGCGAGTTTCCTAAGGATGAACAGGGACAAGACTAGAGTGTTCCAGGGTCTGGTCTCCTGTCCCATGATAGCGGGTGAAAGAGATGCTGGTGGGGCAGAGGTCTGGGCCTCACCAAAATATCTTAGGAGGCAGGAATGATTGTGTGGAAGCAGATCGTCCATAAATACTATGATCTCAAACTGAAAATGTAATTCTTTCAAGCTGTGGACGTTGATCTGTTACAGCCAGTGGGGCACTGCCCCACCAAACTCAGCAAGATTCAATTGCAGAAACAGGAAGCTGTTGACTAAATGGGAAGGATCCTGCTCTGTGTCAAATGACAAGGCTGGGTCAGGCTGCTTCTCTCTCCTCTTCTACTTTTTTATTTAATAATTTGATGAATGGCTATTTCATAATTTCCATTTCTACGTACCATTCCTTCTATATTTTTGAATTGCTCACTTTAAAAACAAAAAACTGAAGGAGTTGAAAAAGCAAATCATGGTGGTGTTGAGCTGCTTTTCCAAAAAAATGCCCTATAATGCTTGTGAATATTCCATGCTCTGAGCAAAAGCTGGCTGTACAGGAAGCAATACATAATTGACTCATTTTTATTTTGCTTTGGGTCTGGCTGGTGCTAATGCCATGCAACGAGGTCAGAATGCCCTGATCCCACCGAGGACTCTATCTGGTTCACAGCCATCGAAAATGCACTTTTAACAGATTGCTTTAGTTTTCATTGCTTTTGAGCAGCAGGATACGGCATTTCAACGTTTTATTAAAAATGAAAACACCACTACGGAACGCACAGCACCCACCCACCCTTTCAGGGTGGTACTCATAACAAGCTGCTGCTGAAAGCTGAGGAACATTCAAGCAACTATTCCAAGGAAAGGAGTACTGGTCAGAAACCAGAAAGCAAAATTACGGAAAGCGTGGAGTGCACATGGGGGGGGGGGGGGCTTTTGTGACTCACACAGAAATAGAAGCTGTATTAGTTGACTGTGAAAAGTTGCTCCTAGAATCATAGAGATGGAAGGGACCACAAGAGTAATCTAGTCCAACCCCCTGCAATGCGGGAATCTCACCCAATGTGGGGCTCAAACAACATGACCCTGAGATTAAGAGTATCATGCTCTAATGACTGAGCTATATGTAAGGGTGTATCTTCAGAAGCCCTTGGGTTGGTTTTTTTAAAAAAAGAGCCACAAAAGATAGAGGGTTATAGACAAATTCAGTCTCTCCCTAAACATAAGGGCTCTTTGATCATGTAGAATCTTCTGTGAGCTGTCTGGGTGGGTGGTTTTTTTTTTCTTTTTCAAATGCCCCCTTTCTCCTGCAGCCTCTTGTGCTACTTCCCCAACCCTCTGGAGAAGACTTTGGGAGGTGCAGGAGGTTCTAGAAAGGAAGGGAGAATCAGATAAAATTGTATTTCCAGTAGTGACATAAGCTTCTACTCAGCGCCTTTTTTCTTAAAAAAAATGTTTCGGGGTACTCTCATTTTCCTACTCATATTGGCCTCAATGAGGCCAAACTTAGATTCACAAAAGGTTTAGGGGTATGCATACCCCTGCATCCCCCCAGAAAAAAAACCCAATGCTGCTACTACATTCAAGAGTTTCCCATCAAGTAGAGGGACACAACCGGATACAATTCAGGGAAAAAGTTCTAAAATTCATCTAACAATGGCTTTTGCATGCATCTGTCCGTACATATTTCCAATAACATTGATCTGTTCATCAGTAACATTAATTTAACTGAGTTTTAATTCTCTATATAGAATTTTTTCTCACATGGCAATTCCTCTGATATTTTCACATTGATCAACTTTTAAGTCTGAATGCTGACACAACACCAAAGGCCATCAGTTACTGAGATGTGCTAAGAATGTGAGAAACTCACACAGGGGGAGCAGTGGCTATGAAAAATCCTATAAACTCAAAAATAAGAAATGGTTTGTACCTTTTGCCGTTCTTTTGATGCAAGCCAGAACCCCAGTACTTGGGTACACCTAAGTATTTCAGTTTGTGAGAAGAAATCCATTTCTTAACTGAAACAAGAAAAAAGTTTCCAAATATGAATTGTTACAGCTTTCTGCAAAGCAATTATTGCCATATTTGTGTAAGGATGTGATTAGTTAAATCAGACAGAAGACAAAATTATGAACGCCTATGGATAAGTACTAAACATTTACTACTAACTCACTAAGGGGGCAATCTTATGGCAAGATCTGCCTAGTTGAAAAGATTAGGATGCAGCGGATCTCTGGCTCAACCAGTGCTAAGTCCCCAATCATGGATCAACTAAGGATATGCTCATATAACTTGCTCATCCCAGCTCGGCTAGCAGAGCCAAGGTCAGTATACCCAAAAAAGTGGCATTCTGGGGGCTGTACCAGACTGGGGGATGAGGGACTTAGGAGGGCTCCTAAGCCAAATCAGTTTGGTCATGTGACCTGGCGACCCAGAACAGAACACCTTTTTTGAGGCCTGTTTTCCATCTGCCAGGCTTAGGCAAAGCAGCAGCCCTGCCGCTGAATGGAGCTTGGATTTGGTATAACTTTAACTTGCACCAGCTTGCCTTATGCCAACCTTTTGGTGCATAGGATTGCTCCCTTAGTTACTAAGCATGTGATCTAATCAACACTAAGCATTTTAAGGCTCAACAGAATCATAGACTTGGAAGGGTGACTGGGAGCGGCCGCTGAGACCACATAACACCAGTCTTGACAGACCTACACTGGCTCCCAGTATGTTTCCAAGCACAATTCAAAGTGTTGGTGCTAACCTTTAAAGCCCTAAATGGCCTCGGCCCAGTATACCTGAAGAAACGTCCCCACCCCCATTGTTCTGCCCGGACACTGAGGTCCAGTGCCGAGGGCCTTCTGGCAGTTCCCTCGCTGTAAAAAGCCAAGTTACAGGCAGAGGTCCTTCTCGGTAGTGGCACCCACCCTGTGGAACACCCTCCCACCAGATGTCAAAGAGAAAAACAACTACCAGACTTTTAGAAGACATCTGAAGGCAGCCCTGTTTAGGGAAGCTTTTAATGTTTGACAGACTATTGTATTTTAATATTTTGCTGGAAGCCGCCCAGAGTGGCTGGGGAAACCCAGCCAGATGGGTGGGGTATAAATAATAAATTATTATTATTATTATTATTATTATTATTAACCACAAGGGTCATCTAGTCCAACCCGCTGCAGTGCAGAAGTCTTTTACGCAATGTGGGCCTCGTTCCCATGACCCTGAGATTAAGAGTCTCATGCTCTAACAACTGAGTTAGGCATGTGCTTAGGTCTCTCTCACTGAAATTAGTGGGATTTAAAAGGGCTCAACTTAGGAACTATCATTTATGCGTTCCACGAGTTTCTTTCCGCCTTCTTGGCAATTTTAATACAGCAAACATCTCGTCTCCTAGCAAATCCAAGCATATTATTTAATTAAAATTGCTTATGCTTTCTCCCCCCTTTGAACAGCCACCTTGCGCTACGAAAATTCCACTTTCCCCTTGGAAATTAGTGGCTGCAGCCTCAATGGGCTGTGACCTTCGAGCATAAAAAAGGACAAGAGAAAGTGTTCCAGTTCAGTAGGCCCTGTTTATAAACAATTACCTTCAATAACTATCCAACGCTGCACCATTATGAAGAAACATCCAGTTGTAATTAGGTATGCCCTTAAAGTTACCATTCAGAGTCCTCTGAGAACTATGGTTTTCGTTGCCCATGAATCATTAAATATATGATTACACCTCTTCCAACGTCTCACGTTAGGATATTCAAAAAGGTTTAAAGAAATTGTTTTGTTGATTCAAACACCAGTAGATTACTTACTTAGGTCAGGTTTAGCTGTCCGCGTGTAGAAACTCAGTTCTGTAAAGAGTGGTCCATTGTCACTGGGTTCCTTTAAAAAACACATTTTTTTTCATTTTAAAAAAAGTGAAAGCTTTCAAATCTGTTGGGTACTCTCCTCTCTCTAGTAAATACTTTTTAACAGATAAAGCTTTCTTCCCCGGTCCTATGCAGAATTCTAACAACCTAACCACTGTAAATTCTCTTCCTTTTTCTTTCCTTTTTCTTTACATTTCTTTACATTTCTTTACATTACTGTTACATAATGCAAAAAAGCATTCAATTAAAAAAGGAACATTTTTGTAGATTTCAATGCTGGGAGCAGGGATTAACTTAATATGGTGACTGAAAACTTAAGTGATATTCTGCATTTCAGTAATATTGTGGTATGCAGAAACAGCAAATTACTAATATATACATTTTTGCTTGACCCCCTCTTAGAGCAAATATGTGTTTGTAACAATGGAATATACCCTCTAACAGGTCAGATCACTAGTCCATCTAGCCCCAAACTGTCTATTCTAACTGTCCATATCTCCCAAAGATCTCAAGCAGAGATCTTACCCATCACCTGTTCCCTGATATTTTTGGTTGAGGACACCAGGAATAGAACCTGGGACTATATGCATGCAAAGCATGGACTCTGTTACTGAGCTATGGTCCCTCCAATATGTACAAGGGATACTTTTTTATAATAGAATCATAGAGTTGAAAGGGACCCCGAGGATCATCTAGTTCAACCCCCTGCAATGCAGGAATATGCAACTGTCCCATAGGGGGATCAAACCTGCAACCTTGGCGTCATCAGCATCATGCTCTAACCAACTGAGCTATATTGAATCAGTTCCTATGACAACAAAGGCTCAGATACTAAAGAGCACAGATCATTTACCACAAATGGCAGTGAATGAGCTTATGCACACCAAAGCCTAGTAGGCATGGGTGATTAATGTTGGTCAGAAATGTTCATGTTAGTTCAGCCACATCCTGCTGAGATCTGAAGCAAGTTGAATGTTATGGTAGGCTTTCCCTTGCCAAGAAACCCATCTCAACCTTGTTTTCTTCTCTCCGAAGTACAAACTTTGCCCATGTCATATACCACATTATTTTGTCCACATGAAGTTGACTTAAGCAACTCAATCTTGATCCAGGGTAAACTCAAATGTACACAAGTACTTCACAAATCTACATCTGGGGTCATACGTCCCCATCTCTAAAAGACATTTATGTTTTCAAGCTGTCTATTCTACGTAGTCAGAGGCATTCATTTATTAACACAATTTGTCTCCATTATGGTTACACACTAAAGCAAGCTACAAAGTACTGATATTCTGTATAAATAAAATGTTTATATCAGCATCCTCTTAAAACCACACATACATCACCGGCATGAACTACGCATTAATGCTTTTCAATACATTTAGTAGTCAGGGGCATGATGTATAGACTATTTTTACAAACATAAACTTAATCGATTCATAGTGTCTATAACTCTATAAATAACAGGCAGCCCGATACAGGCAAATTCACGGCACTAGGTTACTGCTACCAGGCAATAATACTTGCAACTATGCTAAATGGAAACTTAACAATTTGGCATAAATAAATAAATAAATAAATAAACAAACAAACAAGCTTCCCTCTTCCTGTTAAAATGGGCAATAGTCTCAAGATAGGTAAATAGCAAGCAGGGTTTCAGCAAATAGGGCCAAATCCTATTTGTTTCAAGGGGTGCCATCTCCCCCGCCCTCCAACTTTCCAGGCATGCCACATCCACTCCTTCTCAAGGGTACAGTTGGACAGCAGGGTCCAGACAGAGGAAAAAATGATCTGGCCCTCCACTGTGTAAAATGGCTTGTAGCCAAAATGAGTTGCCAAATAAGGAATTATAGCTAAACACCTCTAATACCATAAGGACATATACCAAAAGTTTTAAGCCTGTACTCCAGCTCCAATCTGTCACAGCATTAGTAACTGTCCATTTCTTATGCGATTGATAAATATTTCAGGGAATCTTAAAGCAGAAAAACAATCCCAGCAGATGAATGCAGTAGTGTAATTTGAGACTATAACCGTGCAGTTATAGGAATGTAGGTCAGTATGTGTTCAGTTATTTCAGCAACAGGACAATGTTTGCATTTTTTAAATGTATTATGTATTTATTTATTTCCATTTATGAATGTTCATATGAAGTGGTTTAGCAATGCATAAGGAATGCTAATGGCAGAAAAGAATAAAAAGATTTTAAAGTAAGGCTTCAACTTATCTAAACTTATTTCAACCTACTTGTAATTCATGGGACATTGGGTGCCTAAGGATTTTCTCTCCACAAAATTCCACATACCTACTGAAAGAGTCTTTCTAGTTTTCATAGGATGTTCTGTGCATGCAACTGAAAATGGACTACTTCAAATATATACTTACCACTTTTATAACATAGGGTGCATCACTGGTGACTGATTTTGAAGAATTAACATCAGCTGTTAAAATATGAAGAGTTTCTTATCAACATGGTGAAAGAACTATTTGCTTAATATAGTTAGTAGTAACAAATAAGTATGTTGAACACTTAAAGTTAAGTCTTCAACTTGTTTCATAACCAGTGGTTTGATGCTGGCTTGTTTTGTAACTGACCAGATTTTGTGATAAATCACAGTTCCTGGTTTTCACACAATGACAAGGCAGGATTAGAGGAAACTGAAAATAAATGCTGATGAAGTTCTCCTCCTGGCAGAAGGAGATGGCAGCACACAAGACTGATGTTTTGTTCAGGCTCATTGCAGCTCCTGGACCCAACGCCAAACCATGGTTTAGTGTGGCATGCGGACATGGCCTGAGTGCATTATATAATAATACTGGTGAAATCCTTCTCCCATTAACACTGAAGGAGGAAAGAATAGGCGACTTCGATTAGACTCATTCCAGCTCATACACATTGCGCTAAACCATAGTGATAAACATGTGCTTGTTACACTTAACATTTTAATTTTCCGTGCACATGTTAAATTGTACCATGAAGTGCCTCTCCGGGAATTGCTTGTCACTTCCAGCAGGCACTTAGCTTCTGCAAGTGACGAAGATAGTGACATTAGCCTGTCTAACTCTTGCAAGCCAGAAAGGGACGGTGCCCTCTGCATTCCAATTATTGCTAGTCCAAACAGAGCAAGATCAGTACAGACAGCACAGTAACGGTACCACTGAAGAGCCACAATTGCATCAATTGCTTAAACTAGAAACTACACTGTCTTTGAGGTACTTCTTGTTGCAGGTCTTGTATCAATACTCTGATCACCGCAGAAGCGAGTTACCATCAAATGTGCTCTTATAACACAGAAAGGCTACTTTTTATATTAAGACTCTGCTCATTCATATTTCAGCTCATAAAGGAATCCTGTGGCTGAGATGTTTAGAAAAAGCAAAATATATATGCAGGGATTAGAAAGTAAGAGCCTCTGGCTTCAACATGGCAGGAAACAAGTCTTGAGACAGAAACCCCTCCCTCTTCTTTACACTATGGCCATCCATTTCAGCTTTCTGTTCCTAAGCCAGATTACATATTTATACACACACACACACACACAAAGAAGAAAACTCATTAGGCAGTGATGGGTAGGTTTTACATCATAAGAAATCTGAGACACAAACTCCAGGTATTACTCTGGAAATCTCTAGCTGAAATGCATTATTCATTTTTACAAGCCATGCCCAGCCAACAGCCAACTGTGTCCAAACTTCCACATAACAAAGGACATAAGAACTGCCTAGCTTAATCAGACTAGGGTCTGTCAAGTCCAGCATCCTCTTTCCAAACAGCAGCCAGCCAGGTGCGTCTGGGAAGCTTCCAAGCAGGGCATGGAAGGTGATGAATAAAATCCGGATCAGCAGCAGAAACTTAGTAAGCTAAGCAAATGAATAATCTAAACAATGCAGAATGTTAAGTGTGTCTTTGGGCTCATCAGGTGATCATTTTGAAGGAAAGGAGGGAAATCAAGCTGCCATTCTCTAGCCAAATTGTGCCCATGATAAATTGATTTCACTGTTCCCATGTTTTCGGATTATATATTCCCCACACCACCACCCCTGGCCTAAAGAAAGGAATGCAGTGCTCCAACTTTAACAGGCTTCTTTCTCAGTCTTACCAAGATAGAGGCAGCCAAAACCACCTTTGCCTATAACCGGACCAAGCTTCCAATCTTTCTTTGTTAGGTCAGTAAAAACTTCTCCTGGAGGAAATTCTTCTGCAAGTTTCCGTTTTGCAGGGCCTCTTTTCCCAGCTGCTTTCTTAGGCATATTCTAAACTAAAACAAACAAAAAACAAAAATCAACACACCTGTTAAAGAGGTAGGTTATTCCACACTGTCACTTGCTTTTAGTTATTTAATATACCAGTTCTCTTTCTTCAACATATGCTGCCTCCAACAAAACCCAAGTACTAAAATAAGAACCAAACAAATTCTCACTCCAGAATGAAGATACTTGAAGTGCTGTTTTCTCCCCCTTTTGGGACAAAATTGCCTTCTCCTAATTGAATCTTAAAACCATATTTCCACATGAACAACAATAAGAATTCTTTAGTTTGTAAATGGTATATGTATCAGCGACCAAGCTCTCAAACACTCATTATGACCATACAGGTTATTTTAAAACACTTTTACCCTGCTCTTGAGCTGAAAAGACTTCCAGATCCATTTAAAATAGCGCGCGCACACACACACACACACACACACACACACACACACACCAATCCCTGCCCCCAGGCTTACAATATAAAAGCCTCAACACGAAAGGAAAAGGGGACGAGAAAGTGGAAAAAAGCAAACTCAGGTATTGTTATCATTTTAAATTACAGTTTTTATAATGATGAGCTGGGATGAAAATTGCTCAGGTACCCTGATGGAATGGGAGATAAGGGAGAGCCAAAGGCAGCTGATCTCTCAGTACAGCCAGGTGAAGATCCATACTTCCTTTCTTCCTTTCTGCTTCAACTTGATGGCTACTGCTAGGTGACAGCTGAGGGACAGCCAAAGGCAGCTGGTCTTAAAAAGGGGATTGGACAAATTCATGGAAGATAAGGCTATCAATGGCTACTAGTCATGCTGACTATGTTCTGTGTCTACTGCTGGAGGCCGTATGCCTCTGAATGCCAGTTTCTGGGAATGGCAAATGGGGAGAGGGTTGTTGCACTCAAATCCGGTTTGCAGGTTTCCTGGAGGCATCTATCTCTTGCCCTGCTGTGAGAACAGGATGCTGGACTAGATGGGCTTTTGGCCTGAATTTAATCAGCAGTTCTCAATCCTTCATAAGTACATCTGAACAACCAGTTTCCACACTTCTACGTGAGCAAAGTTCTTTATGCATCCCTGTTATAGACATTAATTGTCTTGTGCTGTAAAAGGTTTCTTAATTATCTATCCTAACCATAACACAGAGACATCACCTTGCCAACAAAGGTCCATATAGTTAAAGCTATGGTAGTGATGTATGGAAGTGAAAGCTGGACTATAAAGAGGGCTGATCGCCGAAGAATTGATGCTTTTGAAATATGGTGCTGGAGGAGACTCTTGAGAGCCCCATGGACTGCAAGAAGATCAAACGTATCCATTCTTAAGGAAATCAGCCCTGAGTGCTCACTGGAAGGACAGATTGTGAAGTGGAGGCTCCAGTACTTTGGCCACCTCATGAGAAGATAAGACTCCCTGGAAAAGACCCTGATGCTGGAAAACATGGAGGGCACAAGGAGAAGGGGACTACAGAGGACGAGATGGTTGGATAGTGCTCTCGAAGCTACCAGCATGAGTTTGACCAAACTGCAAGAGGCAGTGGAAGACAGGTGTGCCTGGCGTGCTCTGGTCCATGGGGTCACGAAGAGTCAGACACGACTAAACGACTAAACAACAACAACCATAACTATGACCTCACTATCCAGTACTACAGATGGAAATGGCAACAGAGCAATGGGAGATGTTGAACCAGGGGGGAGGAGAGGGCTGTGTGGATGGCCAAACAACAGTTACAATTGTATCCAGAGTTTCTGCACCTCATCCTCATGAGTGCAGGGAGAAATAACCTACAAGTCACAGCAGCAGCCAGGCAAGCCTCGATGGCAAGCCTACTTTACATGTGGCAACATATTATATTGCCTTGTTTCACAAACATGGGCAGAAGGAGCAAGGTAACCTGGCTGGAAGGGTGGTATACAATTACTTGTAATAAATAAATGTTCTTGTACAACGTATTCTCAATTGGAAGGGAAGCGCTACACAGTTATAAATGCTTACTTGCAATGCACATGAAGGGAGACTCCTTAACTATGAAAACTAAAAGCAAGACTCTTTCTAGGAATCCTACTGTTATGCTAACTGCACAGGCTCCATTTCCTGGCCGAGAATGCCCACATCCATCTGCTTATGATGGCACTGTGCCTATTTGCAAGGTGGCCAAACTATTACTAGGGCATTGATGCCAAGCAATGAGTCTGAATGGGCAGAACACAAATTTCACAGTATTCATTCACTTCCAGACAACCTGCTCTTTGTGGAGATATCAAATCTTGCACAACCCTACTTATGACCACCCCTACAGCTCAAATGTAACTCACTGCAAACATCCTTTAACCTGCCCCCAGACTCAGGAAAAGGTACTTCTGTCCATTGGGATTTAAGATACAACAGAGGCAATTTTGTGCAGGTATCTATGCACATGTTTCCATCCTATTTTGCTACTGAAAAGTCAGGTTAGATATCTAAATAAATATGTATATGCATGAATGACTTGGGGATGTTAGCATGTGCAGTTTCACGGATGGCATACTGACAACAGCGAGCAGCAGACTGTCAGATAACACAAATAGCAGCAACTAGTTTTATTTTTCAAATGGCTTAACTACCATGTGAATTAGAAATACAGGAAGCAGCCTTAAGCTGGGTCAGACTATTTGTCCATCAAGCCGAGCAAACACTATTCCCATTGGAAGCAGCTCTCCAGGGCCTCGGGTCTTTACCATCAGCTGCTTTCTAAGTAAAGATGCCCAGGGATTGAACCAGGCACCTTCTGCATGCAATGGATGTGCTCTGCCACTGAACTATACCACCTCAGAAATGCGCTGGATGAAAAGATATAGCTGATACAGTCAGCTATTGGCTATTATATTTGACAAGACCTCACAAACAGGGTTCTCCTCTTTTTGCCCCTTGAAAATAAACTGTTCTGTTCATTAACAAACTATCACCCCTTGCTTTTAGAAATGTGCAAATATATATATATATATATATATACACACACACACACACACACACACACATACATACACACACACACAGTGGTACCTCGGGTTACATATGCTTCAGGTTACATACGCTTCAGGTTACAGACTCTGCTAACCCAGAAATAGTACCTCGGGTTAAGAAGTTTGCTTCAGGATGAGAACAGAAATCGTGCTCCGGCGGCGCAGTGGCAGCAGGAGGTCCCATTAGCTAAAGTGGTGCTTCAGGTTAAGAACAGTTTCAGGTTAAGAACAGACCTCCGGAACGAATTAAGTTCTTAATCCGAGTTACCACTATATGTGTGTGTGTGTGTGTGTGTGTGTGCGTGTGTGTATGTGTATAGTGGTCTGCAAGGTGCAAAAGTTTAGGAAAATGAGCTACAGCAGTTCTCTTTGTGCATTCTGGCATACCTAGTTTTTATCCCCACTTTTGTACACTGCCCAGGCATCTTCTGATGAAAGGTGATTAACAAATGAATAAATAACATGGAGAAGGGAGGCAGTGGAACTGTGCTGGTGGTCCTGACAACCTACAATACCAATACTAGAATAGGCTCATTATGAAAGCATAAGAACCACAATTCTAATTATTTTATTTGTTTATAAAAATATCCTTGTCTTTCCATAAAATGCTCCCGGCAGTTTACAATGACAAAATCAAAACAAACTAATGTTAAATAGAAACATAAAAGAAAAAGCAGTAACCGCAGTCATAAATAAATTACATAGGCCACTTTAAAGCATTACAGTTTCTTCTGAGAAACTACATTTTGGCCACAGAACAAAAGTTCAGCATTATGAAAAGGGCCCATCATTTGTTCCCATCCACCATACTCCATATGGTGAAAGAAAGATCACCGGGAGAGCCTCAGTTATCAAAGTTCAAGGACACTTGGGGTAAGATCTCACAGTGAGAAAAAATAAAAGAGAAGGGAGTCCAAGATGGATGGGAGTTTCTTAAAGCACCCCCTTGGTAGGTGTAGGTCACAAGGCTTCTGACTTGCTTTCTAGCCGACCTGACACTTGCATGGAGTTTGTATTCTGAAAGCAGCCTTGCTTCTTCATCTTATTTAAGTGAAGGGGTCAGGGAAGAGAGGCAAGTTAAGTAGTCCTCGTGATTTTGTGAGAAGAGTCTGAAGATGTGTGAGCTACAGAGGAACTAGGTCATGACTTTGTTGCCCAGGGTCTGTAACTTTGCGAACTAAAATAGATTCTTCTCTAGTGAAAAAACAAATTCTGAACACAGAAAAAGTATGCAAACTACGGTAATTTATGATATATTCTACCCTGAAAATGGAGGGAAGGAATGGCATAGAAACTAGACTTTAAGAATGCTGATTTCAAGAAGCTTAAGGAACTACTGGGTGAAATCCCATGGTCAGAAATACTCAAAGAGAAAGGAGTCCAAGACGGATGGGAGTTTCTTAAAGGTGAAATACTAAGGTAGACAATTCCAACAAAAAAGAAAAGTGGGAGGCACCTAAATAAACCAGTGTGACTGCATAAGGAGCTTACAGATGAACTGAGATGTAAGGAGAGAAGGTATAAGAAATAGAAAGGAGAAATCACAAAGTAAAAGTATATATGAGTAGCCAAGAGTTGCAAGGAGAAGGTCAGGTGGGCCAAAGCTCAGAATGAACTCAGGCTTGCAAGAGAGGTTTAAAAAAATAATAAATCTTTCTTTGGCTATGTTTGAAGCAAGAAGAACAAGCAAATAGTATGGGCAAGTATTATAGTTGAAATAATGTTCAGGTGGCGCACTTGGAACACCTCTCACTAGGCAACAGTCATTTTTGCTCCATTATATTCCTCAACAGTGTGTTACAATGATCTAACTTAGACATAACTAGGGCATGAATGACTGTTCAGTGTCATTGCATCTGCCATTAATTTTTCTCCCCCCTCCCTCCCTGCACACTTCGTTTCTTAGCAGCCATTTCCTATTATATGTTTCCATCCCTGCTGAACAGAACTAAAATGAACATGCCTCTAATTTATTTTGAACACAAAGTTTCTGCTGTGTGGGAACACAGAATGATTCAACAGCTGATGTCCTTCCTCATTTGGTAGTGCTCTAATCCACCACAAACTGCTGTTTATTTCAGCAAGGTTGCTTCCTTTTAGTGATCAGGCAGTGCCACTAAGTTTGTAAGTACTGCATAGATGAAATTTTCTAAGAAAACCCAAGGAACAGGGGACATACAACACCCACGTTCAACCTCAAAAATAAAGAAATTAATTCTCCTCTTATTTAAATGAGGGGGCACTGTTTATCAAATAGGAGAAAGGGGAAAAAATGAGTATGGATACTTTAGTAATTTACAAATGGCTGGAACCAAAAAAGTATGAGTACTTTGCCCAGGCAGCCAGGCTTCCTGCCTCTTTCCTGCTTAAGACATGTGTACCCAGAAGCTCTTATAAAGTGCTAGGGACAGCAGGCAATAGATGTGACATGAAGGCTGGGAACATCAACCCTGCTATGTTGCAATCCCTTGCAGACTACCACAGAACCTGGAGACAGGCAGGCAGGTCGTGCATTCAGCAGTGACCAGAGGAGGAATGACCACTGGAAAGAGCACAGAGAAGAAATGCCATAGCACATCTGCAGCAGCACAACTGGATGCCTTCATCTGCCCCAGCTGCAACAAAACACATCTCTTCCGCATCAGTCTCTACAGCCACAGCCAGCGCTGCAACCTTCCAACCGTTTGACTTCACTCCCAAAGGAGCACTCCTCCAATGACAGATGGATGCCAACCAGAGTTGAAACAGATAATTTCCAAAGCAATTAACATCTTATTATTTATTAAATTTATATACCGCCCTTCATCATAAGATCTCAGGGTGGTACACAGAATAAAATTCTTCTCAGGCCTTTAGTACACTTTTTTTTGGGGGGGGGAGTTACCAGAAGATGACATGCAATGTCAGGTTCTGTGGGTTTATGTGCCACAAACCCCATAATAATATATGAGAAATCCTTATTTAGAACTCATTAACAAAACTCCCATTAAGCTATTTCACCTCCTCTTTATTAAAAACAGTTAAATGGAAGTACAAAACAAAGTCCACTCACATTTTTACATGGGACAAATTGCTTTTGAGATTCTCTTAGGCATTTTATGTGAATGTGCAAAAGCAAAATAATAATAATGCAGAAATACAAAAGAAATGCATGCAGAAGGTCCCAGGTTCAAGTCCTGACATTTCCAGTTTCAAAGAATATCAGGCAGCAGAAAAAGAGTCCTGCCAGTCAGAGTAGACAGTCCTCTGGGCTAGAGATGAATCAGTGGTGTGACAACACTAATCATTCAGAGCACTAGAACTACCAAGTGAGACCTATAGAGGATATTGACTTCTAAAAATATCTTCTACCTGGTTATAGTAAGACACTTTATTATATGAATGCATATAAATAATACATAATTTAATTCCACTTTTCCACAGCTACGGCATACTGGGTTGACCTTTTCACATTCAAGTATCTACAACTCCTAAAATCTCCTTCCTTGTCAGTCACTCGTCAGTGCAGATCCCATAAGCATATATTCTCAAATTGTTTATATTTAACTTAATTTATTCAGTTACATGACTTCATTGTTGCTATTCTAGCCTCACAGCAAGTCTGCAAGATAGGTTAGCAGGAAGACAGCAATTTATTAGAAGAGCCCTCTGTACTTCATGGATAGAAATGTGAACCTAGATTTCCAAGACCCAAGAATATAGGATAGTTTACAATTTTTTAAAATGGCTTGCAAGATAATAGGGACAATATAAATCAATTATGGCATAATAAGCTGTTGTGGACTACAGTTCACTTCATCAGATCAACACTAGCCCACAAAATATTGCCCTGTAATAAACATGAACCTTTAAGATGCCAAACATTGCTTGTGTGGCAAAAGCCAAACATAGATCCCACTCTGGAATAGATTAAGCTACAATCCTAAACAGTCTCACTAAAGAGGAAGACCTTTTGAACACTACAGAACTTCCTTGTGAGAGCATTGTACTGTCCATCATGATGGCTAAATGGAACATCGAAGTTCAGGGGCAGTGTACCTTCCAAATAGCTGATACCAAGGTCAAACAATGGGACAAATTACAAGATGACATCTCACTGCCCACTGTGAAAAGCAGAGTGCCAAAGTGTGTGCATCTTTTTGGACAGATTCAGCATGGCTCTCTTACATTTCTGTTGATACATGACAGCTCTCAAAACTCTGCCACTATGATGCCTTTGTTTTGCATTAAAACTTGTTGACCTGGAGTATCCTGAGCTGTGTATGTGTGAAAATAAACCAGGAATACAACCTGCCACATTGGGCTTCAATACAAAGTGAGGTAATGAAAAGGCCTCCAGCCTTTTCAATACAAAGTGAGGTAATGAAAAGGCCTCTCCAGTGAGATAAAGTGTGCAATAATAATAATACTAATAATTTGTTATTTATACCCCGCCCATCTGGCTGGGCCTCCCTAGCCACTCTGGGCGGCTTCCATAGAAACCAAAAATACAGTAAAATATCACACGTTAAAAACTTCCCTGAACAGGGCTGCCTTAAGATGTCTTCTGAATGTCAGGCAGTTGTTTATCGCTTTGACATCTGCTGGAAGGGCGTTCCACAGGGCGGGCGCCACTATCGAGAAGGCCCTCTGTCTGGTTCCCTGTAGCAAGAGCACACAACCCCCTTCCCCCATCTCCAAAGCCAGCACGGTGCAGTGGCTGGTGCAGTTTTGGCTGATTGTCACCTGCAGCCTTCAAGATGTGTCGGATTGCCACTCCCATCAGCTCAATGCCGTGGTCAGCGGTGATGGGAACCGTAGTCCATAAATATTTGGAGGGCCAGAGGCTCCCCATCCCCAGGTGAACATCCCCACTTGCAGTGCAGCCCTAACCACATCTATTTAGTTGCAAAGTTGCTTTGGGTTTCCCTGGGCAAGACAAAATGACAAGAAATGTAATAGATAATAAGAAACCTTACTGAATTCCACGGGGCTTATACCCAGGCCAAGTGGGGTTAGGGTTGCACCCAGCCACACACTGAGCGGCCTTGAGCCCTGTTTAGGGAAGTTTTTAATGTTTGATGTTTTATTGTATTTTTATTTTTTTGTTGGAAGGCGCCCTAGAGTGGCTGGGGAAACCCAGCCAGATGGGCAGGGTATAAATAAATTATTATTATTATTATTATTACTCCCTGCCTCTCTCCTGAACATGCCTCCCTCCAAATGGTTCGCGTGAGGACAAAATGGGCGGCAGAGAAACACAGCCACCTAAGCTGCCTCCAGCACCTCCAAGGATAATGAGAGCAGCTATGATTTTAAGGAATCTCAATAATGGGGAGGAGGGCAAGGAGTGGAATAACATGCAGACACACTTTCTTCTCCCCGTTTGTATATGATAAGTGACTCTAGCCCACTCTCTATTAATAATAATTAGTAATAATAATGTGCCACAAAACTCCCTACTTTCTTCTGCAAACACCCCTCGGGAAATCCTCACAGAAAAGTCCCCTCCCGAGTTGCTCCGCCTACCCCGCAACCTGCCAACCCACGTGTAGAACCGGGATGGGCACATCAAGGGTCATCTAGTCGAACCCCGCCTCACTTCGCCTCAGCAGCGTTGCCCTCCCAGCCCTACCCTGGAGGCTGCTGTTATTATTATTATTGTCATCGTTATTTACACTGTGCAGCTGGGAATGCTGAGGGGGGGGGCGAAGAGAGGAGCGAGCAGCCTGGGCCCGCGGCGGCCTAAGCTCGCCTCGCCCCCCTCACAGGCGCCTGCCTCCCCTCAGGCTGCAGCAACGGCCTTTCCTTACTTTTGTTTTTACTTCTGTAATATACCTCCCTGCTTCCCTCCTCTGCTCGCTCGCTTCCTTCTGCCCGCTCTGAAATTCCCGCCGCGAGTCTCTCGCTCTCTCCGCTTCCCTGTCAAAGTCCAGCGCTCGGCTTCCTCTCTTTCCCGCCCCCGCGCGACGCGGCACCTCATTGGTTAATTAATCCACGCGCCCTCCCTCCCGAAAGTGACGAGGCTTCTTTTTTTTGTAACGTTTGCCCCTCCTCGGCCGCCGTCGCAAGGCAAACAGCCTTGTTTCTCTCTCTCTCTCTTTCTCTCTCTCCCCCCCCCCGACGCCACCCGCGTGCTGCGATGCATTCTGGGAAGTGTAGTTTTATTCCTGCGTAGGAACGGCGCGGCGCCGTTTCTCGCTTCTTCCCACCCCGCCCACTCCTCTCGCGCATGCGCGTTTGAAGAGGGGAGCCGGTGCTAAGTTTGAATGTACAGTTCTGTACATGCACTGATAGATGTCATGTCCAGTATGTTGAACTGTGGTTGTTGTTGTTTTAATGATTCCCCCTGCGCCTCGTTTATGTCATAGTGGGTCTTTTCCCCCCCTGTAAGCCGCCTTGAGTCCCCTCAGAAGAAAAGGTGGGGTATTAATAATAATAATAATAATAATAATAATACTTAATAGGCCAGTACCCCAGTTCTGGGTGACCTATTATGCAAATCATGGGATGGGTTGGGAAAGGGCTAGTTTAGGATTAGCTGCCTTTTGCATTTTTTTCAAAATAAAAAAAATGCAATAGTAGGTTGACGAGAGCTTCATGCAAAATAAGTAGAATGCATATTCATGGAATGAGCTTGTTCATATTTTCTAGGTAGGCAGAACTGCGCGCAAACTCATTTCAGTCAGTGCAAAATGGGAGAAAGTGCATCAGTGGTCAGCGAACATCTATTAGAAAAGCAAATCTGTTAGAAAAGAACAAAAACTTATAGTGCAACCATAAGGAAAATACTACTGCAGCATTTGGGACTTTGGTTTAGAGAAAAGGTGAGTAACATGGTAGACGTTTTTTAAAATTATGCAGGACATGGAGAAAGCGGATAGAGGAGAAATGTCCCTCTCTCTTTCAATATTTTAATGTTGTATTTTAATTTTGTTTTTAAGTTGTGTTCATTCAACTTATTTTTGTTATTGCTAGCCTTGGCTGGGGAGGGCGGGGTATAAATAAAAATTATTATTATTATTATTATTATTATTATTATTACACTTGAACTCGTGGATATCCTATGAAGCTGAACTTTGAAGATTCAGGATGGAAAAAAGAAAAGACTGCTTCACACAGCACACAGTTAAGCTATGAATCTCACTCCCCTACTTAGATGGCTTTAAAAGAGGATTTGGTACAAATTCATAGAGGAGAGGGTGGTCAGGGTCTACTAGCCATGATGGCTATGCTCAATGCTTCCGAATACTAGTTGCTGGAACCACAGAGTGCTCTTGTGCTTAGGTTCTGCTTGCTAGTTTCCCTCATGCATCTGGTTGGCCACTGTGAGAAGAGGATGCTGGACTAAATGGGCCACTGGCCTGATCCAGCAAACTCTCCTTCCATTCTTAAGTTCAATGTTAAGCGTATATAACAAAATAGTATTGTGGCACTTTAAAGTCTATCAAATTTATTCTGGCATAAGTTTTCCAGAGGTCAAGCTCACTTTGTCAGATGCATGAAGTGTTGGTGCTGTCCTTTAAAGCCCTAAAGGGCCTAAAGCCCTAAAGGTCCAGTAATCCGAAGAAGTATCTCCACCCCCATCGTTCTACCCAGATACTGAGGTCCAGCGCCGAGGGCCTTCTGGCGGTTCCCTCGCTGCGAGAAGCCAAGTTACAGGGAACCAGGCAGAGGGCCTTCTTGATAGTGGCACCCGCCCTGTGGAACGCCCTCCCATCAGATGTCAAAGAGAACAACAACTACCAGACTTTTAGAAGACATCTGAAGGCAGCCCTGTTTAGGGAAGATTTTAATATCTAAGGACTATTGTATTTTAATATTTTGTTGGAAGCCGCCCAGAGTGGCTGGGGAAGCCCAGCCAGATGGGTGGGGTATAAATGATAAATTATTATTATATTATTATATGAAATGAAATATTAGTTGGCAGGTATATGAAGCAGAAAATTATGAGATGCAAAAATTACAGCCAGTGATCACTGGGGCTTATATATAAGAGGCACACCTTAACCTTTTACAGTAGCAGACTGCTGATCATTTACTGATCATTGCGGACACCATTGTATAATTAACAGCTTATATTTTGGGAATGATTCCTGTTCTTATGTAGCTGTGTTGTTTCATACTTTCTTGATGTCCCATGATCATATTATAAAGTAGTTGTGTTCTATGTTGCAGTTCAAGGACTGCTAGGAGTTGCTTCTTTTTGTTTTCCAATGTATTTCTTACCGATAAAAAAAATTCAGTGTGGCGCGAGAAAATTTTTATTCTGAAAGTGCATATCCTCTGCCGTTTCTCTGATGAAGATAGGGACGTCCTACCATACGCTCCAACATTTCTCCATTGAAAATGAGGACATCCTAGGGAAAAGTGGGACATTTGGGGATCAAATCAGAAACCGGGACAGCTTCTGTCCTTGGAAAATAGGAACACTTGGAGGGTCTGAAAGTTTGGACCAGAGAAAAGAGTTTGAGAGCCACTGTGTCTCCTACGTCAGTGGACAACCTTTCTATTTATCTCTGCAGACTGTTGGTAAGGTGCTCTGGGGTTAATGTGAGCAGTTAGAGTGGCGACTGCCTGGCAATCACTGGAGGAGTTCCAGGAAATAAGACCCCATGTGTCAGAAGCAGAGGGCCCTCAGCAGGTGCCCAAAGTTGCCAGCTGCTGATGTGAGCCCTCTCCAAGAGGGCTTCATACATATTCCCACTTTCTGGTTTCAATACAGTCATACCTCGGGTTACAGATGCTTCAGTTTCGGCATTTTGGGGATACGGACACGCCAAAACCTGGAAGTACCGGAACGGGTTGCTTCCGGGTTTCGGCGCTTGCGCATGCACAGAACCACTAAATCCCGCTATGCGCAGAAGCGCCGAATCGTAACCCGCGCGTGCGCAGACACGGCACTGCTGGTTGCGAACGTACCTCCCGTACAGATCACGTTTGCAACCTGAGCGTCCACTTTATAACCTTTTCACACATCTGTATCCCTGGAAGTGCGGAATCGTTTGTGGGAGAGAGGGTTGAAAATATTCATTGTGGTTGCAAAAAGTTACACGGGAAGCAGGCCAACAATATTTTTCCTGGTGATATCAGGAGGCGGATGAATGATTCACTTCAGTAAGTTCAACTTGGGAGTCTCTTAAAGAGTGCCAAGCCTGGGAAATTATTTTGTTGTTGCTGAATGACATCAATCCAAATTAAAGGATTCTTGTGACTTTCAAAGTGGTTATGCTTATTTATTTTATCGCCCCAATTTTTTTGTTGATGAGAGTGCTTTTTACCCTCTTACCTGGCCCATCATTAGGCCTTCCTTCTAATCACCTTCTGGAATATAGCATACGATGCCACCCATCATGTACCTAACAGAGGCCTCCACAAACAGTACAGTCTTGCTATGGCTGTACAAAGGACTTCTGTTTATCATCAAACATTTCATGAATCCCATTACGTGTGAAAGAATTATTATCTATCCCGCTGCAGCAAAAACACTTTTCCCTATAATGGAATTTTTACTCTGGAAATTTATTTTAGTATTAAAAGGTTCCACTTTATACTGTCTACAGTTCAATCAGTGATCTAAAAGGCACTTACATGCTTTGAACGAGATACATAAAAAGCTTTTATTGCAAAAGCTTTGCAGTATCTACCAATTTTGCCATTGATCTGTTTCCATGTAAGGCAATCCTGGAAGGTGCCCAGGCTGTATAAAACCACATGGTGGGTTTTGATCTCCAGCCGGTGATTAAAGCACATTATGGAGGTTTGAAAATTTTCTTGTGGCTATTAGCATACCTCGAAACATCACTGTATTAAATGCTAGCGGTGTTCTTAATACATGCTATTTAAAAACAAGAACCCCAGAATCTATAAACTCCTTATTTATTACTCTGTTGCCGGGAGGACATAAAGCTCTTGAATGAAGTGAGTTTGGCCTTTAGTGATAGAAGCTTTGCTGATCAAAGAGTGATTTCCTGAGGTAATTAGGAACAGGCACAATGCAGTGAGGTGGAAGGTATATGTATTTTTAAATCCTCATTTGCTACTAATACTACTAATAGGCACAACCTCAGCCACTGCGGAGCTGAAAGGCTAGAGTGAATTCCTATTAGGGATGAGGAAGAAACTTGATAACTTCTACACTTAAAGGTTGAGCGTACCTAATTTGCAATTTCCAAAAATAGGCAAACCCAACGACAGCTGTCCTTCAAAATATGAAATGCTCCTAATTTTGCCACTCCGTTCTCCAGCCAGATTTGAATATATTGGGTTAAAGTGTGCATAAGAATGTATATGTTACTGAAAATAACACACACACACAAATGCATTATATTGTGGGATTGCTTTGTTAAATGTGTGCATTAGGCAAATTTGCATTAAAAATGTGTATATTGATGAGTTTTCAAGAGGGGACACACACACACACACACACACACACACACACATATATATATATATATATATACACACACACACACACAGTGGTACCTCTGGTTAAGAACTTAATTCATTCTGGAGGTCTGTTCTTAACCTGAAACTGTTCTTAACCTGAGGTACCACTTTAGCTAATGGGGCCTCCTGCTGCCGCCGCACAATTTCTGTACTTATCCTGAAGCAAAGTTCTTAACCCGAGGTACTATTTCTGGGTTAGCGGAGTCTGTAACCTGAAGCGTCTGTAACCCGAGGTACCACTGTATATGCTAAGTGATGTGGAAAAGTGGGTGATCAAGTTGAAGACTGAAAAAATAAGAAACAGAGAAAGCTAAACTGGCAGATTTGCCCATCCTTAGTTCCTAACAGCAAGTTAGGTCTGCTGAGTTTATGACCCACCAGCCATATAAGGTGCTGCATCTGGGGCTTGCTCAATATCCTAATTTTGTTGCATCTGGAACTTTGGAAAGAGGAGAGGAACACTGAGCAGTCTATCAGGGCTGGAAGATAGGAAGCAGCATTGTACCGGGTCAGTTCAGTGATAAAGAAACTCCAAAGAGGGGAGCAGTTGCCATTTAAATTGCCCAGCAACGGCTGCTACACAGGCCAGTATTTCTATTTAAATTAGAGTGATTATTTCTAAATTTGCACCTGTTCATCATATTCCGGTTTTAACCCAATCTGTATCTTCTTTTGCTTTCTTTGTTGGTGATATATATAAGTGGCCACCCCATGCCACCAGACCATGCTGATGGAAGGATGCAACCCTGGGCAGTGTGTATGGAGGTCCTGGGCTGCCCAGACAACAAGACCCCTCTCTCAGCCTCTCTGATGTGGTCCAAAAGAAAGGAAAGCAATACATTTGGCAGCAGTTTGGCTGCCGGAGTTGCTGGAAGGAGGAGTACAAGTCGCCACCCATCCGTCTTAGAGACACCACTCTGGATTTATGTAGGGTTACTCCTTAGTGTTTTCTTTTCCTGAAGGCAGCAGAGGTTTGGAATAAGAGTTTTTCTTCTCCTAGATGGGCTACCTCCCCAAGTTTTTATATACAGTGGTGCCCCGCAAGACGAATGCCTCGCAAGATGGAAAACCCGCAAGACGAAAGGGTTTTCCGTTTGCAGAGGCGCTTCGCAGGACGAATTTCCCTATGGGCTTGCTTCGCAAGACGAAAAATGACGAAAAAAATTGATATTTTTTTTTTGCTCCAAAACCCCTTATTTTGAATCGCTAAGCTGCTAAAAGCATTTTAGCAGCAAAACCGCTAATCCCCCACCCCTTAAAAAGCCGTTTTTAGCCCTTAAATCGCCAATAGCGCAAATAGCGCTACTCCGTCAATGGGCTTGCTTCGCAAGACGAAAAAACCGCAAGACGAAAAGACTCCCGGAACGGATTCTTTTCGTCTTGCGAGGCACCACTGTATACACAAACATTTTAAAACAAACAAACAGACAATAATCAACCCTAGTGCTTTTTTTCCAGGGTACACAGTACTGGCACCTCTCTTTTTTTGTTGTTAAAAAGTGTGGCACTTAATTCGTGGTGAGTACCGACACACATTTTTCTAGGAAAAAAGCACTGAGCAACCCTATTAAAAACAGCACTGAAAACACTTAAAGCCATTTAAAAGTACATACGTACAACAGCCACCCTCAGAAGACCCTCTCAGAACAAAATACTCTATCAGAAAAAAGAAAGCAGAGAGGGGTTTAGCCTAACCTCTGGTGGAAGGGAGTTCCACAGTCTGGGAGCAGACGCCAAGAAGGCCCATGATATCCTGAAAAGTACATTGTGTCAGGAGCAATAGCAACAAGTAGAGGATGCAAGGAACTTCGTACTAGGATATTTGCCTGGTAGCTTACATGGCATATAAAGAAGGAATTTTGATTATTTATTCATTCATTCCCTGATTACCAATCTCCTTTCCTGGCTGCTTCTTTTTTATATTAAAAGGAAAAGGTAAACAAAAGACAACCAACCTCCGAAAAACTCATCATCAGATGTCCCGTTGGTTCTCCTGCACAGGCAACGCAAGCTCAAAAAGTTAACGCACTGAGAGTTAACAAAAATACTGTTAATCACCACTGACATTCTCTCATTCTTTAGACAGGCACGCTAAGAGTTTAATCACATGCATTATTGTAATCAACCTGCCAATCACGTATTGAAGTGTTTCATTTTTTTTGACAGAATTATAATACTATTTCCCGCTCCCCATCCTACTCCCACCCTAAACCTAAAGCATGGAGATGGCAAAATTGATACTGTACCACAAAAATAAAGGGAGGGGGGGAATGGATGTTTCTCTGTAGAAAAAGACCGAGAACTGCTCATTCTTTTGCCCCACAAATCGGTTGCCCTGCAGAGACTGTCAAGAACTTGGTTTATTACAATAGGAAGGTGTCTTATACGCAAGCAGACCATTGGTCTGTCTAGTCTACACTGAGCAGACCGGCATTGACTCAATAGGGTTTCAGATAGGGATTCTTTCTCCAAGCCCTACCTTGGGATGCTGGAAATTGAACTTCTACATGCAAAACAGCTGCTACAGCTACAGCCCTGTCCAAACCCAAGGTGGCTTATATATTAGGCGTCTAAATGTTATAAACATTTTGAATAATAATTATTGCGTTGCTCGAACCCTGATATATTTGCTGCCCTAGGCTCCTTTGAGAGGAAGGGTGTGATACAAACATAGTCAAGAAATAAATCTTGGATTTAAATGCAGCTTCCCATCCAAGTAGGTTGAGGTCCACTTAGCTTCAGCAATGTGCTGACCTGTATGCCCTCAAGAGCCTCAGCCCTGTATACTTGAAGAAGTGTCTCCAACCCCAGCGTTCAGCCTCAGACTCTGAGGTCCAGTTCTGAAGGCCTTCTGGCGGCCCCCTCGCTGCAAGAAGTGAAGTTACAGGGAACCAGGCAGAGGGCCTTCTCGGTAGTGGCGCCCGCCCTGTGAAACGTCCTCCCATCAGATGTCAAAGAGAACAACAACTACCAGACTTTTAGAAGACATCTGAAGGCAGCCCTGTTTAGGGAAGCTTTTAATGTTTGATGCACTACTGTATTTTAAAATTTTGTTGGAAGCCGCCCTGGGGAAGCCCAGCCAGGTGGGCGGGATATAAATAATAAATTATTATTATTATTATTATTATTTGCCTGTATATGCCACCCCTCTGACTGGGTTGCCCCAGGGACTCTTGATAGCTTCCAACTATTATAAAACCACCTGTAACTTGGCTTCTCACAATGAGGGAACCACCAGAAGGCCCTCGGTGCTGGACTGCAGTGTCTGGGTAGAACGATAGGGGTGGAGACGCTCCTTCAGATATACTGGACCTAGGCCGTTTAGGGCTTTAAAGGTCAGCACCAACACTTTATTATTATTAGTGTCCATGTCCAGAGGACACTGTCATCTTTCTCCTCTCTGAAGAGGACAAAATGGTACATGCATATGATGCAGACAGCGTGCTCACATAGTAGGGTAGCACTACCTCTCCTTGACTGCTTAGCCATTGTTGGTGTCAACACCTCTGTGGCTAGACTTGATTATATCTACCTACGCACACACGTTGGTTTGATCTCAGCAGAGCTCTTTTGCTTTAAACCTAACTGTTGAAGCATGGACAAAGGCCGCTCGCATAGTAAGAATTGTAGCCAAGATATCAAACACAGCTTTCTTCAAAGGGGTTTAATTTCTAAGGATGTTCTGTAGCAACCAAGAAGTCATGGGATGTGTATACTCAGGTTGTTGGGGTGGGGTGGAGGAGCAGCCTCCCTGGGTTTCCGACTACATCTAATTATTTCTCGGGAAAGTCTTCGTCTTTGGCTATTACAAGGCATGAAAGGTATCAAACAATGGCTCCTCAAATACAGTGAGGTGGTTTTTGTTTCGGTGTTTCTTTTTAGCACGGTATAGGACAACCTAGACAGCATCTTGGAAAGTAGAGACATCACCTTGCCAACAAAGGTCCGTATAGTTAAAGCTATGCTTTTCCCAGTAGTGATGTATGGAAGTGAGAGCTGGACCATAAAGAAGGCTGATCGTCAAAGAATTGATGCTTTTGAATTATGGTGACTCTTGAGAGTCCTATGGACTGCAAGAAGATCAAACCTATCCATTCTGAAGGAAATCAGCCCTGAGTGCTCACTGGAAGGACAGATCGTGAAGCTGAGGCTCCAATACTTTGGCCACCTCATGAGAAGAGAGGACTCCCTGGAAAATACCCTGATGTTGGGAAAGATGGAGGGCACAAGGAAAAGGGGACAACAGAGGACGAGATGGTTGGATAGTGTTCTTGAAGTTATCAGCATGAGTTTGACCAAACTGCGGGAGGCAGTGGAGGACAGGAGGGCCTGGCGTGCCCTGGTCCATGGGGTCACAAAGAGTCGGACAGGACTAAACAACAACAACAGGACAACCTTCTTTTCATGATACCTCAAGAGGAAGTCCTTCTGTGTTCCAAGGGCCTTAGAATTGGAAGGGACCCGGAGGATTATCTAGTCCAACCCCATGCAGTGCAGGAATGTGCAGCTGCCCCATACGGGGATCGAACCTGCAACCTTAGCACTATCAGCAACACACTCTAACCAACTGAGCCATCCATTACTCAATGGCAAGTATGCACAGGATCTGCAAAGGCCTTGGCTGTGCCTCTTGCTCCTACCAAGGTTATTTGAAATCCTTTTAAAAACTAATATTAATCGCAAATTTGCAAATACATCTATAGTACTATTTGTATTTGTTTGTTGTATTTAACAAGGTTTATATACTGCTTAATGATAATAAAAACCCTGAGCAGTTTACATAAACTAATATAAAATATTCATTTAAAGGTATGGATAAAATCAAACTTTATTTTTTTAAAGTAGCTATAATATGAACCATCAAGTTATGGATGAAACCAACAGTTTTAAAAGCAAATATAAGTAAGATTACATGTCTGGAGAGGTTTGCCCAAACAAAGAAGTTTTTAGCAGGTGTGGAAAAGAGGACAGTAATGTCACCTGCCTGCTATTTATATGCAGTTCCAAGGAATAGGCGCTGCCACCACACTAAAGGATCGATTTCTTGCAAGAGCAGAACAAACATGCTTTGGCATTTGCAAAAGTGGCAGTTCCGCAAATTGAAGCGGTCAAATGGGCACATATGCGATAAGGCGATCCGTCAAGCAAACTGGTCCCGAGCTGTGGAGGGCTTTATATGCTAGTAGCAACACCATGAAATTGGTCTGGTAACAAAGCAGCCGCAAACAGAGGTCTTCGAACAGGGGTGTAATATGCTGACAGGGTCTCACTCCTGTCAGCAATTGTGCCGCAGCATTCTGTACTAACTACAGCTTACTAAAGATGTCCTGCATATACACACATCTATCTATCTACAGTGGTACCTCAGGTTACATACGCTTCAGGTTACAGACGCTTCAGATTACAAACTCCGCTAACCCAGAAATAGTACCTCGGGTTAAGAACTTTGCTTCAGGATGAGATCAAAAATCATGCGGTAGCAGCGCAGCGGCAGAGGGAAGCCCCATTAGCTAAAGTTGTACCTCAGGTTAAGAACAGTTTCAGGTTAAGAACAGACCTCCAGAATGAATTAAGTTCTTAACCTGAGGTACCACTCTATCTATCTATCATCTATCTATATCTATCATTTATCTATCTAAATACTGATAAAACCTTGTGTCTACTAATGCTCAGATATATAATTCATGTGTGTGAGAACACAAGTGCTAGATCATTTCACGGTTTTCAATGTTTGTTGGGGGGGCAGTTAATGTGGTTGAGAACTTTTAACTAAGAGGTGGGGGGGGTCAAACTATTTAAATAAATAAATATGCCCTTCCCTATCAAACCTGAAGTGCCCTCTGGAATAAGAATTTATTGGTTCAGGGTGGCAACTGTTAATAGCTTCTGAAAGGACTTTCAGAATCCACGATCATGAAAGCAAATCTGTACCACAGAATTCACATCCAGAACACGAACAAATGCAGAGGGGTTTTTTTGGGGGGGGTGTATGTGTGCGTTAATGGTGGAATTTATGGTATAGCATATTTTTATGCATTTACTCATGGCTGTACTTCATAATAGATGAAAAACATAGAGAAGCAAGATACTGTTGACAGCTATCCATCTGTCAGTGAAGAGAAAGCTTTTCCTGTTCGTGAAATATAACTTTGCTATGACAACTTTATAGAGGACAGAACTTTCTCCACACTGTAGCAGGGCAATGGGTCACATCAGAACTAAGCCAATAATAGGAAGGACTTATTATATTGCTATCAGATGACCACCTCCGTGGCCTGCAGGATATAATTTCGTCATCCCACTCCAGATTTCTCTGTAGACAGATGTCCCCTCTCACATAAACAACTGTCGCAATTGGCATCAGTGTGCTTGTTGGCAGCCCCAACACCAGTCCCCACAAAGCAGCCTGGGTACTGAACGGATTGGAGAAGATCAAATTACATCCCACGCCTCTAATTCACAAGGGCTGGCATTTGCTGTGCCAATAGCTGGGGCAAAACCTATAGAGGATCTGCAGAGTCATAGCCTCCTCCGAAACTGTCGCAATTTCCCCCACTTTCATTTCTGTGTTTTAATGATCTTATAGGGTTTAAAAGGCAATTAATAAATCCAAGACAAAGATGAGATTTGGTTGTTTGAAAATATTTCCAGATGTTTTGAATGGCTTTTCTTCTTCTTCTTGGTATCATTTTGTTGTCTGCTGCCCTGGGCTTGCTTTGGGAAGAAGGGCAGCATAGAAATTTAATAATTTAAAAAAATGTCCACAGGTTTGCAATTAAATCTTGGGATGGCCAGCAGTCCTACACATCGCAGAGAGGCAACCAGAGTTTGGCATTGGCTACACTCAACGGGGGGGGGGGCATCTGCCCGTCATCAGAGTGACCCTCATGGTATGTGGGTTGGTCACATTCAAACTTTGCATGCTCAGATGTGCAGATTTCTTAGATATGCACCAAATCGTCTTAATCCCAGCGGCTCATAATGCTTGCTTCAGATATGAGGCAACCACAGTGGCCCGATCATCAGCCCAATACAGTTTGCCGCTAATGGAGGACCAACATTTCCCACCTGGCTGCAACTCCCACTGCCTCGGCATCTTCCACTAACACCCACCCACGCAACACCTGTGGACTTACAGTCCCTGATGCTCACTGTTCCACCTCCCCTTATTCTTCCCAGCCTGGATGGTGCAGCCACCTCATATGCAAACAAGATTGCCTTGGAGAACCCCTTGCATTCCCAGTTTCTCTCTTGGATAGGGGCTATGCAGGCGGTCTACAGCAATGGGGCCTGCAAGGAGCCGTCAGCTGCAGGGGCAGGAGGAGATTAGCTGCTGTGGGCAGCCAACGGAAGCAGCACTGGAGTGGATGAGATTTGCAACTCCTCTTGACCCACCTGAGGCTCTTCTTGGCTTGACTAGCCCTGATAAATCTCAGCTTGAGCAGAAGCAAAGCCCTTCCTCTCATCTACTCTCTTCCTTCCTTTGCTGTTCCCACTGTCACTGCCAGTGCCAGGGAGAAAAATAAGGAAGCCTCTCTTCTTTTCTCTTTGGCGTTTGCAAGCCTGGCAACTTGGATGCTCTGACAAGCGCCGAAGGGATTGACGGAGGGTGGGTTCCCATCTCGCTCCCATTGACATCAACCAGGGTCTGATGAGGTCCAACCTGATCAATACGATACGGTACGATAATCTTTATTGTCATTGTCCCATACAGAACAACGAAATTGAAAAAATCTACATCAGACATTCAAAAACCAACAAGCCTGCTATCCAATCTATCCCAGCCAAGATCGCATTTGGATAGAAACTGTTTCTCTTTTTTCCCCCCCAATAATTTTTATTAACAGGCCAATCAAATCACATTAATTCCAAATCACATTAGTTCCAAATTATACAGCCAGATTTTTAAAATTTTATTGGGGGTACCCATACTTCAAGCTCCAAAAGGGATCCAAACATCACTCTTGTTGCTGCTTTAATTACACAGTTCTGTCCAGTTCTGTCCAGATAGTCTGTTATTTTCCTCATCTTCCTGTTATTACCATATATTCCTTTCTTTGTGATCTCTGATAATCTTCACAAGCGGGTTGAAAACAAACATATCCTGTGTGGGTTTTACACTCTCCAAGAGCCATATCACATAAAGGACAGACGCCATTTCCACACCTCCACAAAAAACATTCCCACAGTCTTTCCATTGATTTTCACAGGCCTGCAAAACTGTATCTCAGGGGGCCCTCCCTGGTCAAATCCACATTCCGATAACCATACATTCACATTCCAATGACCATGGTCCTCCTCCCCCTCGTCCTTCTGTGAGCAGGCCTGTCTTAACAAATCTCCATTTGAAACTGCGTCACAAAGCTTTCTGTCCATCAGACGTTCCCACCAGTCCTCTCTTTGATCAGTAATTAATTTCCACACAGTTCTTAATCTCCTGCTTGTGATTAGTAATTTGCAACGATTCTTTCTCTCTGGGAGGGAGGATTATTGGGTACTCACATAAGACAAAAAAAAGAAAAGTTTTTCCTCCCCCCCCCTTACTGTTTCGCTCCGACATACCGATCTTTTAATGATGAGTCTTCACTTGATTTATTGTCCAGCCCGTTGCTCCGCTCACAGAGATACCATTAATCAGCAGTCTTTACTCCCGATCTTCACTTGAAGTATGTGCATTTGCTTCTGTTTCCAATTATATATTTCGAGCTGATGCAAGCCAGTGTGTGATCAGAGACAGCTTCCGGGAGAGCCAGACCCACCCGAGGGCTTCGTGCCTAGTGCCCTCACCCTGTTCTTTCGAATCTGGGGGTGAATTATGGGCACAGCAAGCAAGGCAGTCCCCCCATTCCCTTGGGGGGGGCAAGGGAGGCTGCATACTCCCATAAGAGCCTCTTAATTACCTCATGTGGGTCGGAGAGATGTTATTGTCAGCCATCTTCCAATGCGCCCCATGGTGGCCCCCCTGGATAGAAACTGTTTCTCAGACGGCTAGTCCTAGTCCTTATAGCCCTGTACCTTCCCTGCTCCTGCCAACCTAGCAGTTCGAAAGCACGTCAAAATGCAAGTAGATAAATAGGTACCGCTCCAGCGGGAAGGTAAACGGCATTTCCGTGCGCTGCTTTGGTTTGCCAGAAGCGACTTAGTCATGCTGGCCACATGACCCGGAAGCTGTACACCGGCTCCCTCGGCCAATAAAGCGAGATGAGCGCCGCAACCCCAGAGTCGGCCACAACTGGACCTAATGGTCAGGAGTCCCTTTCCCTTTCCCCTTCTTCCAGAAGGCAGAAGATGAAAGAGATCATTTCCGGAGTGCACACTATCCTGCACTATATCTGCAGCTTTCTTATGACACCTGGAAGCATAGATTTGATCCAAGGTTGAAGCTGGAATAAACTGAGCTATTGACTGATTTGGGTGAGGCATCAGTGGGTGGAGGGCTATGGGGTAGGTGGGTCCACAACACTGAACCGATTCCCTGGGTGCATTTAGAGACTGGAGGGCCGCTGGTGCAAGCACTCTTCATACAGGCTGCGCTTGTAATAGGCTGTTTGGGGTAAGGAGATTTCCTTTGGTGGCAGAGACGCTGGGTGGTTTTGCAGCACATTAGCTGGCATGTACCGCTGGAGTTAATGTTCCCCTTAATGGACCGGGGAACACGCCTACTGCAATCTTTTTGTAACCATTTCTACTGCATCCTTGACATGGGATAAATAAACAGAACTGGCAATATTGCTAAAACCGTCCACTAAACATTTTTTCCTCATCTCCCTCCCCACCCCATGCAATATCAACACATGCTGAAATTTAAATATCACTTCCATCTGCGCTCTTTTCTCTGTTAATAATCAAATTGCAGCCATCAAGTCTTCATTTGGAAAAAAGGGGGGAGGGGGGAACCCTCAACTTGCACAGCCATTTGAAACCTTTCTCTCTGTGTGTGATTTTGGAATGGCATGTCAATTCTTAAAAGTGCTGAATTTGTATCGCCGCCGCCTCATCAACATATCATAATGTATATTGGCCTATTTTATCAAACAGCAAAAATAATAATGTACCGGTACTTTTAAAAAGAGGGGGAAATGTTTCTTCTGAGATATAAAGCAGGAAAGATGAAGTACTATGTGAATATGGCACTTCAGTCCTGACTTAATGGAGGCCCCCTAATACTATATCACTTGAACCAATGATGAAATGGGCAAGACTGCATTGACTGTGAGGGTTATGAGCATTTCATAATATGCCCCATGTTTCCCTCCCCCATCCCTTATCCTGGAGTTCTTACAAGAAGAAAACCTCATTTTTCTCTATGTCCCCATTCGACTTGTTAGGTATGGATGAATATGCCAATTTTGGGTTCCCTCAGTTGGTAATTTTATCAGTGTTAAGTTCAGTTGTCCCTATTTCCTCAACAGCTTGCAAATGATTTAATTATGCATTTCACCAAATATACATACAGTGGTACCTCTGGTTACAAACTTAGTTCGTTCCGGAGGTCCGTTCTTAACCTGAAACTGTTCTTAACCTGAGGTACCACTTTAGCTAATGGGGCCTCCCACTGCCATGCGATTTCTGTTCTCATCCTGGGGCAAAGTTGTTAACCTGAGGTACTACTTCTGGGTTAGCGGAGTCTGTAACCCAAGGTGTTTGTAACCTGAGGTACCACTGTATTTTTGCACATAATTTTGTCTAATGCATGCATTTTTGCAAGCAATTTTCCCTGACATAATGCATTTTCCTACATTATTTTCACTAACAAGTAGGGTTGTGCAAGGCCTCCCAAGCACATGTTTATCAGGGGTTAAGCCCTAATTAAGCATGTGGCTGGCAGCAAGGAGAGGGGGGAAGAAAGAGGCAAGGCATTGCTCATTAAAATTATCAGGCGGCAGGAGAAGGAAACGACTTCTGCTTGAGGCCGGGAAAGCTCCTGCCGTTCAATGTAGGCAACCTTGGACTAGATGGACAAATAGCCGGACCTGCTCTAAAGCACCTTCCTATGTCCCTCTGTTTTTTCTGCAGATCTGTGCTCGTGATAACTTATTCCTTGAAAACGTTGGATAAGATCTTTCCAGAGCAAACCTCAATTTTGAATTTAGGTACAGTGGTGCCCCGCAAGACGAATGCCTCGCAAGACGAAAAACCCGCAAGACGAAAGGGTTTTCCGTTTTCAGAGGTGCTTCGCAAGACGAATTTCCCTATGGGCTTGCTTCGAAAGATGAAAATGTCTTGCGATTCTTGCGATTTTTTTTCGCTCCCCACCCCCTTTTTCTAAAGCGCCAAGCTGCTAATAGCCTTTAGCAGCTAATCCGCTAATCCCTTAAGCCTTTAATAGCCGTTAATAGCCCTTAAACTGCTAATAGCGCAAATAGTGCTAATCCGCTAATGGGCTTGCTTCGCAAGACGAAAAAACCGCAAGACGAAGAGACTCACGGAACGGATTCTTTTCGTCTTGCGAGGCACCACTGTATGTCGAAGAGAGGCAATAGCAATTAAAGAGGGGATGGCGGGAGGCAAATAGCAACAGAAGAGCAGAGCTCCATGCGTGCACCCTAGCTGGGGGCGGTATTTGCATCCACAACCCCCTCCCCAGGATGGCACACACAAAGCAATGTTTTTGAAAGGGCCCCACGGATCAGCTGTTCTGGAGTAGGGCGAGTGGAGGGCTGCATCTGCTCACCCTCATTCTCTCTTTCCTGACAAAGAGTTGACCCACCTTCCTTACTTCCTTGCATAACTGTGGCTTTCCTGTGCACACTTTCTAGGTTGACAGTCTCTCAATATATCTCCTGTTACAACTTCAAATCACACGCCTACCAAGTGCCCCAGGAAAAAACCAGGACCTCCTGTTTTTTGTGTGTGAGATTTCAACAGCCATTTTGGGTCCTGCTCACTCATGCCACACTCTCATGACACCCCCCCCCAAGTATTTTTGGGGGAGCGAGAGCAAGATGTGGGTGGTGTGATTCACCTGGAAGCGTATCCCAGAAGACCAGCGTCCCGGTTTTGGGTCTCCCCAAGTTGGATGGTATGTAATCAGGGCCAACCCCTACCATTAGACAGAGTGAGGTAGGTGCCTCAGATGCTGGAGGGTGGAGACTGGTGCTAAGGAGCTGGAAGGCTGAACTGTGTGTGCCAGGCGGCTTACCTGAAATCCTCTGAACTGCCATCATGAGGGATGGTTTCACCAATGCTGAAGATTCAACACCAGCCAGCTTCAAATATGTGGGGAGTCAAGGAGATGGGATGCCATCTTGCTGTTTGCCGTAGGCAGCCAGACTCTGCTTGCACTGTTGTTTAATCCAGAAGTCTTGAGAGCAGAGCTTCTGAAACTTCAGGAGCACTGTGCCTCACTAAGGATACTCAAGGTTGCTTCGGCTGCTATCAGAACACAGACAGAGAAGAGGATAACTGTTATGTACTGAGTTGAATAGGATCCAAAATGCAGCAGTCTGATTGGTCCTGGAACAATAGGATTCGGAATGCAGCAGTCTGGTTAGTCCTAGAACAATAGGATTCAGAATGCAGCAGTCTGATTGGTCCACAGGAGCCACCCAATCCAGCTCCAGGTGGAAGTGAATCCGCAACCTGATTGGCCTACAGGAGAATCCCGGAATTAGCCAATCACGTGGGGCCCATCATGTAAATAATGTATATAAAGCAGACATTCTGGGGGAACTTCTATTCCTCCTCACCACTATGAGCTGAATAAAGAGCATGAAATACACTCTCGACTCCGAGTATATTTCAATAACCTAATCTGTTGCAGCTGGGAGTTCCCCCCAGGGCTGGGACCACCACAGAGAAAGCCCTCTTGAACTTTACCACCACCAATGGTTCAGAAGTCTGCAAACCAAATGATAATAATAATAATAATTTATTATTTATACCCCGCCCATCTAGCTGGGTTTCCCCAGTCACTCTGGGCGGCTTCCAACAAAATATTAAAATACAATAGTCCATCAAACATTAAAAGCTTCCTTAAACAGGGCTGCCTTCAGGTGTCTTCTAAAAGTCTGGTAGTTGCTTTTTCTCTTTGACATCTGGTGGGAGGGCATTCCACAGGGCGGGTGCCACTACCAAAGGCACGTTACACCAAATTAGCTGGGAACTGTGACCTAATGCCAGTTTACTAAGCAAAAACGTAAAACGAATTTCAAGCGGTGGCTTACGGTCCCAGATAGTAAGCTGACATTAAACCATACTTCCCCATTTTGGAGGACATGGCTAACCAGTTTAATTAAATAATGCATTATTTATTTATTTGATAAATAAATAATAAATGTTATTAGCACTGAGGAGAGGAGGGGGAAGGTCAAGGCGGGAGCTCACAGTTCCCTTATTCATTCCTAGCTGCTCAACTACAGCTGGGAACTAAGCACCCTACAAGTCATCTTGCATTTTTTTTATCTTCTAAAAACCTTTCCACTTTCAAAAGAGCTTCTGACGTGAAGCAAGAGGGGTGGGAGAGCAAGGAAAAAAACTGGTCCCACCTGTAGAGATATATCTCTTGAATATCCTATTAAATCAAAAGTTTTAGCGTAGGGAGGACGCAACTGAAATAGAAAGAAAGAAATGTATTTAAAGATCGGACAGCGATTGAATTAAGCAGTCGTTAAAGAAAATGAATGAAAGAAACAGAGGCTAACAGTATTGGTTAGAGCCAGATTTCGTTCAGATCAGCAAGACAGACTACTAGCACAAAAGTGGAACATCTCAGGGGACACTCCTACAGACCGTCTGTTCCTACCTCTTAATTTTAACTTCCAGTTCCCAAATTTAATTTGATCTATGCTTCAATAAAAATTTGCCCATTACAGTAGTTTTGGCCAATGCCTGTCTCCAGGGACACACCTCAAATGGGGGGGGGGGGGGGAGGATCACAGTTGGAGGTAACAATGCTTCTGAATAGCAGTTGCTGGAAGCCACAGGAAGGGAGGGCGCTCTTGTGATCCCATCCTATTTGTGGATTTCCCACAGGCACCTGGTTGGCCACTGTGAGAAAAAGTTCCTAGACTAGGTGGGCCATTGGTCTGATCCAGCAAGCTCATCTTGTATCAGACGACACAGCGGTTCTTCATACAGCTCTTCTTTATTCTGAGGCCAGAACTGAAATGAACTGAAGGGCTCAGTCAGCCTGCTTATATAGAGCTCCAGTACCTTGTTACTGTAACAACTTTCTAAAACTATCCAATCACTGAACGTCACTTTTCGATCCTTCATTTGCATAACTATCTACAGTATTCCCTTGCTGGCCCAGGGTGAGAACTTCAGTACATAACACACACATCATATGCAGTCATACCTTGGATCCTGAAAGCCCTGGAATTCAGACATTTTGACTCCCAAATGCTGCAAATCCAGAAGTGATTGTTCCGGTTTGTGAATTTTCTTTTGGAACCTGAACATCCGATGGAGCTTCTGTGGCTTCTGATTGGCTGCAGGAGCTTGATGCAGCCAATCAGAAGCCACAATTTGGTTTTCGAACATTTTGGAAGTCAAACGTACTTCCGGAATGGATTCCATTCGACTTACAAGGTAAAAGTGTATGTTTATTTTGGCATGTATTCTGTGCTTTTATGTTGCATTTTTTATGTTGTGCACTGTCCTGAGATACTTGACCTTGCTATGGCTACTGTAGGTGGCTGTATTCAGGGCCAGGAAGGAATTTGCCCAGGGGACTTATAGGCACTGTCCTTTGGTTATGCCAACCTCATAGCAATTGTCATAACATTGACAGTTAAGGCACTGGGTAAACCTTAGTTTTGGGTGGAGAGGAGGTTGTAGCCTCTGCCTGCCCCTCCAAAGCACAGGGTACCCCGGTCATAGGTGCCATCTTCAGGGGGTCCTGGGTCCCTGGGTACCCACATAATTTTCACCATGGGTACCCAGCTTGGTGACCCAACACGTTGTGCACTGCAGTGGGGTGCTCGGTTGGGCCCTCCCACTGCAGCAACAACATGTGATATCACATGCTGCACATGACATCACACACGTGCCGAGCACCCACAATGCTGGGTGGAACCTGAAGCACCTGATCCCGGCAAAGGGATCCAGGAGGAGCTGCTTCTATCTGGAAGCCCAGGCAGGGGCCATAGCACTGCTCAAGCTGGCCACTCTGTGGGTGGTACCTACTTGATGTGTGTCATCGGACCCCCTTTGACTCGGGTTGACCCCAAATTGTTGCCAGGGATTTGACTCAAAGGGGTGATGTCAGAGCTGTGGGCGTCTCTCCTCACCACAGAAGCCACGAGAGCCTCTTGACGTTTTTATGATCTTTGTTTACAGGGTTTTCAATGGGTCATTAGCACATGATTCATCCATCAGAGTCACTTAGTTCAGATCTCTGCTAAGGCCTGCGTTTGGCCCTCCAACAGCTCATAAAATGGCGGTCTCTCGCCCCTGTATTCAGCCCTTCTCTTAATCACACGCCTCTCGAGGGCGGTCGTAAATTTTCCCGCCCCCGATTCTGAGCCTGAGCTTAACCCCTGTGTCCCCTGTGAACTTTCTGTCTCCCCAGCCCTTTCTGAGCTTATTCTAACTGCTCTCTCCTCATTGCCTCCCCCTCCCTTGGGCACCTCATCCACATCTTCTGTTCCCAGGCTTTCCCCTCCCTCTGGGGAACTTGAGACCTCTGGTTTGACCCTGACAGGTGAGATGGAGGAGGAATGGTGAAGATCACTCCCCTTCTCTTGACGCTGCAGGAGAAGAGGAATGCAGCATTGATTTACAGCAGGGTTTTGAGGAAGGTCACAGCTCAGAGAGAGGGAGACAAACAAACAGAAGAGTTGGGAAGTGGAAGAGGAGGCAGAGCAGCCAGCTGACATGTTGTCACTGGAGAGCATTTCTGAACCCCCTTCTCCCAGAACTTGGCTCTCATTAAGAGTGCAGGAACAAAGGACTCAAAGACAATTGACCATGATCAGCCACCATAAGGGGAAATGCTGTCGCTAGGAAGGAGGGAGGAGCTCAGTTGGAGCAACGCATTTATCAGGGCATACAGTGGTACCTCGGGTTACAGACGCTTCAGGTTACAGGCACTTCAGGTTACAGACTCTGCTAACCCAGAAATAGTACCTCGGGTTAAGAACTTTGCTTCAGGATGAGAACAGAAATTGCACAGTGGCAGCACGGGAGCAGCGGGAGGCCCCATTAGCTAAAGTGGTACCTCAGGTTAAGAACATTTTCAGGTTAAGAAAAGACCTCCAGAACGAATTAAGTTCTTAACCTGAGGTACCACTGTACTGCATTATTTTGTCTCTCGCTGTTATGAATGAATAACCTCATTAATAAGGACTCTACCTTGTTCTCTCTGCTTCTTGCTGCCACCCTGAAGCAATAGAATTCCCAAAGCCTTGACAATGGTATACCTCAGCAAGCAGGCAGGTACTCAAAATGGTTTTCCAATGCCTTGCCAAACCATCTGTAATCAATAAGAGTTGTAGCCTTATTTGACCCAAGCTACATGTCCCGCATAATCAATGTGGGTGGTCGTCGGGTGGGTGGGAACGCCTGGCTCACACAATTAATTACGAAACATTTATGCGAAACATCTCTGAGGAAGTTCGTGTGCTCTAAACAGTTCCATGGTATCAAGTTAGCCATATCGATTCATAACAAAACTCGCTGCAGCCAGCTGTAGGCAACCAACCATGCAATGATAACTAATAAATGGATGGAAGGAGAACCTCACACAACACACACAACAACCTCACACATATAACATGTAAAAGAACAGAAGTTTGCTCCGACCTTATACTGAATCGCAACATCAAAGTCTCACACTGAATAGAACAGATCTGCAGAAAGGACTTTACGATCTGAAAATGGAGATGATGCGTTTACTTTAATTAAAAAAATATTTAATTAAAAAAAAATCCATGGTAGACTTCTCAGGAAGTTTAATCTATTTGATTGATTGATTGATTGATTGATTGATTGATTTTTGTGCCATTAGGATTGTTCCTTTTCCTCCATTATTCATTCATTCATTCATTCATTTGTTGTTGTTGTTGTTTAGTCGCTTAGTCGTGTCTGACTCTTCGTGACCCCTTGGACCAGAGCACGCCAGGCCCTCCTGTCTTCCACTGCTTCCCACAGTTTGGTCAAACTCATGCTGGTAGCTTCAAGAACACTGTCCAACCATCTCGTCCTCTGTCGTCCCCTTCTCCTTGTGCCCTCCATCTTTCCCAACATCAGGGTCTTTTCCAGGGAGCCTTCTCTTCTCATGAGGTGGTCAAAGTCTTGGAGCCTCAGCTTCATTCATTTAGCGCAGTGGAAATATCCCAAACTAATGTTACCAAAATGCTGCTGTTGGTTTTAAAACCCAAACCTTTATGGGTGCTAGAGAAATGTGAACTTTGAAGAGGTTTCATTCATGCTGCATATGCACTGATGGACTCAGTGTAGAAGTGCCTTGTTTCTAAGGTTGGCCTAGACTTTCTGTTTCCAATCCACATCAGCTTCACATGTTTTCACTCTCAATTTCATCGCATCTCCAAACTCATCTACAATTTTTAAAAAAATAAATACTCTCATAATAAGTATTTAAATGCACATTTTCACACATATCTTAATATATATGTAAATACGCATCTTCTCTCAAAATACATTTTAAAATGTATATTTTGGTACATTTAAACTGCCAGAAACTGCACTGCAGCATTTGGAGATGTGTGAAATCTGGTGGACAGCCAAGCTCTGATCCGCACATTCGTCTGAGATGCACGGATCAGGTATTTTTGTATCAGGATTTGTGAGGCTGAAATTCCTCAAGCATCTCTTCTTTGTGCTGCTGCTGCTGCTGCTTTCCCCCTCTTCTGAGGAACTATCTTTCCATGCAAAGTTCAGCATGTGCCCCTATTTTAACCTGGCAAAACGGGAGCAACTGCTATTAACACAGCTCCTTTAAAGCCTAAACTTGGAATTCCTAAAGCTGGGTCACAGACATGGGTTCATTAAGTCTCATTCTCATGTGATTCACCTGCCATATGAACTGAACCAGATCCTTTGATCTGCCAGGAGTTCAGCCTACACTCGAGTAGGACCCTGGCAGAGATACATGCCCGACTGGCATGTTCGCTCCCTCCTGGTCCCTCCTGGTCGCTCATTCGGTCGGTGGTTCAAATCCCCGTGACGGGGTGAGCTCCCATTGCTTGGTCCCAGCTCCTGCCAACCTAGCAGTTCGAAAGCACGTCAAAGTGCAAGTAGATAAATAGGTACAGCTCCAGTGGGAAGGTAAACAGCGTTTCCGTGTGCTGCTCTGGTTCGCCACGGTTAGTCATGCTGGCCGCATGACCTGGAAGCTGTACGCCGGCTCCCTCGGCCAATAAAGCGAGATGAGCGCCGCAACCCCAGAGTCGGCCACGACTGGACCTAATGGTCAGGGGTCCCTTTACCTTTTAAGCAGACTTCAGGCTTGTTGGATCTCCCCCACCCCACCCAAGAACCCCCAAGATCTACCACAAAGACTGGTGCAAAAGCGGGAATTAAAGAAGGTGCCCCCTCTGAGCCTAGGGAATATTTTTTCAGTACAAGAACTGAACTGAGCTAGCTCTCATTTAAATGTCTATTCTTGATTAGCGTTTTTCATTTCAACAGCCTAGATGGGAAAAGCAGTTTTGTTGTCGCTGTTGTTAAACCATTGGGAGTAGAAACAACAACAACAACCCCTTGCTGATCTACTGAAGATTACACAGTTAGAGATGGAGAAGCTCAGTTCACATTTAGAGGCAAACCTATCTAATTTCCACTTCCCGAAACAATATGCAGACCAGAACACGACCACCCTTTGAAATTCACATTTCTCCGAATTTTGCACTGCAGTTCTCCAGCCAAGTAATGTTTACGCAAATGCTTATACGATGGGAAAGTGTGCATGAAACTAGCATATAAAAACATATTTTGTAAGGCGAAATTGCAGGAGTGCATGCCAGGATAAATTCACGCTAAAGCACTGATGAATTATCACGAGGATTTGCTTTTTTAAAAAAAACAAAATTCACCAACTGATGTGGAAATGTGAAGAAGTGAACTTCAGATGGGAAAAACGAGAAACCTTTAGCTAAGGAACAGGCTTTTGCAAAAAGCAACCTGGCAACGCTAACGGGACAGGAAGAGACAGGATTTCTCTCTTCCTTAGGTCTCAAAATGTCTCTCCGGGGAGACAGGCTTTGCCATTCAGCTTTGGCTCACGCAAATCCCACATTCGGCAAGAAAAGGGGGCTAAGGAAAGAGAGGTTGTTTTGCTGAACTTCGCCGCTAGAGGGTGTGCCAGGGTCACAGCTCCCAGCCTTGTGCAGAAGGAATGGATGTGAAGAGAGAGAGGGGAGGAAGGAGGCAGGCTGCACGGTTTAATGTTTTTGAGCACAAGAATCTACTTACATAAATGGTGTGTTTATCAATAACATTTTTCGCTTAATGTCTCCTTTTTAACACTGAACCCTGTGGGAACAGCAGCAGCAGCCTAACACCCTTTTTTTGCAAATGGGCAAAGGAAAGGAAGCAAGAAAGATTGAAACAGACTTTGGGGGCATGTTGTTATGTGCTTGTTTGTGAGGTTTTAAGACACATACTTACACACACACGTATAGATCTGTACACACACGCAGACACCTACCTCAGGGATCACCCAGCAGAGGAAATGCAATCCATCTGTTCCCTTAGAAAAATATAGTTGTTTTTTTGTTTTGTTTTTTTAAGGCAACATAGTGTTGTTAAACAGCATCTTACTAGCTCCTGTCCATATTGTTTTGTTTCATTTTGAATGCTTTTTATGTGTGTGGTTTTTTTAAAATATATAATTGCAAATGGTTTTAGGCTGTTTTTTTAAAAAACACAATTGTACATTCTATTGTCGCAACCCACCGTGGGAGCTTACGGTGAAGGGTGGGTAAGAAATCTTATAATTGAAAGAAATGTACCAACCAAATAAATAAATATTTGTACCTGCGAAACTGGGAATAAATTATCTTTTCAAATTTGGGCTGGCTGCAAAGTAGCTTTTAAAAACTCCAGAGAATGAACGGCGGGCTTGAAGCTGTACTTGAAATGATTTGGGTCTTGCAAATTGCTTACATGCTCTTACTGTAGAGTTGATGAAAATAACTAAAGCTCTGTGTTGTTTTGTGTGTGGGGGGGGGGGGAGAGAAGCTTTTTCCTCCCTCTCCCCCTCCTCCTAATAAATGAAATGAAAAAGCACCATTATTGAGCCACCTGCTTCTAATTCCTAATTGTGGCAACTTAATTCTGAAATTGTTTGTTAGCTGCATAATATTGCAGCCATTAAAAACATGGAGAAAGCCATTAAGTTCTTTAAAACACTGTGCTGGGTAAGAGGTTGCAGCTTAACATCAATGTTGTGTTTTGATAAAATAACTTTTCTACTGGAGAAATGTGTTAAAAATTACATTTGCATCTACAGGAGAATGGGAGGGGGGAGCATTCTCACACTGCAGGGCCCGAGTGATAAAGGAAAGTTTTTTTAAAAAAAGCAAAACAGAATGGGTATGGTATTATTTCAACACCCTAAAAAAAAATAGTATTCCCAGCTGTTCTCAGGAATGCTTAGTTATATTTTGGCACTGCATATGTGACATTTTGTATAAACATGTGTCAGTGGACAAATATGTATTTCTCAATGACCATTACTACAGTATCTATTTAGTAACACAGAATGAGATCAATAAATAATCTATACCAGTGTGAAACATCTATATTTTATTGCTGCTATGTGTATTAAAACTATCACTCAACATGCCCTAGCAAAGGATGCTTTGAAATATATGCAATCTGTGCATTATTGTTTTCATTTGATAAGCTCTTTCTCTTCTTTCCCTGTTGTATGGAAAATTTTAAGCACGCCACGTGAAATACAGAAATAGATGGTGTTTATTCCCTTTGCCTATTTGCTTGTAAGACATAATTACTACCTGCAATATCTAGAGAGCTATGTGCTTTGATTTCCTATCTGCTTATCTAGAGACAGGGATCTATAGACAGGAGGGGAGTAAGCAAAATCTCATCAATTGGATTAAGCATATTATTATTATTATTATCATTATTATTATTATTATTATTAATTATTATTATTATTATTATTATTATTATTATTAAATTTCTCCCTCATCCTTCCTCTCAAATGAGCTCAGTGCGGCAAACACAAGAACAATATAACAATTATAACATCTAAAACAATTCCAGTACAGATGCAGATTTACAATCCAGTTTTGCCTTCCAGGATCCTGTTAGTGGTCCATATATATCCAATGAGATCCAGATATATCCAATGAGATCTTTTTTTCAAAAAGGGGAAAAGAGAGGACCCAAATAATTACCGCCCAGTCAGTCTGACATCAATACCAGGGAATATTCTGGAGCAGATCATCAAGCAAACAATCTGTGAGCACCTAGAAAGGAATGATGTGATCACCAATAGTCAGCATGGATTTCTGAAAAATAAGTCATGTCAGACTAACCTGATCTCGTTTTTTGACAGAATTACAAGCCTGGTAGATGAAGGGAACGCAGTGGATGTAGCCTACCTTGATTTCAGCAAGGCATTTGACAAGGTGCCCCATGATATTCTTGTAAAGAAGCTGGTAAAATGCGGTCTTGACTATGCTACCACTCAGTGAATTTGTAACTGGCTGACTGACCGTACCCAAAGGGTGCTCATCAATGGTTCCTTTTCATCCTGGAGAAGAGTGACTAGTGGGGTGCCACAGGGTTCTGTCTTGGGCCAGATCTTATTCAACATCTTTATCAACGACTTGGATGATGGACTCAAGGGCATCCTGATCAAATTTGCAGATGACACCAAACTGGGAGGGGTGGCTAACACCCCAGAGGACAGGATCACACTTCAAAACGACAAAACAAACAAGATGAATTTTAACAGGGAGAAATGTAAAGTATTGCACTTGGGCAAAAAAAATGAGAGGCACAAATACAAGATGGGTGACACCTGGCTTGAGAGCAGTACATGTGAAAAGGATCTAGGAGTCTTGGTTGACCACAAACTTGACATGAGCCAACAGTGTGACGTGGCAGCTAAAAAAGCCAATGCAATTCTGGGCTGCATCAATAGGAGTATAGCATCTAGATCAAGGGAAGTAATAGTGCCACTGTATTCTGCTCTGGTCAGACCTCACCTGGAGTACTGTGTCCAGTTCTGGGCACCACAGTTCAAGAAGGACACTGACAAACTGGAACGTGTCCAGAGGAGGGCAACCAAAATGGTCAAAGGCCTGGAAACGATGCCTTATGAGGAACGGCTAAGGGAGCTGGGCATGTTTAGGCTGGAGAAGAGGAGGTTAAGGGGTGATATGATAGCCATGTTCAAATATATAAAAGGATGTCACATAGAGGAGGGAGAAAGGTTGTTTTCTGCTGCTCCAGAGAAGCGGACATGGAGCAATGGATCCAAACTACAAGAAAAAAGATTCCACCTAAACATTAGGAAGAACTTCCTGACAGTAAGAGCTGTTCGACAGTGGAATTTGCTGCCAAGGAGTGTCTCCTTCTTTGGAGGTCTTTAAGCAGAGGCTTGACAACCATATGTCGGAGTGCTCTGATGGTGTTTCCTGCTTGGCAGGGGGTTGGACTCGATGGCCCTTGTGGTCTCTTCCAACTCTATGATTCTATGACCCTTGGATGGGGTCTCTTGGCAGTGGCTTCAAGTCTATGGAATGACCTCCCCTTCTGAACTGCATCTCACCACAACGTTGTTGCCATGCTGTCATTAGCTGAAGGACACACCTCAAGCTTTCAGGGAAGGGTGGGGTATATTAGATTGGATTATCATGGCTGCTACAATGTATTTGGAATTTTGCATGGAATTCATGCTTGCCTGTTTTAGTATTATTGTCTTAACTTTCGTATTCACGTATGTATTTCCACCCTGGGACATTTGAGAAAGGCCCAGATATAAATTGTGTGTGTGTGTGTGTGTGTGTTGTTCACCTGTTTGTGATGCTTTTGGACACCTCTTAAGATATAATAACCAAATTTTGTAGAATGGTTCCTGCAGACAAGAAGCAGGTTTTTGTCTCGTTCTGGAAACATCTGGACACACCATTTTGAATCAAGATGGTGGGCTGAATCTTTTAAGACTGCTCTGGTTTTAACCACTGATTTCATCTGTTTGTTTGTTTGCTTCTTCCTGAGCAGTGCCAGGTAAAAGGCTGCAAATGTAATGTAATATAAATAAATCTTTTGGATCAATTAAAGCAGCACCAAGTTGACCACACAGCAAAGGGTGCATGTGATTTTAAAATACATATATTTACAAAAATGCAGGCCGTGTGCACTGCCTTGGAAGAGGTGTTCCTACTTCATTTTCTCATGGGAAGGAACACCCAAGTCACATGCAATGAGTGTAACGCAACTACTATGCCCACGAAGAGACTTTTGATCCAGTGGAGGCATCTGCTACTAATAGTAGGAGGAGACATGTTTATTGTAGATTCCCCTCCGCTCGCCTCCTGCCTGCAAGCACACACGGCAAATCCTTTTCAGAGAATTGAAGGTTGTGGGAGGACTGCAGTATTTTACCTCTTCTTCATTTTGTAGATTGATCGCAAGCCCTTCCAGTGATGTGAAGGCACCACCCAAAGAAATAAGGCCTTTTCCTTCTAAAATATTGTTTTATTAATAAGTAAATAGAATGTATCCTATTTACAGTTCAAACCTCTCTTCATAACTAAGACCCACCAAATGGGACTTACTCCCATGTGCAGGATTGAACCCAGTGGATCTTTCTTCTCTTTGCACGAGGGAGCCACACATCAATTAATTAATCAATTAGAAACCATACAATGAATCACCTAAGATTTGCTGAATCAGTTCTAATAGGTAAGATGTATGTTCCACAAGGGAAGTGACAGCAAGTTAACATATCTTCAGCCAAAACATAATTTTATCACTTTCTCTTTATGGTTGTGTGCTTTTATTCAATGGAAAAATGTAAACAACTCAGTGATTAGTGATTATCTTAGATGCTGTCCTGTCCTATAGACACGTTTCTATATATGTGGGGCATGTAACCAAACATGTATTTCTTTAAACTTTCTTTTTTATTCCTGAATACAAAATACAGGGCAAAAATACAGTGACACAATTAAAAATGCCTTGCAACATATATCGTTTCCCAACACAGCTTTCCAATTTTCTTCAAAAGAGATAATGATGATAATTAATAATAATAATAATAATAATAATAATAATGAAGAAAAGAAAAAATCTGACTCTTAAAGTTCAGCGATCTGTTCAGTTCAATAAGGAAAGAAAAATTACTTCTCATGCTACAAGTCTTCAGTTGGTATAAAGTCGAAATTAGGGATGGGTCAATCTGTTCCATTTTGGTTTCTCTCAGTTTCTTAAAAAATAAAATCCAGTCTTCAGTTCTCCACATTTCCACATCAGTTTGTGATTTTTAAGTTATAATGAAAATTCACCTACATCTCATTGCAAATTTCTTGTAATACAGTGGTACCTCGGGTTACAGACACTTCAGGTTACAGACGCTTCAGGTTACAGACTCCGCTAACCTAGAAATAGTACCTCGGGTTAAGAACTTTGCTTCAGGATGAGAACAGAAATCATGCTCCGGCAGCGCAGCTATAGCAGGAGGCCCCATTAGCTAAAGTGGTGCTTCAGGTTAAGAACAGTTTCAGGTTAAGAATGGACCTCCAGAACAAAGTTAAGTTCTTAACCCTAGGTACCACTGTACATACATTTTTATATACAATCTTGTAATGAGGATCAAGAATACAGGTAACAGCCTGATTATTATTATTATTATTATTATTATTAATAAGGTAAAGGTAAAGGTACCCCCGTCCATACGGGCCAGTCTTGACAGACTCTAGGGTTGTGCGCCCATCTCACTCAAAGAGGCCGGGGGCCAGCGCTGTCCGAAGACACTTCCGGGTCACGTGGCCAGCGTGACATCGCTGCTCTGGCGAGCCAGAGCTACACACGGAAACGCCGTTTACCTTCCCGCTAGTAAGCGGTCCCTATTTATCTACTTGCACCCGAGAGTGCTTTCGAACTGCTAGGTTGGCAGGCGCTGGGACCGAACAGCGGGAGCGCACCCCGCCACAGGGATTCGAACCGCCGACCTTGCGATCGGCAAGCCCTAGGCGCTGAGGCTTTAACCCACAGCGCCACCCGCGTCCCATTTATTATTACTATTATTATTATTATTATTATTATTATTATTATTATTATTATATTTTCTATACCGCCCTTCATCAGAGGATCACAAAGCAGTTTACAATATAAAAACACAAAAATACATAACATAGAAAAACACACACACACACATACACACACACCCTTCCGCCCAGTTTAAAAGTCCACAGACTGCTTAATTAACCGAAGGCCTGGAAAAAGAGGAATGTTTAAAGTCAGTGTAAAGCAGCTTAATATGGTCACTGGTGGCCTGCGTTGTCCAAATCACCTTCCACTGCTTCCTAGCAGAGCAGTATGCTCTCTGGAAACACAGCTACTCTCTATCAAGTGTCATCTCACTGAATGCACCAAGAAAATTTTCAGGCCTGCAGGAATAATGTTTCAGCCTATGGTCCACACCACTGACAACTTCTTCAGTTCCTCATAAAAAATGGGAATGATGCCTATTCACTCAGCTGTGGAAAGCCACAAGGGAGGCGTTTGTACGACGGGTAGCAGCAAGGTATGGAGTATGCACAGGGAAACCATTACCAGCAAACCCTGTGCAAGTGTCACATTGCAACTGAGATAAAATGGAAAGGTGCTTCCAGAAAATCTTCTAGGCTTCATCAGGTCCCAGCAGCTATGTACCACCAACTCTATAAATTTGTATTTCCAGCCTTGCAGCTCAGGGGATCACTGTCAGGTCCTCACCAGTCACTAGCTCTGCTTAACATACCTGAACTGAAGGGATTGTTTGGTTCTGGGCCTCATTGACTCCAGTCGTCCTGTTGTCTTCAACAATGGGAAGCAGGAAGAGGCTGTTGGCTGTCAAGTCTGCAAAATTCCATTGCAGAGCAACCTGGCTGTGGATCATCAAAACCTTTGCTTCCCAGGTAGACACACCTGTACCCAGAAATCTGCTGCTTTTTCTTACCCTGTACCCCCCCTGTGCCTTTTGCTAAACCTACAGCCTGCATTGAATACCTGTTTTTGTTTTACTGCAACCTGCTCATCTTGCTTTATGTCCCTGGATCCCCTTTCAACGCCTTGTCCTCGCAGTTGATCTGTCTCATTTTATTTTTAACCTAGTCCTGAGTGTGCCAGTTCCTCCAGTCTGATTGTTTACACACCCTGGAATCAGACCCTACATCCACTTAAGCTCCAGTCATGCTGGAACTATCTCTGCTCTCCTCAAAGCAAATTCAGTTCTCATTATTCATACAAAACAGAGGAAGCTACCTTAGACTTCCTACATACTTCCCGACCAATCTGGGCCTTAGCACAGTGCCAAAATATCTGCTTTCATTCAAAGTATCTAGATTCAGTCTCCAGCATCTCCATATAGGACTGGGAGTGTCTCCTGTCCATAGCTGTCAACTTTCAGATTTGAAAATAAGGGATCAGAAGCCTCAAAAATAAGGGATCGGCAGCCTCACCTGTCCCAGGGACAGGCTACGGGATATCTAACAATCCGGGATAGCAGCGGGAAGCAATGCTGGAATAAGGGAATTTCCTGCAAAAAAATAGGGATGGTTGACAGCTATGCTCCTGTCTGAAATGCTGGAAAGTTGTTGACCTAGATAGACCAGTGGTCTAACTCTGTATAAAGGCAGCTTCCTATCTTCAGCTAGCCCAGTATTGGTGGGGAGTTTCTCCGGCAGAGGGCTTTCCCACTATCTGACCACTTAATTGGAGATGCACATTAATGAACCTGGGACCTTCTGCACACTCTACATCTGCATTATAATTCATTGCTACCGATGCCCATTAGTGAGTCGTCAACATAGTCTCGTTTCAGCACTTTTGACCCACATCCTGACGTTCAAACCAATTAAACTGCTCATTGCCACCTGGTGGAACCCAACGACCATGATACAAAAACCCCTTCTTTTTTCAACGATTATAATTTCTATATATAGATAAGCAATTTAAAAAATGGTGGTCTGGTGTGTGTGAAGAAGAGCCGGCACAAATTTAGAAAGATGTGGGAAAATCTGGGACCAACAGGAAATTTTTGCTCCGGAAAAGCAGCAGCTTTTTAAGACAGAGAGGCCTATCTGCCTTACATTTATTGGGTTTATAGTTTCGTAGATTTGTAGAGTTGGAAGGGACCACAGGGTCATTTAGCCCAACCCTGTGCAGTCCTGGACTTCTTCTATGCTAGGTAGCAATAAGCATCACAAAAAAGTTTTTTTAAAAAAAGGAAATTGTGGCGATCACACAGGGTCCCCGGACATTTAACTGTCTGTTGATCCCTGTGCCACCACTGTGCTCGTTTCCCCGCTGCCACCAACCCGTTACTCTTGGGTAAAACACTGAGTCCAGACAGTTGGTAAAAGTGAACCAAATAAACAAGTTTATTTTATAAACATTAACTAGCCCAACCAACAGACTTATCCTCTCTGTCTCTTCTAACTCCAGACTGTCTTCTCAACCACCCTAACTCTAACTGTAACTCCTCCCCTTGGGTTCCTATAGGTTAGTCATTTTACAATCAGTTAACCCTTTCCTTATGAACCCAGTATGATGTCACACACCTAGGAGGGCAAACGCCACAGAAATGCATTGCCAAAAAAAGAGGACAATAACCGTATATGCTAATTTACTTGCAGAGACATGAAGTTAGAAATACTGTAATTTAAATAGAAATGCAATGCATCTCTCCCTAGTATGACCAGCTGAGTTG